>NW_026018508.1:5812560-5812662 GCF_020466585.1 Dendroctonus ponderosae
CGCTCCAAAGGATAAACCCAAATTTAAATTGTGGTCTCCTTTGCTCAACGTGGTGGGGATCTTTTTGATTCCAAAGATGTTCATTGTGTCAATTAAACATAC
>NW_026018508.1:5812709-5813861 GCF_020466585.1 Dendroctonus ponderosae
AATTGGATGCCTCAGTATGTGAAGTTTAGGATACTAATAATTTATACGGATGGAATTTGTATTTTTTTAAAACTCTCATCACGGTGCTTCGGGAAGTCCTGAATTCTGCTGCTATCTCTCTGGTTGAAATATGTGGATTCTGGCTTACAATGGTCAAGACATTAATCTCCACAGCTTCATGTATTACTTTATCTTTATTTCTTGGCTGCGTAAAACTTCCATAAGTGCCCAAATTTTCACGGTTGACGAGGGTCAAAATACATCTCAAAATAGTAATCAGAGGATCGTCTAGCATTTTTATCACATCTAATGTAGGTTTCAATCATGTAGCGCATTTCTTGATTGGGATGATTCATTTTTACAATGAAACTAACTTAGATTTCTAAGTTGAATTTGAACTTGAATGTCAATAATTGAAAGATGTCATTATTTGTTGCTATGGAAACAATGTTATGTTAATTAACAAAAAGTATAAATTGTTCGCAGACACTTTATTTTTCAAAAAATCGTAACGATGTGATATATCACAGAAATCGTAATAAAATGCTCTATTCGGTAAAGCAATAATCAAGTATGGTTGCCATTTAAAAAAACGCAAATTTCTGTCATATGTCAGAAATGACAGTGATTTTGGAGAAATGTCTTATGCCATTTTATTTGAAATTCAATTTCCTACAAGTTTTCTATTGAATGTTTTCCTGTCAAATTAATATCAACGCAACTAGGAGTAATTTAAAAATTTACCATAAATAAGTTTTTCCCAAATCTTTTGACAGCTGTCAAATTTTAGAAAAATTAAATTGGTTTCGAGTAGAACATTCAAAACTACAATTATTTGCCCATTCTAAGATCCCTGTACTGGTCATCGAATAAAACTCACCCTGTATAATCTGAAAAGTTTCTTCACGAAATAAAAGTCACTTTTCATTTCTAATAATCGTAATGAATAACCGCGATAAACTGAAGTGGTTTACAGGAATTTTACATAGTCAAAGAGTGCTTGCAGAAGTTACTGAAATGATCAGAACCAGTAATATTCTGCATAACAGTGTCTTAAATATTAACACTAACGATGTAGAAGAATACTCAGATCTGAACTTTGGAAATACTCTGAGCTTGCTGACAGGTATCTTCAGCTTTGCAACTAATATA
>NW_026018508.1:5814018-5864997 GCF_020466585.1 Dendroctonus ponderosae
CAAAACAGACCTTTACCGGCTAAACCGCTCGAGGAGTCATCCGAAATAATAATTCCTAATGAATTTGGAACTGCTCCGTTAAAAGTGAAGGAAGTTCTTGGAAATGCCAAAGCCGAATGGACTCTTAGACACTTTTTAGGTACAATAATTACACGAAGTACAGACTCACTGCAATTCTAGAAAAATCGTAATTCAAATTTCAGGAAGTGGTAGCTTGTTAGCAAAAAGTTGCCAAGCTGCTTTAAAATTAGCTAATCATCCTGAGGAATTTCAAAAACTGGGATACCTATTTGGAAGAAACATGGCTCTAGGATGGCAAGCGTATTTCGACTTGGAATGTTTCGAGGAAGGGTGCAAAAAACCATTTGATCTGATATCGGGTAATTAATAAAAACTCAGCCGAGTGAATCGAAATCGAAAATCTTTACAGATCCATAATTTTAGCTCCGATCTTGTTCCATTTACAACATGATCCTGATTTCTACGCAGAAATTCTAAAAGGCTCTGAAGACGTACGGAACTGTGACTATGATAGGATAAGGGAATTGGTGCAATCGGGACCTGGGCTTGAAATGACTCGCCAATTAAAGCAAAATTTTGTAAAGAACTGTTTTGATATATTAGACGAATTCCGAGCAACGGACGCAAAACGAGCTTTAGTAAATATATTAAAGGTTTTATAATGTTCATTGTAACTGTAAATTTTGAGTACTGATAATCTGAAATGTGTACAATACGAGTTTGTTATTTTCCAATCTTTACACTGTGATATGTGCAATAAATATTGGACAAAGCCATTTTAAGTATAAATTTCAAATGTTTTATCAGAAATTAATAAGTTTTTGATTTGGCCATAACAGGTTGCTTCTGAATTGTTCCTATCCTAAAGTATTATCTAAAATCCACCCAAGACACAATTAATTTTTATTGTATATGCATATGTAAAATGTACAAAAATATATTTATTTCTCCCATTCCCACGAATAAAAAATGTATGCATTTATTCTGGTATCACTTAAATAATTAAAAATTTACAATGCAATGCCAAAAAAGCTAGGAACATTGCTATAAAATATGGTAAAAGCACTTATCACAGTAAATAGTTTGGTGACGAAGTTACGCCGGATAAAACTTTTCAAATAAACGCTCAAATCCCAACATTCCCGCAAACAAAACTAAAAAAAGATGCAGTGCAAAACTAAAAAAAAAAACGAAATATCGCAATCATTTACTTGGTTTGAGATAAATGCGGTAAAACTTACCGGAGGTCTACGATTCTTGCACGGCAGCAATAATATTAGCCAAGGCTGTCCTTGCATCTGAAGCTGGAAGTTCGTTCAGTACTTTGAGTGCTGCCTGCGAATGTTCCTTTTGAAGTTTTTTTGTTAGTTCTAACCCTGGCCCTTCCAAAACCTACAAATCATATTCTTGGAGTGTAGCAACATCAAATCGCAGCGAAGAGAATGATAGTTCAACAGTTCATAGAAACTCAGTGAATGACAAAATATTGCAAAGAATCGAAAAACAAATGCACTGATATTTAACTGTTTTGTTAGTTTGTTTAAAAATACTTTTATGAAAAATGTTTGCAATTTGTTTGTCAATAGGCGCGTAATAGTACTTGAGCATTAACCGATTTTATTCGAAAAAATAACATTTTATTGGTATCGGAGTAAAATTGATCAAAAAAGTAGATACTTACCTCCGCCCTAAGCAGATCATAGTCGACCTCGTCGACGTTTTCGAGTCCTTTCTCAATATGTTCGTAAAGTTCCGGTTTATTTTGTAGAGTGAACATCAGAGGAGCGCAAACCAGACTGAAAGACCCACTGGAGCCTGTAATAAGAAGCAAATTAAAGCTACAACATTTGTGTTGAATAACTTGATCTTGGATATAAAAACTGATCAGACAAAAAACTAATCTCTTACCAGGTTGAAAGGGTTCCCTATCTAGACATGCCTGCCAGGCTAAGGCTAAATGTTTTCCGAATAGATAACCCTTTTCTTGTAGGTCCTCCGAATGACCCGCTAGTTTCAATGTACCTTGACAAGATTTTCCAAGGAGCGAACCTAAAGAAGTAACGTTTCCAGTAGTAATCTTGGCAGTTGGTACTTAAAACAACTTACCAGCATTTAAAACGTTCCTCAACGTCCACTCAGCCTGCGCATTTCCTAACGCCTCACTCACAATTAGTGGCTCCAAATTATTTTCTATAAACTGTTTGTACTCCACTTGTTTCGCTTTTGGTTTGGCCGGCAACGGATTATTCTGTCGGTCTCGGGGCCCAACAAACTCGGCCTCCGTTAGATCTCTCACTGCCGAACTCATCAGTTCTACTAACTCCTGGTTTCTGAGGTTGGCCAATTCTATACTGCTGTAATGTGCAATAAAGGAGGCTCGGTTAAAATGCATTAAATGGTTTAATGCGATAGATACCTATTACTTAGTAAATAGTCGCCACTTAGTAGAGCGATTTTATTTCCAAACATCATATCGCCGCTTGCGTCTACATTATTTGGTGGCTGCAAATTAACCAAGCCTTTATGCACCAAGTGACTTGTTCTGATCATTTCTGTTACTTCAGCTAGTGCCCTCTGGCTATGTAGAACACCTGAAGTCAAAGAAAGTGGAATGGAGCTTAGTTTTACCGTCTAGCGGTCGCAAGAATTGTTTTATAAAACTAAATGCTAAGCTTCTGAAAACAATTTTTGTCAAACAATTAACTAGGAATTTCCGAGTGGTAAATTGCAATTTAAAGCAATCTATCAATAGATCTAAGTAAACGCTTCCAGGGAGCAAGTTAAGTGACAATAAACAACTCAACATTCAGTTAAACACGACAAAAAAAAACACCCACTATTGAAATTCTGGAATAAATCCTAATATGCACACGGAATATTTAAAAGATAAATTAAGTACCTGCTGCCTTGTCTTGTTCCATGTCAGGAATATCTGCAGAATGTCCGGCAGCTTTGGAAATCAGCAGCACAATGAGGCCCCAAGCTTGCATATTGTTCTTGCCATTGTAGAGTAATCCTCTGAAACAAACCAAAACTATAATCACATTTAGGAAAATGTGTAGCTTTATAAAATTGAACCAATGCATTAGCGATTATGTATGTATATTGCAGTACATTTCTGTTGATAGATCGAATCGACGGCACTTAAAAAGTCTGGAAAATACATACCAACAGACACAAAAAAACAATAATTTATGATTTTTTTTATCGTAGTGTGTACTTGGCATTAATTTGGCTTTGTTTAATAACTGTATAAGAAAAACATACAAAAACCTGTTTAAAAAGATCTATGAACGTCGTGATACGCGATTGATTAATGTCGAGTTCATATTTTATATTTGTAGATATATGGAGTGTCCCAGAACAAATGAGAAATCCCTCGGGTTCAGATTTTTTAGATTGTCAACTTATTCCGGGACACCCTATATATTATTCATTTGACTAAAAGTCTATCGGATAAAAAAGGTTTCGCTTGCCAGAAAGCTTTTATTCGAAGTATTAGGTGCGCTTAGACGATTTAGAATTACCTCCGAAGACATATCGATGCAAATAAATTAGAATAATATAATATAATAAATTAGAATAATAATGGGCTTGTAGTCCCCAAATTGAAAACTGACAGGTTCATCAACAGATACAGGAGCAGGTACTAACGAAACGCTAAAATTTAGGATTGATGCCATTATCACTAATAATAATAGCAAATGTGGGACTTAAAATGTACAAATCGCGTCATGACTAATCAAAACAATGTTAAGTGGGTCCAATGATATTTTTCAAGCCGGCGACAGACTTGAAAATAAGTAGACGCACTCATTATTTACCAAAAACATTCTAAGTGCAAATCAAATATAAACACCAAGATTAGAGACGTTTAGAGACGATTAGACTCGTGTTCGCATTTGGGACCAATGCCAATAAAACTTGTCCAATTCCGCAAGTTGTAAGTTTATATGAAAAACGACTGGGTAGAAAACTTTAAGAAATAAAGTTTCATGCGTTAAAAATGTTTGAAATCATAACTTTTCTGTATTCTCTAAACAAATTATTACCTTTGCTACTTATTTTCCAACAAAATTGAGAAGCAAATCGGGATATTTATAAATCTTTAATTGATGATCTAGAAATGATTCTTCTGATCTAGAAATAGGTAGTATTTTGGGCAATGTATAGGGGGTGTTATTTAATGGCTTTTTATTTCAATGAGTTATTCTTGGGCTACTTGTAAGTCATCAAAATTAGTGATAAACAGACTTAAAAAGCTTGTCATTCAATACGCGAGATAAAAAATAAATCACATATTTTATGTACAATTTGCATTCTTGCCCCAAGTACATATATTAGAAAAGAAAGGTTCAATAGCAAGTGCAGAATTTAAAAAATTTTTTTTTTGAAATAGTAAAAATAAATTGAAGATTGCTGTGAAGAAAATCTTGTGTATTCTTATGCAGCACTTTCTCATCAATAGCTGGTCAAATAAAATTGTTGTTTTTTAAATAGGCACATGCAAATTGTTAGTTTTCTTTGTTTTACAAATTGTCTTGCTTTTGCGACTGTATAAATGAATAAAACAGAAAAAGCGCCACTAAAATAATACTGCGTAATGACAGTCGGTCTAAACTTAAGAGATTAGAAATATGTGTAAAAAAATGTTTTTTGCACAAAAATGCATATTGCGTGTTAACCTTTGAGTCCGTAAATATCTTACCTAATTTCCAAAGAATAATAATTAGATTTGTAACTCATAAGCTATAACATCCTTTGCAAATGATAAAATGAATCAATCAAAATGCGACCAAAGGTAAAAATGTATGTATATTTCTGCAAATGGTTGCAAATAGAAGTTCAAAAGTAATGTTTTTCGTAAACAATCTTGTGAGAGCTTTGATCTTCAAATTTATCTTTTATCTAATACTTCTAGTTTTAGTTGCTTCATTGCAAACTTCTGCATTAAATATGGAAAATTTGTTTGTCAGTCACACCTGTTGAAAATTCGTTTTTATTAGAAGAAAATACATATATTTTTTAATTAAATGTGAGTAATAATAAATAAATATTCAATTGCAAAAAACTGATCAAAACAACTTTCCAATAATCAGCTCTTGGAAAAATACTGTCATTTTCATCTGAAAGTTATTCAAGTGATGATTCAGTTAATTTTGTCCTCTTAAGATCAGAGCGCAAAAAGATAAAATGTAATTTTTAATTACCAATTTATCCAAATATGAAAACTAGGGGGGATACAGGGTGTTAATTTATTACAGAAAACACTCGATGGCAACGGCAGCCTTCCAATTTGTGATTTTAATTATCTGCTTAGAAACTACGCTAAATATGGGAAATAAAAAGCGTATGGATTAAGAGGTTTTAAAGCGGTAAAACACCTGCGAAAATATATATTTTCGGATTTTCATAAAATTGTATAAATGTAATATTTAAATTTTTATTTTTCTGTGACGAATTTCCTTATTTTTTGTGATTAAAGTAAAACAAGAAAAAATATCAAAGAACTGAAAAACCCCCATGAAAAGAAAGCCTGAAAGACCGACAAACTCACTTGTTTCAAACAATGTTTGCGATTTTTCAAAAAGCGCTCTTTTGAGTAAGTTACTTATTAATATTCATATTAACGGTTTATTCGTAACCATTAGACCTGCGAAATACCAATAAAATGTAATTAAATTACACGGGTAATCCAAATAGAATAACAAGATTATGAGTCGTTGAAATGTTTCCGTTGTAGAAGATTTTTCGAACACAAAAATGTTCGTGTAACTGCAGATAAAATACTCACTTCGCTGTTTTTAAAAGGGGATGATTGGATCCAACCAATTTCCTAAGATGCAACGCTACATTGGCAATTTCATCACTCAGTAGCCAGCGTAGGCTCAGAAACGATGTTGGATATCCAACAATTTTTTCAGCTTCACTTACAGCTCGATTCCAATCAGGTTTCTTTTCTTGAGCTAACTTTGCAAACTGAACGTCCGAAGAAGATAAGTGTCGTCTGGGTTTATAGATGCAATCACCACTATTTGTTACCACTTTTGCACTTGCAAGTAGATGTTTAGGCAGAAATTTTGGACAAAAAATCTTCGACAAAGACATTTTCCAGCTTGCACGAAACGGAAATGTAAACGGAACGGTACCGAAGAGGTGCAAATATTCGGAAAACGAAAGCTATCGATGGCGCAAGTGAAAGCTGGCCTCGATATTTGCATTTAAATTTCAAGACAAGTTGTGTTTTGTTACTAAAATTGCCCACCACTTGTTGAATGCATTTACCGACCTACTTCCCAAGCAACAGCATCATTGCGTTACAAGTTAGACAGAAACAGAACTTATGCGGCACTATTTTTATCAATCATACCATAAGCACTTATTAGATATGATATCTAATAAAGGAGCCCATACATTGTAAAAACATTGTATATTTTTCCAATGTATGGCAATGTTTGATGCGTGGCGCAATTGTCTCACTAGTTCAAAAATGTTTCAACTATCTTGCGCAAAATAGAGGAAGATTTACTCCCAACGACCGGCAAGGACGCAACACCACAACATTCTTATTAGATAAGTCAATGGTGGTGTTCTAGGCCTGGGTAACACTGTGTTGAGTTGCGCTATTGAGTTGTTGCCGCTCTATGAGTTAACGAGTTGTAACTCATCGGTTCATAAGTCATTTATTAAAGCTTTACGAGACCCGAGACTGAAATTTTCATATCTAAGAAAAAGGTCGTTAACATCTTTTCTGAGTAACGTTTTACTACTTTATTCACACTACAAAAAAGTCATCTAGATTTTCCCAGGAACAGAACAGAATCCGAAGAAAGTCGACGAGTTTGCGTGTAAAATCGATCTCTTAATTTTTTTGCATAAAAGATTCAGTTTGCCAGTATTTTACAGTAAAACGGTAGGAAAAACGTGGTTTTTCTGTTTAGAGACAGTGTTGTTTAGAAATATTGACCTAAAACTGAAGAAACCCCAGTTTCCAAGAGTTTTCCAAATAAATGATTATAAACTTTCGCCCTCTCAGATCGGGAAAATATTTTTGGAAAAACACCTAGAAATAATTATTACGGTTTTGTCCATACTTCGAAGCCGCAAAAGGTTTCCCAAAAATTTTTGCAAATCGGTTAAGGAGGCCAGTGCTCAAATAAAACATATCGTATAATTTTTCACAGAAAATATCTGAAAATTGTTAGTATTTTAACTACATAATAATGCAATTTTTGCGTAGAAAAAATTGCTTAATAAAAACTTTGTTAAAACTAGAAAGAAACTACATATTTTCAGAGCGATGTGGCCGGCGAATTTTCCAAATACTTTTTTGTTAACTTTTGCTCTCTGATCGGTTTTTTCAAGATAATCCTAATTGATTTCGATAAAAAACTGAATAAAATTATTTGGAGTTCGAAGTGTTTAAATTCGAAGCTGAAAAGGATTTTCTAAAGTTCTAAAAACCGATAAATGAGGCGAATTTTCAAAATTAATTTTGTCATTTTGGCTGAATAGACCCCATTATTGTCAGAAAAGAAGGAAATTATAAAAAAATAATGGTTTTTTGCGTTTTCGATTAAAAACTTTTAGTTTTGTGTTTTTCAAAGTTTTTGTAAAATGTTTACAAAACTATAAATTTATCTTGTAATTTTTCGCGTAAAAGACCTCCAGATCGTCAATATTTTTAAGTGAAACTACAAAATAGAGCGTTTTTCTATCTAATCTAAAAAAACAGGTTTTTTTAACAAACTACAGTCTTCGGAGGAATTGAGTCAACGAGATTTCCAAATTATCTGTTATAAACTTGCGCTTAATCTGTTCGTTTTTCAATAGAAAATTATTTTATTTTTTGCTTCAAATTCGACGTTCAAAACTTTTTACAAAGCGACCAAGGATTAGAAATTTTTTTCATAATTTTTCACGAAAAATACTTTGTTTGGCAGCATTTTTAAGTGAAACTAGAAAATCGAGCATGTAGAAGTAAAGAAGGAAGCGGGGGTGTACACACTGAAGAAAATCCAATCAAAGGAGATGCAAACTTGTATTATAGTTTGTATGATCGCACACTATCGACTATCTATAATACAAATTTGCATCCCCGATATTTGATATTCAAGGGTAAAATTACATCATATACCCTTTAATAATTTAATTATTCGTTGTAGAACTTGTACTTATTTTTTGAAATCCTTTATTTCAATAGACATTTAAAAGTTTTTTTCTAAGATTGTCTGCAAAATATTACTTGTATCGTCATATAAGCTTTTTTGTAACTTCCGTGTTAGGCCTGGGTAACACTGTGTTGAGTTGCGCTATTGAGTTGTTGCCGCTCTCTGAGTTAACGAGTTATAACTCATCGGGTCATAAGTCATTTGTAAAGCTTTACGAGACCTGAGACTGGAATTTTCACATGTAAAAAAAAGTTATTAACATTTTTTTAGAGGAACGTTTTACTACTTTGTTTACACAACTAAAAAAAGGTCATCTCGATTTTCCCAGCAACAGAACTGAGTCCAAAGAAAGTCGACGAGTTCTCTTGTAAAATCGATCTCTTCATTATTTTGCATAAAAGATTCAGTTTGCCAGTATTTTACAATAAAACGTTAGAAAAAACGCGGTTATTCTTATTAGTTGAAATATTGTTCTAAAAGTGAAGAAACTCCAGCTTCTAAGAGTTTTCCAAATAAATGATTATAAACTTCGCTTTTTCAGTTCGGGGAAATATTTTTGGAAAAAGACCCAGAAATATTTATTAGGGTTTTGTCAATAATTCGAAGCTGCAAAAATTTTTGCAAAGCGGTTAAGGAGGCGAGTGTTCCAATAAAATGTACCTTATAATTTTTCACAGGAAATACCTGAAGATTGTCAATATTTTAAGTAAAACTAAAAAATAATGAGTTTTGTGCGTAGAAAGAATTGGAAAGAAGAAAGAAAGAATAGAAACTTTGTTAAAACTGGAATGACCTGAAAATGTAAAGGAACTTTAAAAATCTGCAGAGCCATGAGCGATGAAAAGCAAATTTTCAAAATAATTTGTTAAAAAACTTTTGCTCTAGTCGTTTTCGGTTTTGGAGAAAACCTTAATGGTTTTCGGGCAAAAACAAATCAAAATATTTAAAGCTTACTTACAAAAGTACAACAAGTGACAATGAAAAAGTAGCAAATAGTCTAAGATTATTTGTATTGTTTCATGATGTTTATTATTATTTTCTAATTTAATTACTATTATTGTTATTATTAAATTAATTCCGCCTGCTAATTGTAATTTTTCTGCTTATATAAAAGCAAGACTTGCAAGAGTCTTGCTGTAAAACCAAGGCCTCTTAAGACCAAGACCAAGACTTAACATGCAAGATCAAGACTATGTATGCAAGATCAATCGATCTTGACAGTTAATTAAATTAACAATTTTAATATTCTTCGATACATCCGCTAATTGCAACAATTTTATGAAAGACGTACGTTAATAACTTCAAATTTTCGCCCGCTGGATGGACAAGCAACAGAAAATAACGACAATTATTGCGTCACTGCCAAAAAGTTTGGGACAGGCTAAACAAGGTATTTTTATTTTTAAAATCGCACGCGATTTAGTCACTAACTAGATAACTACCAATGATTTTCTTTACCGTAAAATGGAAAAAACTATTTATTATACCCGAAAATCAGCAGGGCCAAATGCGGATGGGCCACTCCAACACTGAATCACAGCTTATTTATGCTTTGATATTAATGACACTGCGTAGTAAACGCAGTCACTGAACAGTTAAATGCCTCGAATTGCACATGCACGTATCCTACCTCCGTCTCGCTTGCACTAATAGGAGTCTGGCCCCATTGAAAGAGATACCGTTGGCTGTTGTAAAGAGGCAAAAGTTTTTGGCGACGTCTTAAAAAAATCCGGCTCTCTCACTGTGGAAGTGTGGTTCGTTGAGTACGTATGCTTCTGCCTGCTATTGACATTCAGCGAGAAATCGTAAAATAAACTCAAATATCTGCCTGCATTTGGTCGAAGTTTTACAAGTTTTGCCGATTTGTCGGCATTTCTGACAAACATTTTCCTTGATTAGAGATTTTGTGAACTGTTTTATTAGTGGTTCGCCTGTGTCTAAGGGACTTTCGGAACTTGTTTCCAAATAAGGGTGTTCTGCACTTACAAATCACTTTTGGGTAAGTTAAATAAATAAATTGCAATTTCGTGAGGAGTAATTGCAAATGGAAATATGTGTTACCGTAGCCGGCAATCGTGTTTTTCACATAAACACGCATTCTAGACGACCATTCCTGTCTAAAAATAGGATATTTGCCCCAAATTACATGCAAGATCGAAAGTTTTATTATGCTTTTACTAACAATCTACGTGGGTTAGAGTTGGGTTTCATTGCAATAAACCGGTTTTATGGTAAATTTGATTGCGCAACTCTTATCTGGAAAATCAATAGGATGCCGGGTTACCTATTTTCTTAAATTCGTCCCTGGATTATAGGTCAGAAAAACAGGGTATAGAACGATGTGGGAGGTGGGAAATATTGATATTCTGCCTATCTCGCCCCCTCTCACACAGTTCCTCTACTTGAAAATGTTGTTTGCTACGTTTACTTGGGATGTTTCCATTTCCATTGATGAATGATGGATGAATGACCGAAGTAATACAACGATTAAAGAACAACTGTAGGAATTCCTAGCTGTTTGAACAAGAAACGTTTACATTCACACTATCTTATCAATGTTTTATGGGCGATAATTATAGGAAATGGCTGAACATAAATCCAATTCCCAAATCTTCCACTTATGTGATTAAATGCACCTTTTAGCAGCCATGGTTTTTTATACCCGAACCAGAAACCAAAAATGAAGTGAAATAATGCATGATTAATGAAATAACAAATAATGTCGACCGACCAAAATTGGTCGAAATGGTGTTGCAACTTTGTGAACTAAAACTAATTTTATTGCAATCAGCGAATAAGCAATAAACTATGGAAAGACATTGTTCAACATCGAAAAATTACCAGTTGATACCTATGCTTGCAACGATTGCTGATACCCATATGAATAACAATATTTAAGTATTTATTAACGTTTGCATCTACCTCTAAAAGGTGTTCCAAGTTTATGACGATTTCGACTATCAAAAAGCTCCTAGCGACTGATGGCGTATTTGCAACCATTCATGAGAAATTGGGGTTTTAAGCTTGACTGGATAAAACCTAACGAAGCAAACTGTTATCGGAGTCTTCTACCGAAAAAAAGAAACAATCAGATATTTTGCTTCATTTTCCAGATATAACCTAAACATCGACACACCCACACAATTTACATTTTTGATTATAACTTTGAAACGATAAGGAGTTGAAAAGGTCCTGGATGGTCCTTCAAAGGATATGAAATGCGAAAATATTCAGTACTTCAGCAAAATGTATTTCAAAAATAGGGCTTGATGAGAAAAAGAGTCAACTTCATTTTGAAAAGACTTTCAGGACTCAACGACATGTGCTTCGACCAATACATAAGACTGTTTTAAACTTTTACTTTTTTATGTTTGCTTCTATCGCTTTATAGGTTAAACACCGTGATTCAAAATCGGCGTCATTCTTCTGGGGGTGTTTAGAGAGTACAGAAAAAATAGTAAAAAATGTTAATTCGTATCAAAAACTGAAATAATTGCAAAAAACTCGATCAGAAGGTCGGCAACAATGTTTTCAAGGTAATTTGCCTCATTAACATTACGTAAATACCTGTTATGTTTTTTAAATATAAAAAGCTCAAGTGAAAATGAAATAGGTTAGGGTAACCGGAAAATTCAACCAATTTCAACAATACCTCCTATAAAAAGTGCTCTCTGAACTACTTACAATTAAACCTACGGTAAGGGAAGCAGAAAAAAGTCAGTATCATACAACTAAAAAATTCCACAAATTCCGGTTTATTTTGCCCTCCAACTGTCTAAAAGTTTGGACTCTGAAAAAATTTTCCCTACGTTATGTCGAAAAGGTTCCAATAATTTTTACAACCTTTTTTAATCTAAATCTTTATAGCTTTTAAATCCAATTTTGAATAACAATGTTTCGAAGTCTCAGAATGTAATTTTTTCTCCATTGTTACATATTCTTTTGAGTTCCCCTATATGTATTCACAAGATGATGTTTAAAAGTATCCTGCATGTATGATTATCAACAGAATTACCGAATCTCATATTGAGTATTCGAAAATGTAATAAAATTCGAATAGACGATTTATTTTGACGAATGCTTTTGAATAATCATTTGTAGTACTTAATAGTAAATTTGCACGTGTTGATGCAACGTATTCCAAGAAACGTTCCAAAAACGTTACAGGCGTGGCATTAAAGTTACAAACCTGGAACACACTAGCAAAACATTATTTAATCTAAATTGGGATATGTCCTTAAAATAGGAATTATTACAGACGTCGCAAGATCTTACATACATATTTAAGTAGTCATTTAATGCGACATTTATGTAGAACAATCGAAAATATCTTAAGTTCACATTTAAATGTGAATCAAACAATTTTAAACCTTAGTTCAGAACAAAAACGTTTCTGCGTTTATATGGATTCCGAAAAAAAGTAACTTTTGTCATACGCAGCTGCTCGTTAATTTAATTTAATATATTTATATCTGCACACTATAACAAATTAACTTTTAGCAGTGAAATATCATCTGTAAAGTCGGACTTATTTTGTT
Source organism: Dendroctonus ponderosae (assembly GCF_020466585.1). Classification (NCBI taxonomy): domain Eukaryota; kingdom Metazoa; phylum Arthropoda; class Insecta; order Coleoptera; family Curculionidae; genus Dendroctonus; species Dendroctonus ponderosae. Next base: position 5,826,749 of record NW_026018508.1, read on the forward strand.
TACGCAATGTTTTCTTTGGTGGATTTTTTAATGTATCGTCCTTTGCAACAGGGTACCGAATTAAATTCGGTATAAGCATACGATTATAATATCTTTGCCAAATAGCATGTGCACTTTGGAAAACTGTTGGCAAACTTACAAGTTTCCTTGCGGTGCTTGACATCTACAATTCTCTAAATTATTTATACCAAATAAATATTATCTAACCATTTAAATTGAAAGTTTTTGTAGTATTTCCGAAAACAAGTGACACAGSCTAAAATATTTTGGCAAAAAGAAAATACGATTGCCAATTCACTTGGGCAAAATGTGGTAAAGACACGAGATAACGGACTTGCATTACTTCTTAAAGTTACAGAAATTTAAATAAACGTTATATAAACAATGGAAATCTTTCGGTACCAGCAGATCCGTCGTGAGCTTTTGAAATGGGGAAGTGCAGATTTTGAAATGCACCAATCTCAGGCACCCCCAGGACTGGTTTCGCTCAGATCACACGCAGATCATTCTAATATCACATATCTCATCATAACATCACATCTAAAATCACATAATTTCAGGCTGAATTCAGCTGATGAGCGCGAATAGGCTCGAAACCGGTCCAGGGTCCAGGCCTGAGGTTGGTGCATTTCGAAATCTGCACTTGCCCATTTTATTAGTTATATAAGTTTGACGTCTTTTAAAGGGCACTTTACATACACTTCTAACAGAGAGAGAAAAACATTGTCAAAAAGTGAAATTGCTAGTGAGCATTAAAATTTGCGTTCAAGTAAAAGAAAAAGGAATGATCTTGTGAGTGAACTCAATAGGAAAGATATGAAAGAAAATAGAAAAGATATGAACAAAAAGTCCATGTGCATTGCTTAAGAGGAAGGTAGTGTAGGGTCAATTCAGAGGCTTCTAAAAAAAGAAACTTCTAAAGGGAGTGAATAGAGAAATAGCAGTCACTTCTGGAGGTTTCACAAGCCAACTACAACCGTTCATTCTCTCTATCAATAACCAATTTAAAAATTATATCCTTGAAGAGTGGAAGAAATTGATAGCAAAGTCAATTCTTATGGAACGACTAACGACATGAACTGAATATTGCTAGTATAAGTTATGTTAATAATAAATAAAAATTATGATCCGAAAGACACATTAAAATATACTTTTCTAAAAATCATCTTGCCGCTCGGTTGTTATAGTAGGAAAAATACGGTAGATTTTAAACTCTGTGTCTAACACTTGGAAGCATATGGAATCAGTTCTGCTTGCAGATATTACACAGGTGTGTTCTGGAAAATATTAGCAAAGAAAATGAATATTGGCAAATTCTATTAACTATACAGCTTGTTAAAAAATAGTAAATTTTCGTTTTCTTCTCTCTCGAATCAAAATGTCTATTTAGGAATAATAACCAATAAAAGTTTCGGATTATTTTCGACTCGAAATTGTTCAACGTTTTAATAATATTTCATTTTTATATATTTTTTAATCCTCTACTGATGAAAATAGCACCAATAAATGAATATTCAACCTATATAATTTGCTGCAATAATAAGATTGATAAACCCATTTCGACTTGATTAATGTGTTTCTATAAATTACATAATTAATCAATTCCAAATTTGAGATAAAATGGAATGCGGTTTAATTGATTCTATGCGCAGACTATATATAATCATATAAGCCAAAAATATGTTTGTTATGTATATTGGCAAATTCTATTAACTATACAGCTTGTTGAAAAATAGTGAATTTTCTTAATCTCTTCTCTCTCGAATTAAACTGTCTATTTAGGAATAATAACCAATAAACGTTTCGGATTATTTTCGACTCGAAATTGTTCAACGTTTTGATAATATTTCATTTTTATATATGTTTTAATCTTCTACTGATGAAAGTAGCACCAATAAATGAATATTAATACTATATAATTTCCTGCAATAATAACCCATTCCGATCTAAATACTGTATTTCTATTAATTAATTAATTCATTAATCAATTCCAAATTTCAGATAAAATGGAACGCGGTTTTATTGATTTTATACGCAGACTATAACTGAGACAATTCATTCCAGTAGCTTAATGGATTACATGAGTTTGGAACAATACCGCTTCTTACCCATATAAAATTGATCCGGTTATATGTTTTGTAAATAAGTATACGTGTTTTTCCAATATAGTAAACATGTTAGTAGGAGCCAGACATGTATCATGTTGCTAGTTTTGCCCTTCATTCAGCTACTTATTTGCTAATTGTTCAGTCATCTCGAAATAATGCATAAACGATAATATTTACTAATAAAGTGGTTTCGTCTGCGATAAAACACTTGAACATATCTGATTCAATTCAATATTTAGTGGGTTTTCAAGTTTCAACAATTTATATTAATTTATCATTTATATTCAAAAGAAGAGTTTTTTCGTGTCCGAAAATTCTAAACCGAAAGGGATTTTTGCGCGGCTTAAGCAGACAAATATTATTATTTCAAACAATTATTTGTCTGCTTAAGCCGCAAAAAAATTATATTTAAAAATATAAAAGATTTTTTGATTCATAAAAAAAACATTGTGCTTTGTCATCTTTCCATTTTTACCTGAACAATGCTTTTTAATCAGTACTTATGTTATCACGTTTTACTCATTTCTAGTCATGCGTTTGTTTCATTAGTATTAGTAATCATATAATCCAAAAATATGTTTGTTATATTTTGGCATTGGCTTTCGATTAAGTCTTTACCCAAAAGACACAAAAATAAATAAAAAGTAGTCACATGTGACTTCTTATTATCGCTTCCAGACAATGCCGAAAAACTAATGTTTTTTATGTAGATTCTCCGGTCTAATACATTCTTCGAATTGTTTTACACTTATAGTATAAGTGCTCTAATTTTTGCATGTTATCAGCGATTTACAACACTTTATTTGTTACACATTTTTATTAGTTTTTAAATTACCTACTATTAATCAAAGTAGCACTGACACATTTCACTTCCAACGCATATACTGCAAATATTTACATTTGTTCTTGAAACACCCTGTACATATTTTATTCTTCATTGAAATGCTAGTGTTAAGCGACGATTTTGATATACTTTATTATTACGTTTGTATTAATTTTATAATATTGAACAAAAGTTCAGATGTTCTGTCTTGTTTCGTTCGAATCTTATATGTACGGAATCATCGCAATATTCCGGTTAAATAACAACGGAATGAATATAATAATTAAAAGATAAATGCGAGTCGATTTAACTGAGTGTCCGGGTTTAAACAGAAGAGTAAATGCAGAAAAGCATTTAAGTCAGGGCCTAAAATCGCCAAAAATAATATATCAACAACTCAAAAAGTTCATCATAAATAATTGTAAGAATATATTTTTTTGAGTAATTGCAGTTCTCATTCGCATATTTTATACTATTTGGTCAACTTAGTTATAATCCATTCTAATTGTTTGTAAATGTAAGTTACTAGGAATTAATTCATTAAAGTACCAATAAGTTAATCCTAACGACGCATTATATGTAATAAATAATCGAAATAATTAAATCGTAAAAGTCTGATGTTGTTGTAGTCATGTTGAACGTTTATGAAATAAGATAAGACTTTGGATTAACAGTTTGCGGTTTATTATTTCAGTTTAAATGAAGCACGAATTAATGCATGCTGAGCAAATAAAACAATATTTTGTTCTAATGAAGTATAAAAAATTCTTAGATTGGCGTCGCTTTAATTATACTTGTTTCTGTCTTTGACATTTTATTTTGTCGCCCTTATCTACTTCTACCATCTTTTTAAATTTAAAATAGATATAATTTAATTGTGAGGGATCTTTATACCCTTGAGATGCCTTTGATTGATAACGTAAGATTGATGCTATTTCTACCTAAAAATGTGGGTACATTCATGTGATTTTGTGTACTGAACTAATTTGCTGATACAGTATCAAGGTTGTGTACGTGTAAATAAAAAAATTAACGAATATATAATAAATGCCTTACATTTCTGCGTATATTCGGATAGCATTTAATTAAAGCGATACTGCATGCATTTTATGCGTTAATCAGCCACTGCTTTTTAACCGAAAAAACCCTGAATTAATTATTATTTCATAAAACTTTTCCACCTGAAATTAATTCATAGTAAAATTAATGCGTACTTAAGTTCATCTAACTGTTATCAAATAACATAATAGGATGTTTATTAATTAATGAAATTTCTAATTGGAATTTCAGATTGCTGGAATAATCGCATGCATACAGAAAACAAACAATACTTAATGCTTATGAACTAATCTAATCAATGTCTGCTCGTGCATAAAAGTAATTACCTTTTTGAAGTTACATGTTGCATTTAATGTTTGCAAATCATGAACGTTCAATTATTCCATGTTGAAAATGTACGCAGCAAAAAAGTTAATGTAAAAATAACTTATATATATATAAATTTACTATGCGCATTATTCCATAATGACCTAGACTCCTAAATAACTTGGCAGTCAAGGCCTCAATCTTATTATTTATATAGTATTGATGAATTTTTTAAGTTTCAGATAACAGCAATAATGTCAAACCAGTTTCGTAATAAGTATAGCAATAAACATCCTCATGGCGTTGGGCAACTTTATACTCTTTAAAGCGTGATAGTCGAAAAGTTCCTGGGTTTTATTCAAAGGCAATATTGAAAAATTCTAATGCTTTCTCTTTATTTTTGACATTGAAGAAAAAATGTCGACCACTTACAGTTGAAAAATGATCTTCGGCTTTATTAATTTCACACTGATAGGCTTCAGTTGAAGAGCCTGATTAAAACAAATAAAAAAATGTTAATGAAACAACATGATAATTTTTATTTGTTTGAAAATTCAACGAATGTGCCCCTAAAAGTGTTACGATTAACTAATTTATGATAATTGCAAATGAAAATTCCTACTCATTCACTAGTAAAGAAGATCTTTTCAAGTTAGCTCACTTAATAATAAGGTTTTAAGAGGATTCGATAATAATGGCTCACCCCGTAGAAATTATCTAAAGTAAAACATATTCTTCATATTGTGCAGAACTATACAGTGCAATAATTAAAATGCAATCACCAATTTAGAGTTCGTAATAATCATCCGATGCTTCTAACAATACAGAACAATAATTAGCCTTGATATATAAACATTTTTTGTTCAGTTGGTGCAATCTAAATTTAAAGCATACTTGGAGCCATAATATCACATAATATAGACTTCGTACCTATTACGATTTAAGTACCAAGTGCTGAGTACGCCGAAATCCATTTATGCAATTGCTTGTTTAAGCATTACTAGTTGTTAATGAGTTTGATAATCGAAGCCAAGAACTTTTGTTAATCGTAAAATTACTAACATGTTTTGCAGAAGCAGTGTTATTGCTGTTAAGTTAAATTCGTTTTGATCGGATTTTTGGTTTGAGTTTTTGTGTAGTGAAGTGAAAAGCATTCAACATTGTCAACCCGCCAATATTTTGGAGAGTTATTGACTCGTAACGTTACTAAAAGTACAGTTTGAATTTATTTACTTCTATAAGACAGATCTTATTTAATTTTAGTCTTACTAAGTGTTTAATTCTGCTTTAAATGCTCGTTTTGAAATAATGGTCGTCATCGTTGAAATTAAGTCGCAGTCTGTTTTGTCGAAAACTAGATTTCATATTTGTGTTGACTAACCAACTTTTAATTGCGTTATTATCCTTTTTCTTGCATTTTGCGACCCATTATGTCTACAAGTATTAGGCAGTTAATATTTTGTGATAGAATGTACCTTTGTACTTGTACAAAATTTGATATTACATTAAAAAAAAAATAGAAAATTACATTTATCAAAAATTGCTAAATACATTATTACATATGTATTATTATTATTATTATTATTAATTATTTGCAATTCATTTTACTCACTTAGTAAGTTGGTAAAATTGAGCAAACTTGCTATTTATTCATATAGGATGCTCCTTCTCAGCTCCCTTCTTTTACTGCATCTACACGATTTATTTCGGAAACATTCTGTGAACGGGACTACAACAGTTTAACTCAGAGAATATTTTTAAAATTTGTAATCCTCCTAATAGAGTAAACACCCTGTATTTTTACCAGTAATTGAGACTCGTCTTACCTCGGGCTTCTCTCTAAAATGTTATTCGATTTAATTTCATAGTTTCAATTAATTATAATAAAATCCAGAAAAATTATTATTTTGGGTATATTTTCAAATATTGATAACAATTTGACTAACAAACAAAATTAAAATAGTTATTAATAAATTAAGGTTTTTAGTTTAACATATTGCGATTACCGTAGCAAATCTTCTACATGGTGTTCAAAAATCAATAGCAAACTTCTCAACATGTAACATTGAATGAACTACTGAACTACTACTGAACACCGAATTATTCGGACAAGATAACTTATTAATCATCTACAGGGTTTACAGGAATTAGTATCCAAATACTTATTTATTTCAATTTCGGTTATTGCGAAATATTTTCCAGACAAATTCATTAACCTCGTAGAATTTCCAACTTGTAGATTATGAGAATGGGAATTAAAAAAATACATTTTGTCATCATTCACATGGCTAGCAGAATGCACATTTCTTAGAGTATTTTTATATTGAATTGGCTCTAAGTTTTCTTGCCAGCTGGTGTACGAGCGTTTAGTATGATTTAGTTTGTTTCGCTACCACTGAGCAAGAAAAATGAATTGTGCACTATATTCTTAAAGCATGGTTGAAACAAGCAACATATTATTTTATGATTTTCTGGAAAAATGGTATTAGACACCCAGTATAGTCTGCATCTGCATACTGGAACTAGCCAATATGCTACGCGGATTGTCTACTTTGCTGTCTTGATATTTATAAACACTTCTTACTGCACTTATAAAATAAGTAGGCAAGTTTATTTACTTTTAACTTTGAGGAAGTAATATTTAAATAATACTCAGGTGACTATAATGAATTTGAGAATCAAAAATAAATATTTAAATTTCGACCTGTTGCATGAATTAGTGTTTATAAACTGTCGCAATAGCGGTGCCTAAAATACAACTTTCACCGAACCCGATTTTGATTTCATTCAATATTTATTGGACAATGATTGGATAGTTATTCACTCTTAAAAGGTTTTATTGTTATGTGTGGTTGTACTTTTATTGAAATTCAACCATCCATTGAACATGTAAGAAAATTCGCGCTAGCTTCGCCAGAAGATTCAGAATCTGCAGTATTTGCCTTTGTAAAACAAAGTTGTTATTCGAAAAGTTTTTTTACGGAATTTATGACTGAATCGCTGTGATAAAAAGCGCATTCGATCTTGGATGTGTCACCCGCATACACACCAAGACACGTTTTGAGTCTTGACTAATGTAAGTGCAATTTTAACTAATGTGATCCGCCAGGTTCTATTATTCTTCTATGGGGTGTGCATAAAATTTCAAGTTACTACCTGCTCTGGATTGTTAGAAATTTTCGAAGAAGAGCGTGGAGTTGAGTAAAAACTTGCATTTTCGGTCCTTAATTGTCAAGGCGGAAAAATTCACTATAGCTTGGTATTCGAAAAAAATTGACTGATTTAAGCGGCCAGTATCTTCTATAGGGTGTGCAAATTTTAAGTCACTACCTGTTCTGAATCGAAAGTTAGGAATTTTCAAAGAAGGGTGTGTAGTTGGGTGAAATTTTCATTTTCGGTCTACCATTCTCAAAGCGGTAAAATATACAATTTTTTGGTATTTGAGCACAGTTTTGACTGGTTTGCGCCACAAGTTTCTTTCATGAGATGTGGAAATTTCAAATCACTATTTGCACTTGATCGAAAGTTGTGGATTTTTAAAACACACTGTGAGTGGGATGAAAAATTTAGTTTTTGGTCCATAATTCACAGAGCGGCCAAAAGTCACAGTCGTCTGAGATTCGAATGAAATTTTGACTGGGTCATACTGGTAGTTTTTGCTGTAGTGTCGGCGAGTTTAAAGAGTCTACGGGCTCCGGAACAAAAGTTAGGAATTTTTAAAGAAGACCATGCAGTTGGGTGAAATTTTAGTTTTCGGTTCATCATTCACAGGGCGTAAAAAGTTGCGATTGTAATTCAATTAACCTTTTGACTGGTTTGAGCAGCAAGTTTCTTCTCGAAGATATATAAATTTTGAGATACTGCCCGCTCTGGATCGGAAGATAGAAGTTTTCAGAGAAGAGTATGCACTTAAGTGAAGACTTGCAGTTTCAGATTTGCATTATATTTATGTATTCAAGTAAAATGTCCGCCTGCTTGAGCTGCTAGTTTCTTCTATATGATGTGCGAATTTGAAGATACTACCTAATCTGGATAGAAAGTAAGGATTTTTCAAAGAAGAACGTGCGGCTGAGTGAAAATTTGCATTTTTGGTCTATCGACAAAATGATCAAAAAATTATTTTCTTTTGGAATTCTAGTGAAATTTTGATTAATGTGATTCGTCAGTTTTTTCTATTCTTCTATAGGGTGTGCAAATTTCAAGTTACTACTTGCTCTGTATAGGAAGTTAGAAATTTTCAAAGAGCGTGCAGTTGACTAAAAACTTCCATTTTCGGTCCTTAATTGGCAGTGCGGAAAAATTCACTATAGTTCGGTATTCGACAAAAAATTTTGACTGGTTTGAGCGGCCAGTTTCTTCTATAGGGTGTGCAAATTTCAAGTTTACTGCCTGTTCCGAATCGAAAGATAGGAATTTCTAAAGAAGGACGTGCAGTTGTTTTGGGCAGCAAGTTTCTTCTTCTATAAGATATACAAATTTCAAGATACCACCTGCTCTGGATCGGAAGTTAGAAGTTAGAAAACTTGCATTTTCGGTCGCAAAAATTCAATATATTTGATGTATTCAAGTAAAATGTCCATCTGAGTGAGCTGCTAGTTTCTTCTATAGTGTGTGCGAAAAGTTGGGTAAATTTTTCATTTTCGGGTCATCATTGAGAGGGCGAAAAAAAATCTTAATTTTTTGTCATCACATGAAAAGTTTGACCAGCTTGAGCTTCACGTTTCTGCTATAAAATCTTCCAATTTCAAGACACTACTCGCTTTAATTCAGAAGTTAGCGCTGGCCTACAAATCATATACATATATGCAATCAAAAACCTGTTCTTACAATGAGTTTTATTGGCCCAATAAGGGGGCGTGTGTCTGATAAACCCACAAGAAAAATTGTACTCTATTTTGTCTGTTTTTTTTATTCCCACAATTTTTTTCTACAAATTGTTAATGTTTGTGTCTGTTTTTTTTCAGTTATTAGATGGCAGCTCCGTGGCAGGCCCCATCAGCACAGGGCCTGTATGATCCCTCATTGGAGAGGGAAGCCTGCGGTGTCGGATTTGTAGTAGCCATTGATGGAAGACGCGATAGAAAAATCGTGCGTGATGCGCAACGTCTCGCTATATCTATGAACCATCGTGGGGCATGCGCATGCGACAATGATACTGGCGATGGAGCTGGAGTACTTACTGCCATTCCCCATGACCTTTACGCCTCCAAGCTTAAGTAAGTACTGGTAGGCATGGGTAACACTGTGTTGAGTTGCGCCTTTGAGTTGATGCCGTCCTTTGCGTTATAACTCATCGCAACTCTTTTTTCAATTTTCGCAATTTTTTCTTAAACTCCTACAGTTTATAACATATTTTGCTCAAATTTTTAAGGTAGACTAATGTTTAGACCCTTTACCCGTAGGTAAGACCACTGGTTGTGAAAATCTATCGGGTGTTCTTTTTTCTAGAGGCATACCCCATTTTACTCCACCAAACTTTTTTGTGGTGCGCCACTGACTTCGACCGAACACATTTTGCATTTTTAATATGTTGTCTATATGTATAGTTATCTCATTTAATATTCTTCTCACATCTACAATTTAAATGTAGAATTATACCCAGATAGTATAATAATAAATTAGGTACTTGGATATGTAGAAGTTGTCTCAAGCAAGTGTGAAAAACACGACTGACATTTTTTTTAAGCCAAGGCCATTAAATTTGTTAGATGTTGAACTGAACTTCGTATCATCACAAAATTAATTTTATTGAAACACAATCTGTTGACAGTTTTTTTATATTTTTGTTGAAAATATGTACAACCGTTTATTGATATAAAAGCTGTAGTTCGATAAATCTATCGGCACTATAGAATAGTGTTCTCGTAAAAGTAAGAAAATATTCAAAGGATGAAATGCAAAATTTGTCTTTAAACAAAATTTGTCCTATAAATGTGGCATATCATATTGAAGACATTGAGACTTTAGTAAACATCTGATGCACTAAAAATTAATGCAAGTTTCATAGTTAGTTTCCATGAGACACCCTCTATTGTTAAAGTTTCAGTTATTAAGGTTTTATTCAATTGCGCTTTTTGTAATTAAAGTCAACATGTGACTTATATATACATATAAAAACAGTTAATGGACACCATTCATAAAAGTTGAATTTTTCAACTCAAATGTATCTCTGAAAGAAAATGTGTATCAAAGTACGAAAATTTATTACATTTAAATTAACCGATTTTTTATCCGAAACTTCAAGTTCTTCAAATTTCTTCGGGGAACCAGTAATGAAAAACAAATAAAGGGTGAGAAGAGAGTTTTAGTGATATAGAACCACTTTCAAACTTCCAGACCATAAAGCACAAAAACAGTGACTTTTTCTGGATATAACGGGGTCTCAATAATGGCTTCGGGATCTTCGTCGCTCCAAATCCGGCAATTTTGTTTATTTACGCAATCATTGAGCCAAAACCGATTATGTCGACCCTAAAATGAACGTTGCGCACGGTCAGTTTGGTGAAGTAAACAGCGATTTTTGAAATAAATTGCCGAATTTGAAGCGCCGAACATCCCAAATCCGAAAGCCATTATTGAGACGCCGTTTTATCCAGAAAACCCACGGTTTGATGTGCTTTTTTATAGTCTAGTGGAATCAAATTGGTTGAAAATTCGACTTCTTTCGTGGGTTGCGCTTCATTCCAGCCGGCCGCTGCGCCCATATGCGCCAAATCATATTTAAGCTATAATGGCATTCAATTGCCTTTTCAATAAAGGCATTGCCATGACTTTAACGTGAAATTTATCAGTTTTATTTCAATTTAGTTTCAAGTTTTATACCTCTAAAAAAACCACCGTTTATAATTGTATTCCGAATTTAAGTTTTAAGTTAAGTGTTTTGGGGATAAAAATTGTTTTAAATCTATTTTTAAAAGAATTTATATTCATATTGATAACGTGCTAAAAAAATTATGTTACAGGTTATTGAAAATTGAAACAGTATTAGGCAAAATTATTACATATACCAACTATTATACATGATTCGGTAAGCACATGATCAAAATTATAATGTGGCTCAAAAGACGACGATCTGACTTAATGTTTGTTAAGAAAAAATGTCTGATTCTTAAGCATTTGATGGTTAAAGCTCTTAAAAATTATGTTTTTTTTACAATTTATAACTTCGACAGAATGTTATGATCGATTTTAATGAGCTTGCTGTGGAGTTGCTCCTACGTAAAACTCATATTTTAATTAAGTTATCGCGCATATCCGCCTTGGGTAAGTGGTCAATTATTGAGTGCTGGTACCAAAATTACCAGAACTCTATTACGTGGTGGCTTTGTTTTGCGAGATGTTTGTGCTCTTTGCATATTTCTGTTATATTTATAATTTATGCGCTAAAACGATTTTTATGTTTTCTTTAATTTAAATTAAATTTCAATAAAATCTTTTCCCAAGAGCACGAAAATATCGGAAAAAGATTAATGATGAATTGAAACAAAAATGAAATGATTTCACATATCAAGGAAAAAGTTCTGCAAGTTTTTTTACAGGCGCGCAAAAATGTCCCAGTGCCATTTTGATCATAGATTTTTATTGGACACCCTACTCTGTATATAAGCTTATCTCGATAAGTCTGTGATTTAACTATGTACTACGCAGAATTTGCGTTTAATCAGAAAGCCGGTTAATCAGAGCAAGCTGTTAGGTATTTAAATACTTCAAACATGATAACAGCATATCAACAACAACAACAACAACAACATTGTTTTTAATGGAAAATAAATGCCTCTTATGAGTGAGACATTCGTCATAATTTACGTCGTCTAATGTAATTAATTAATTACATTAGATAATTCATTCATTCGCGATAATTTATAAATACAGGATGCGAAAGTTATTTAATGAATAATTGCTTGTTATTTTAAGATATAGTTATCTAATTAATGAGAAGTCAATTTGCTTTTACGTAAAAAAAAATCAAAATCAATTCCTGGGGTCATTTATTGTCTATTTATCAATTAAAATACGTTTCGGTGTTTTCCACCATCATCAGTTTCTCGAAAATAACAGATAGTAAAAAAAAATGTTTTCATTAATCTAAAAAACAATCACAGTTTGTCAACAGCTTCATCATATCACACACTAAAATACATTACAATTGCAACACTTTAAAACATTCTGAGATTAATTAGGCCTAAAAAAAATATGTACTACATTTTTTGGTCAGTATTCTGCCGACCCACCTCATGTTTTTCAGCGTGTTTTGATTCATCATGGCAAGATTTATTTACTGTGCTAATTTAAATATATGCTTCAAGTAAAACGTGAATACATTTATTATATTATATAAAACCATACCGTTTTTAAGCGCTTTTGGAAATCCTTATAAATTTAAATGCTCCTGACATTAACCAGATGTTGTTTATTAAAGTACCAATTATCTACAATAGGAAATTCCATCAATAATGTAAAACAAAAGAGTATTTTTAAACATTTCCAAAAAATTTCTACTGTTGATATAGCTGAAAATGTGTTTTTCTTTTAGGGACGAAGACAATGTGCAACTGCCACCATTTGAACGATATGCGACCGGAATCATTTATGTGGACAAGCTTCACCACCAAGAATCTGAGACTAAATTTGGTGCCTTGGCAGAGGTATTTCAGAATTCAAAAACATATTTTTTTTTTTCAAATTGAGTTTGATATAAAACACATTAAACGTTTTCTAAAATTTCTATGAAAGTAATTATATATCTTTGTTCAAACTAGTACTATAAAAATGTATGTAATATATATATTTTTTAATTTATTTAAGGAATTGGATTTGTCCGTGTTGGCTTGGCGTACCGTACCAACCAATAATGCCGCCATAGGCGCAGTTGCGAAAAACTCTGAACCTTTTATGAGGCAGGTAAGCAGATATAAGTACATCTAATAAATGAATAACAAATCTGTAACATCAGACTACATACTTTTTTACCAGTGATTCTATTGTAGGTGTTTGTGGTGCCGAAAGCAGCACTAGATAATGCATCTGATGAGGAGTTAGATCGTGTTATCTTCGTATTAAGAAAGAGAGCAAGCCACGAAATTCCGGCTCCAACTAAGAGATTTTACATCTGTTCGTTGAGCCGGAGAATTGTAGTCTATAAAGGTAAAAACCTATATTCCAGTTGAATTTTTATATATGTAGTAACAGGAAAATCTGTAGATACCAACGTAAACTGTGCCACTGTTACATAAATGGTTTTTTAAATCCGGATATTGTTTTTATTCACAAATTTCTCGAAATGTAAACACAGTTACTACCAGTTCAATTGGAAATATGAAGAACTCATCGCTCGGCTAGTAATACCTGTAAATAATGCCCTCGTAAATACTATATAGTTGGCCAGATGAGGCATGGCGCTTGATGGTACCGATCAGTACACTGAATATTTAGAATGACTAGTTGCCTTAACTAGATGCCTTAACTTTTAAATGTTTACTAATCATTCAAAGAAAAAAAAACATTAGAAACTGCTACAGATATTATAAAGTCAATGTTTGTATTCTATTCGCGCTATTTCTATTAGTAATATTGTTCTTAACTGATCTATATGATAGAAGACCACAGAAGATCCAAGAGTTTAATAATAATATTCACGGAGCAGTCCTTAGTCGCAAATTCCAAAGAATACATTTAAGAAAAAGTTATTTAATTAACATAATTGTTTTAATGTTCACAAAATGCTGCAGAAAACACGATAGCTACAATAATTGTTACTTTTTGTATTTTTTCAGAGGATTTTAAGAGATTTTCTTTTTGTATTAATATTTTAATATATTTTGTATCAATGAAAATACTATATACATAAACATACCTTGGGACACTGTAGTGAGTATACTTTAATAAAGGCTTATTAGTTAAAGAAGCTGCAGACAACAGAAATAAGGAAATTAATTAACTAGGAAAAACTTTACCGATTTCTATTTGACTTGTTATTTACGGTATTAATTTATTTTTGAGTCTCATTATTTTTGTAGGTCAGTTGACTTCAGATCAACTATGGACTTACTTTCCGGATCTAACAGATCCGCTTTACGACACCTACTTGGCTTTGGTGCATACCCGATTCAGTACGAATACTTTCCCTAGCTGGGAAAGAGCACATCCTTTAAGGTGATTATAATATTCACGTAAAAAATATGGAAATCGACAAAATTGAAGCACATGTAAATTTTCTCGAGACCAAGAGACATCATTTAATAATTCGACATCACCTTGACTCTTTTCAAAAGAGGCTGTTTTTCAATAAATTTTCAACACCGACTAATTTCTCTTCAGAATGATAGCCCACAATGGAGAAATCAACACCCTTCGCGGGAACGTAAATTGCATGAAAGCCAGAGAAGGCGTTATGAAGAATCAGATATTTGGCGAAAAACTGAAGCAATTGTATCCAGTTGTTGAACCCAATCTATCCGATAGTGGATCGGCTGATTGTGTGCTGGAATTTTTGGTTCATGCCGGCCAAAGAAAACTGCCAGAAGTATGAGCGACACTTAGAAAGTTGAGAAAAGGGTTTCGATAAAATAATGTTCCAGGCTGTGATGACGATGGTTCCGGAAGCATGGCAAAATGACCCGACGATGCCGGAAGAGAAACGTAACTACTATCACTGGGCAGCCTGCACAATGGAGCCCTGGGATGGGCCGGCTTTGATTTCGTTTACCGATGGGAGATACATCGGTGCTACTTTGGATAGAAATGGACTCCGACCCTCTAGGTTTTACATCACCAAAGATAACATTATGGTTATGGCCAGCGAGGTAGGTTTTTTCGTTGATCCGATCAATGGAGTTTGTATGTAATTTACAGAGAATAGTATGTAATGTCCAATTTGCTCAAATATTTGTTAGTATTTACAATTTTATCTACGGTCCTTTTCGCTAAATATAATTAAAAAATTGCGTTTGTGTTCCGTTCCAAATGCTGTTTGTGAATCAAGTAAGAACATTTTTAAATTCAAGTGATGTTAATATTATAGTCAAGTCCACTTTTTCTATAAGGGTAAGGACAAAACACAGATTTGTAAAAAATGAGAATGGATTTGACGCTATTAAAGAGTGGTACATACTTCAATTACCACTTTCCTGGTCTCAAATTTCTTATGTACTATTTTTTAAGTCTATGTTTTATTTTTCATTTTTAGGTGGGTGTATATGATGTAGACCCAGCCAATGTTATTTTGAAGAGTCGTCTGAAACCCGGGAGAATGCTGCTAGTCGACACTAAGGAGAAATCTGTTATTCAGGATGTGGAACTGAAACATTACATTTCGCAATCCAGACCTCATGCAGAGTGGCTTAAAGAACAGGTAAATTATAAGAAAATTGATACATTTTAAATAAATACAACCTACACTGGATTTCGCAGAAACTTTTAGAGTATATTCGAACGAAACTAGACTGTTTGTTAGAAAAAGAGATTTAAAGCAAATATATGTATATGGTTCATCAAATTTGTACTTTTTCCATTTATTTAAGTTTTATTCTAATAAAGCAATAAAATCATATTCGGAAATGTTCTCAAACGGTCCTTTCACGTGTGCCCGAAAAATCACAATGTCAAAAATTGATAAAACTGCACCGCTTTCAGTTCAAATGCGAAACTCTCACGCACACGCATTTTTCCAAAGCCGTGTACTCCCAGAGTTTTTTGACGCTGTTTAATTTTTTTTATAAATGGTTTATGATAAGTTCAGCTCTTTTGGTTATCGAGATATTGCAGTTTTTTGCGATTTTCTGGAAAACTATGAAAGCTGGAAAATTACCGTTGGATAGTGCTCGATGTACCCGATATTTTATAAAGAATAACTTTTTTCGAAAGGAAGTTTTGTTTCGGACATTTTTGGCGATTTTTTTTAACTATTCCTTAACAGATGGTTAGATATGGAAAAGTGACATGACAAATCAATTTGGTTGGTTCAAAAAATTTCTAGGGCTACAGGGGAAGACGCAAAATTTTGTATGCACAGGGTTATTGATTCAACTTTGGCCACCCCGTTTTAACGGGTTTTTATCTAATTTGAAAATTAGAGAAAAATGTTAAATACAAAAGTTGTAGATATTAACGTCTAGTTTATTTTAATATAGCATTAAATGATACAAGGTGTCTCAAATTCAAGTGACAAACCAATATTCGAGCATATTCCTAAAACACTAATTGACAATAGCAACTCCATCTTAAATCCATTCGGCAAATGGGAAGAAAAAAACTACATTTAACTCCATGTAATAGGTAAATTTTGGTACCGATCAATTGGAAATGCTTCCCAAAAATCAGAAAATGTTGATGATTATATTCGAATTAGACCGTTAGACCGTTCAGATTTGGTTAAAGATTTGTGAACGCCATAATGAGAAACTATGTTTCCCTTTTTAGCCAATAAATCTAAAAAATGTTCAACAATTTACATGTTTTTATGTAAACACAAATTTAAAAAAAATCAAAGAATAATAGAGGGATAGCAAAGCTTTAAATATATTTAAACTGTTTAATGTTTTTTCTACATGTTTATAGTCTTTTCCATTTTTGTTTGCCACTGTTTTAAAAATCTATAGTAAATCTAAACGTTTACGTTACTGCTTACGAAAAGCTTGCGCTCTGCAAAAAGGTTCCGCATACTCTGCTAAACAGTGGCGTCGCCTAGATATGGTGATGGTATTAATTACCTTGAGGTGCACAATCAAGTCAAGTATACATATATTTAAAAAGTTCGTAATTGCCAAATTCAGCTTTAAACCATCTCTCTCCTAGTGGTTGGACACCTAAATATATTTTTTAAATTGCCTCATTTGGCTCAAATTTGGAGAACCGGTTGAGCTGTAGAGCGTTAGTTCTCATTGCCACATAGAGCCTTAAAATGCTAACTTTTGGTACTAAACAGAATTTTAGGAAAGTTTACAGTTTTCACGCAAAGTGTGCAAATTCAAAATTTATGCGCGTTTTGAAAACCGCATCTTCTAGTCTTTGGTTCATTCTCAGACTGAAGATACTTTTGGTTTTGATTTTTCGTCTGAAGTTGATACTAAGATTGCTTTGTAACGTATAAATAAATCAGAGGTTTAATCGACTTAAACTCGAAGAAATCTGTTTATGATTCTGGATTATATTTACGTACCAATAGCCCCTTTGTAACACATTACGGTTGAAATATTTATTAAGTTTATATTAGCGAGTTTGAGCGAACAAATAAATGTGAGCTAAAAATTTTTTTAGGAATAAACTTAAAAACATGCGGTTTGTTTACTAGTGTGCAAAGCAACGGCACCTTTTCCATATGGATATACTGCACTTACTTGGCTTTAGTCATTTGTCGTTTTAAAAATATTGGGAATGAGTTCTGTTTTACTGCATTTTTTAAGAGGAAGGCACTTAAAAATATTTTTATATATATTTTTAGTTAGCTTGAAATAATTTGCTATATTGATCAGCTATCAATACCATCCTCATCTATTATCAACCATGTTAATAATAGAGTCATTGTATATGATACGTGGCAAAAATAGTGCAGACAATATTTGAATTAAGAATCGGCTGAAACGAGATTCTCAATGTTTCGTTGTATTTGCTTCAGTGGAAATTCAATAGTACATTTTTTTACACTTAAGATTATTAAAAGTGCAAAGTTCATACTGCCAATTGGCAATGCATTTATAAAGTTATATTTTTCCCAAGTCCAATAAATTTCTGATTTATTATTGAACTAACGACTCTAATTTGAAATTCGATTTTTGCTTATTACTATTACTTTACTTAAGACTCGACTTGTAGATTTAACACGTTTACCAGTACAATTAAAAACACTTGTAGCGCTTTATGAAATTGATGTGATACTAAAGCATAATTTTTCTTTTTCTATATTGTTCCGACGTCTACAGATGGTGAGTTTTCGTAGTGACGACGATTGCTTTCTGTGCAAATGCAGATATTCGTTTTGCTGTACGATTTTTCTTAGTTAGACGCAAATTAGATTTGTATTTTTGATTAACATAGTATGCTTGCGTGTAGTCGTATTAACCCTATTTCTGTTATTTTCCTATGCAAATATTTTAATAGCATTGTGGTAAAGGGGTTAAAATGGGTTTTTCCTTTAGATTTCAATGGATGAATTGAGAAAAGCTCACTTGGAAGCTGGTTGTTCAGCCAAGCCAAAATACGAGCCAAGTGGATTGAGTGATAAGCGACTACCATTGTATGGTTACTCCACTGAGACCATTCATATACTGTTGTTACCCATGATCAACAATAAGTAGGTATTTTGTTTAGAGAGCCGCTTATAATTAAGCAATGACTAATTAATAAATTCACAATTTCCTTTCAGAAAAGAAGCGCTTGGCAGTATGGGCAATGATGCCCCTTTGGCATGCCTCTCCAACTTTGCACCGCTGCTTTTCGAGTATTTTAAGCAATTATTCGCCCAAGTGACCAACCCGCCTATTGATCCATTCCGCGAAAAGGTTGTAATGTCTCTTCAGTGTCCGATTGGTCCAGAGGCCAACATTTTAGAACCCAATGCTAAGCAGGTCAGCATTACTTCAAGCAAATTTAATATTTAATTTTGCATAAAACACGTTTTTTTTAGGTTCACAGATTTTGGTTGAAAAATCCGGTAATTTCTATTGCGGACTTAGACGTGTTCAAAAATATCTCTCATAGAAATTGGTCGTCGCATACTATCGACATTACATTCCCTGTGGAGAGTGGGATTGAAGGATTCCTGAAAAAATTGCAAGAAATTTGCGATCAAGCCAATAAGGCAGCGAAAGCGAATGAATTGATTATTTTATCTGATCGACTGGCTGGCAAAAATCGTGTTCCGATTAGCAGTTTGCTGGCATTAGGTAAGTAAACATAAAAAATATATCGAAACATAATAATAAATCACTGCCACATGAATGGGGACATTTCCAGAAGGAAAAGGTTTAACAGCCGTAAATTGCGACAAACATGTTTTTTGCTCGAAAACCTACTGAAATTTGATCTTGGAGAAAATATGTTGGAAGTAGCTAATGATCTTTACAAATAAAGCCATTTAAATTTTTAGCAAAGTGACCCTAAAATTCATCCCTGTCATATGATATCATATGGAAGTAAAATATGTTAGCACCCAAAACACCTCAAAATATCTAACGGGTATATAACCAGTTTATAAATTGTAGATTTTCTCTAACGGCGCTGCTCCTTCAGTGGTCACATGCCCCGTTTGTAAATTTTCCTCCTCTATTTGAATATTTTCTTTTAGTTTGTATACAAAAATTGTGTATTACTGTAGGCGTTACAGCAAAACTTTTTTAAAAATTTCTAGGAGCAACTCATCATCATCTAATCGAAACTCGACGACGAATGAAAGTGGCGCTCGTAATTGAAAGTGCAGAAGTTAGAGAAGTGCACCACATTTGCGTTCTACTGGGTTATGGAGCTGATGCGATTTGCCCCTACTTAGCTCTAGAACTAGCATCGAGCCTAAGAGACCAAGGAATATTGGATACGAGCTTAACTGACGAAGCGATTTATCAAAACTATGCACAGGCCATGCAAACTGGAGTAAGCAAAGTTATGGCAAAGATGGGCATCTCCACCTTGCAGTCCTACAAAGGGGCCCAGATATTTGAGGCTGTGGGTTTGGCAGATGAGGTTATTGATCGATGCTTCAAGGGAACACCATCGAGACTCGGTAAAAAGCAATCTCAATTATACATCTTGTCTACATAGGTACAGTCTTGAAATAAGTGATTTTTTGAAACCACTAATTGCATTTTTTTAAATCAAATACCCTCTATATTACTGCATGTTCGGGAAGACCATTAAATTTACATGATTAATATACAGGGTGTTCCATTGAAAAAAGCAATTGATGTCTTTGGGCGGAAGACCACTAATTGCTAAAGACACCGCGTATAATTTAGAACAAGTTGCTGTATGAGGGCACAATCAAAAAGTTTTTCGAACCCAGTTAATTTCAAATTTGCATCTATCCAAATCGCGTTATAATTCAAGATTTCTTAGTGCTATGTTTTTCATAGTATTTTGAGTGCACACACTATTACTTGTGTGGTACAAATTTTCAAAAATATCGAGCATTTAGTCGTGATCGAGTATTAACATATTTTATTCAGGGGAAAAAACTTTGTATATTGATTTGTAATCAGCTTGCGTTCGTCTGCTCAACGCTGCGTTCTTTCTCCGTGGGAAATACTTATTTTTTAATGTTTTTTATCTTTACAATTTATAAAGGCAAAAGCATTTTACGATCTGACTTAACTTTTGTTAAGAAAAAACTTCTAGCTTCTCCGCTATTAATGGTCAGAGGAAAATAGGATTTTTAAAACGCGAAATAGTAAAAAAAAACGCGATTTTCACATTTTTTTTACTATTTCGTTGTTTATGCAAATACCAAACCTTATCAAGCTGGCGCACCTCAACATTTTCGATAGGTACACCATTCTTGAGCGATTCCGATCTATATAGTTATCTAAGTCACCTCACGTTAGAGATATATTTGAAAAATTTGGCGTAATTCTCCTGACCTATTGGGCAAGTGGTAAATTTCAGCAGTTTACCACTTGTGTCTTGGCACAAAAACTACCAGAAGTTTTTATTTAGTAGCTGCAATCAACTGACTTTTTGTTATTTGAATGTCAAAATATAATGAGTGCATCGATAGGAACAGTATTTTTATTTGCTATACAAAAGGGCTATCGACCCATGTTGGTACCTTAATTATATATTATTAATAACCATTGTTTAATATTTTGCGTGACCTACATGCTACGAGCCGGACACGATAGTTGCCTACTAATGTGTAGGGGCCTTAAGAGATTATGGTAACTGGTGATAGAAAACAACTCTAGAACTGTGAAAAGTGACTTTTTTTTTAAATATTCGGGGAACTTAATGTTCCACTGAACAGCTAAATTTATAGCGAATATCGTACCATATTTACGTGGTTCGCGATTCGTACTACATACATAACTCGTTCGTTAAAAAGACCAACTTCCTCAATATGTAAATTCCTCAATCTTATGAACTAAATACAAAAACGATCTTTCGAACTTGCAGGAGGAGTAACATTGGAAATGCTAGCGGCCGAAGCATTAGTACGTCACAAAACTGCGTATGAAGTGGGCTCCGATTCGCTTGTTCTAAGGGATGCTGGCAAATACCATTGGCGTGCTGGTGGTGAAAAACATTTGAATGAACCCGCTAGTATTGCGTCCCTGCAAGAGTCTGCTGTGAACAAGAACAGATCTGCCTACAATCGATTCGTTGAGTCGACAATGCAGTCAGTGAGAGATTGCATGCTTAGAGGCCGATTGGAGTTGAGAACTCTGGATGAGCCATTGCCATTGAATGAAATCGAACCGGCATCGGAAATCGTTAAACGATTTGCCACGGGAGCGATGAGCTTTGGATCCATCAGTTTAGAATCACATCAGACTTTGGCGATTGCAATGAACAAGGTAAGTTAAGAACTGACTTGTTGAATCCCGTATGTCCTATGATACTTTACACATTAAGCTACTAGGTGAATTCTCATATTAATCAGGACAATTGACTAATATTAACTTTCTTGAATAGCTGGGCGGTAAAAGCAACACAGGAGAAGGTGGCGAAGACCCAGAAAGATATCTCGACAGTGAGAAAAGATCAGCTATTAAGCAAGTTGCTTCCGGACGATTTGGGGTAACGTCTTCATATTTGGCACACGCTGATGATCTGCAAATCAAGATGGCACAAGGAGCTAAACCTGGAGAAGGCGGCGAACTGCCCGGCTATAAAGTTACCGCTGATATTGCTAAAACTCGTCATTCTGTCCCGGGGGTAGGGTTAATTTCACCTCCTCCCCACCACGACATCTATTCAATCGAAGATTTAGCTGAACTTATATATGATTTGAAATGCGCCAATCCACAGGCTCGCATTTCCGTTAAATTGGTATCTGAAGTAGGTGTAGGAGTGGTTGCTAGCGGTGTTGCGAAAGGAAAGGCGGAGCACATTGTTGTTTCAGGTCATGATGGCGGCACCGGCGCCAGTTCCTGGACAGGCATAAAAAATGCCGGACTACCCTGGGAATTGGGTATTGCCGAAACGCATCAAGTCTTAGTTTTGAATAATCTCCGATCACGAATTGTCTTGCAAGCTGATGGACAAATCAGAACTGGCTTTGATGTGGTGGTTGCAGCCCTTTTAGGGGCGGATGAGATCGGCTTAAGCACCGCTCCTCTAATAGTTATGGGCTGTACCATGATGAGAAAATGCCACCTAAACACTTGCCCAGTAGGAATCGCCACTCAGGATCCTGTACTTAGAAAGAAGTTTACTGGCCATCCAGAACATGTAGTCAACTATCTTTTCATGTTAGCTGAAGAGATTCGGGAACACATGGCAAAACTAGGCGTGAGAACCTACCAGGAATTAATTGGGAGAACTGATTTGCTCAAACCGCTTGAAACCGGTACACCAAAGGCCAAGATGCTGAACTTAAACCTCATTTTACAAAATGCATTACACATGCGACCAGGAGTGAACATTAAAGGAGGGTCCAAAGGCCAAGACTTCCAGCTAGAGCATCGATTAGACAACCAACTCATTGACCTAGCTAGGCCAGTGATTGAAGGCACTCAAGACAGCGTCGATATAGAAATGAAGATCAAAAACGAAGATCGATGTTTCAGCTCCACACTAAGCTATCACATATCTCTCAAATACAACGAGGAAGGCTTGCCTGATGGCAAATCCGTTAATATCCGTCTCACTGGCTCTGCCGGTCAGAGTTTCGGAGCCTTCCTAGCAAAAGGAGTCTCTTTAATTTTGGAAGGAGATGCCAACGATTATGTGGGCAAAGGTCTCTCTGGTGGTTCCATTGTAATATACCCACCGAAAACATCGCCATTCGAGTCCCATTTAAATGTTATTGTAGGCAACGTCTGTTTATATGGCGCAACTTCTGGGTCGGCTTTCTTCAGAGGAATCGCGTCTGAGAGATTTGCCGTGAGAAATTCTGGGGCTGTGGCGGTTGTCGAAGGAGTCGGCGATCATGGCTGTGAATACATGACTGGCGGAATTATTCTTATTCTCGGTTTAACAGGGCGAAACTTTGCGGCTGGCATGTCAGGCGGCATTGCGTATGTTTGGGACATCGATGGAAAGTTCTCAACAAAATGCAACATGGAAATGGTCGAACTCTGCAAATTGGAGGATCGTGATGATGTGCTATTAGTCAAGAAACTTCTAAAAGAATTTGAAGAGTTAACTGGTAGTCTGGTGGCCACAAAGCTCATCAATGAATTTGACTCCAGAATGAAGGAGTTTGTCAAAGTCTTCCCATATGAATATCAACGAGCGCTTAAACAAAATACAATTGTCAAGCAGGCGACTACCCAATCAAACGAACCGAAGATCCTCGACATCGAAGATACAGTAGGCGACTCGCATGAGCCCAGGAAAGCGGAGCGTGCTCTGGATAAAGTTAGAGGTTTTATGAAATATCAACGAGAGACTGGACTGTATAGATCTGCAGACAAACGCATGAAAGACTGGGACGAAATTTACAATTTCCAACACGTGAGGAAAGGACTGAGAGTGCAGGCTGCCAGATGTATGGAATGTGGTGTGCCATTCTGCCAGTCTAACTCACACGGTTGTCCGCTTGGGAACATAATTCCCAAGTGGAATTTGATGGTGTTCCAGAACCAATGGCGCCAAGCACTACATCATTTGCTTCAAACGAACAATTTCCCGGAGTTCACTGGAAGAGTGTGTCCAGCACCGTGTGAAGGAGCTTGCGTTTTAGGAATCTCCGAACCAAGCGTCACAATAAAAAATATTGAATGTGCCATTATCGATCATGCCTTCGACAACGGCTGGATTGTACCTCAGATACCAACATCGAGAACGGGCAAAAAGGTAGTCGTGGTGGGTTCAGGACCATCTGGTTTAGCTTGTGCACATCAGCTGAATAAAGCTGGATATAATGTGACTGTGTTCGAGAGAAACGACAGGTAATATTTCCACTAGGACTAGCCTGTTAGAGACGTCGATAAGTAATTACTAAGTTATTAATAAATGTGTTGTTCTTTATAGGGTTGGTGGCCTGCTACAGTACGGTATACCGACTATGAAGCTGAGCAAGCAAGTAGTACAAAGACGAGTTGATCTACTGACTGCGGAAGGCATTGTTTTCAAGACCAACGTCAATGTCGGAAGCGATATTTCTGCAAAGGAACTGAGCGAAGAATTTGATGCTGTCGTTTTGTGCACGGGAGCCACTTGGCCTCGAGATCTGCCTTTGCCAGGTAAAAAAATATACTAGTTATATTTGCACGTATATCTTCAATCTGAGGTGCCAGGGGAATTCAAACAAATGTACATTTGCTTTTTTGCAAATTTTAAAACAACTACTTGTTGAGTGGTTGTTCAAATTTATACTTTAGTTATACTTTAATAAGATACTTAAAAACTTGTGGTTTTTTAAATATTAATTTTATACAAAATCTTGTTGTTGGTGAGTTGTAAGTTTAAGAATGTTTACATAAAGAAAGAGCTGAGAAATACATTTTACGCTTTGAAGAGCACAATTCAGAAACTAACCATAAATGGGCTACAACGTTAATACATATGTCATGACATATCTGCTGGATGCTTGCGGTTGCAATTTTTCCATAAAAATATATGAAATTGTAATTCTTTCCAACTGAATTGTTGCTAATTTAATGAAATTTAAAAAAGTATCGTAATGTTTGTATTGTAATACCTATTTAGCTTTACTAGAGGTTTTCCAAATGACTATTGAGCTCCTTAAAAATATTGCTTAATGGCAAAGTGCATCTTCAAGAGCTAAAACTAGGAGAATTTTTTTCAAATAAAACAATCCAGTACTCTCCAAGTGAGCCCTAAAAGTAACTCAGTAACCCCCTAAAGAATACGCAAATAGAAAACGATTAATAATATTCTAGGACGCCAACTAAATGGAATTCATTTCGCTATGGAATTTCTGGAAAGTTGGCAGAAGAAGCAAGGTGGAGCCAATCACGACGGTCCGCATGCTAAAGACAAGCATGTAATTGTGGTAGGAGGTGGAGATACCGGTTGCGACTGCATCGCAACTTCGCTTCGCCAGGGTGCAGCTTCAATCACGACTTTCGAAATTCTTCCACAACCTGGACCGAATCGATCCAACGACAATCCGTGGCCACAGTGGCCGCGAGTCTTTAGAGTGGATTACGGACATGAAGAGGTCAAAGTGAGGTTTGGCTCAGATCCTCGTGTGTTCAGTATCATGACTCAAGAGTTTTTGGATGATGGTAATGGACATGTCAAAGGTAAGCCCGTTTGAACATTTCTGTTAAATTTGTTTCTTAAACATCTCCTCTTCTAAATCGGTTTGCATACTAATCGAGAACATTGCGAATGTTTTACTATCAGCAGTTGATACTCTTGGAGTATTTTTACAGTTCTTTAAAGATATTTAAAACGCAAAAAAATGTGCGTATTTGACACTCTTCAGATTTTTCAAGAAAACACGGGTAGTGTCTGTGCCGGCATGAATATAATAACAAAAAACACCTTGGCTTTGTATACTAGAGATACTTTCGGTTTTTGTGTCTAAATCAATTGCGTCCAATCCAAAGTTAGCAGGATTAATTCATCGAATTCTTAACACCCTGCATAAAAAATATATTCAGATGTTCCGAAGCTAGTGAGTAAAAAGTTCCA
This sequence comes from Dendroctonus ponderosae, assembly GCF_020466585.1. Taxonomy (NCBI): domain Eukaryota; kingdom Metazoa; phylum Arthropoda; class Insecta; order Coleoptera; family Curculionidae; genus Dendroctonus; species Dendroctonus ponderosae. The sequence goes on from NW_026018508.1 coordinate 5,852,798, forward strand.
GAAAAAACACGAAAATTGCTGGAGGATGACGACATTCAGGATAATGCCGGAGAATGGCCCACACTTTGGTTCGTTATTTCCACCAAGGTTCGGCTGGAATCCGTAGAAGATCCTTGTTTGATAATATTTTTGTCTCGTGGCGCTGTCCGATGACCGCGGATTCATTCTTGCTGTTTTATTAGTCTCTTAGTAGTAAAATGTTTTTGCGAGGGATATTTTTAGGGCCACCCCTTTACGATATTTCCTTCGGCCGCACATCTTTCATTTCGAGAAAAACACTGCCTTAAATTCGGGAACCACCTGGCACTCGCTAAATATAGTTTTTCTATAGCAAACCGTGGTCTGGCTAGACAAAGAAAATATTCGCATATGAACGGCGAAAATCTAATTCACTTTTGTATAATTAAAAGTTGGAATCAGCCGGGTTCTGATCACTTAAAGTAAAGTAAATCGAAGTGCGCCCCAGAAACAACCTGATCATGCAGAATGCAACCTGGAGAAAAAACGGGACTGACTCTCCTTAATCCCACTGTGCAGACTTATTTATAACCGATTAAAGGGGGTTCCCCTGCACGATACGCGCTCTTCCGCTGTGCACGCCATTTTTTTATCAGCAGAATGGGGTTCCCTTGTAATACTGGGGTTTCCCTGCACGACAATACCTTTAAAGCTTGGCACCCTTTGAGACACTGCAAATTGCTGTAGAATGAAAGTAAAAGCAATTGCTGAAGCCAAAAAATATAAACTGAGAATGAAGTCATACTCAAGGCAGCACCCATTAGCGGGATTTTTGCTTTCGCTGCTTCGTATTTTAATTGAAGACATAATAAGCCATCAATAATGAACTATTTTCAAATATTTTCAGGGGTAAAGACTGTGAATGTTGAATGGGTGAAAGACGAAAGTGGCCGATGGCAGATGAACACCGTGCCAGGAAGTGAGAAAGTCTTCAAAGCAGATCTGGTGCTGCTTGCAATGGGCTTTTTAGGACCCGAGAGAGCGATAGGAGACCAATTGGATCTGGAACTCGATCCCAGATCAAACTTCAGTGCCAACAATTACAGAACGAACGTGAATAACGTGTTTGCGGCCGGGGATTGTCGAAGAGGTATTGCCTAATGAAGTTTTCAATTTCTCATAGCTTGAATACACTTGCGTTCTCTTCTAGGACAATCGTTGGTTGTCTGGGCGATATCTGAGGGCCGTCAAGCGGCTCGAGCTGTGGATATGTTTTTAAATGAAGGCAAAACTACACTACCTGGTCCCGGAGGAATCATTCAACCCACATTGCCGGTTATAGATTCTGTTGTTTAAGCATTGAACACATTAACGACAAAGTGTGTATTATAATTTCTATTTCTTCAGGTTGTAAGTTTGCACAACGAAATTATTTGATTTGAGCAGTCCAATGCATGCAAACATCTATTTGGGTCGGTATAACAATAAACCCATTTGTGGAGATATAAGAATCGATAGACCGGCAAATAAAAATATTAATGTAAGTGGTTGATACAAGATGCTTGTAACAGAGGCCTGAATGTGTATTAATTCCTATAAAGTTTGTGCCCTGATGCTATAAATCCAATACTTAACAAAATTTCAGCAGGGTAAAACGATATTTTTAATTGGGAAAGCCTACCTGAACTGCCTTTGCCTTTAATCGGTGTTATTTGTTAGAAGTAATTCACATTCAAAACGACTACTATAGTTGGAATAGTGGTGTTTATATTGTCCTTGTACCTATTTACTGTAAATTGAATAATTAGGGACAATGGGAGCACGCGTACTTGGTTCAGGACGATTGTCTATGCGATTTAAACCTTCCGCGATTAATATTAAGTTTAGCTTTAAGAGGTTTACGTCAACTACAGTAATATTTTCTAAATATGACATACCTGTATTTGTTTTCTAGTTACTTAAATATCAATATTGCCAGTACTTGAAACACAGTTACTATTTGCAGTGCTGCATGCGATTCCATTTAAAAGTAACAAATCGAAAGTATAGCCTTAGTTATTCAAGACAATAACTTGTTGAAATGTGATGTAAAGTAACTATTTAGGTGGAGCGCCAAAATAGAACTAAATCAATAGGTGTTAAATTATGTTACTAATTATTATTGTAGACTTTAGGGGTTCTATACGTAATCGAAAAAGTCTAAATTCTTACAATGTTTCTGTGTTATTAATGTGAGATTGTTAATTTTAGAATTAAGGATGAATATCCACAAATTTGACCTTGGTTCGTCAGCAAAAACCTCAGAGAGTATTATTAAACATTATTCAGTGACCCTCCGATTTTTATCGAATATTTATACTGAGCTGTTTCATTTAAGAGTGCAACGGTGGGTGTGATCAAAAGGGTCTCCAAAATAAAACCCCACAAGGCTAAAGCAGATAATTCGCTTAAATTCGGCACTTTGATAAATTGAACACAAACCCCATATCCAAATTATTTTTTGTAGTTGAATTTCATTGAAGAACTTGATGAAATCACATAAATATCAAAATTTACTGTTTGGTTTAATAAATTATATATTGATTCGCTACATTATAAGCTAATATGCGTTTTTCTGTAACAAAGTGGTCCAATTACTTTCCTGATATTCGGTCAGCGTTTAGTTGAAGTTTCGATAATGGGGTTCCAAATTTACTTTAATTATTTTATCATTTTCGGAGGTACAATTAATGTACTCGCGAAAAATCCTGTAAGCAGTTGTGAGTTAAACAAGAAAGCAAATGGAGAGCTGCAGAAAAGCTGGTGGGACTGAATATTTCTTTAATATAAAGTATTTTAACTATCATGTTAAACCATTTCTATTATTTTCCAAAGAAACCAGATTGTTAGGTATATTTTCTCAACATGAAAAATTACAATTACTGTAATTTATACTATTTCTGCGTAGTGCGTTTTTCTTTAATTGCAGAATAAACTACTATTATGCAGTTGTGTTCTTAAATGAGCCTCCTTGCATGTATTATTAAATTGTCCACAATTCTATAAGATGCGAATCATTGCATCTCTTAAACCCTATTTTCTTGAGTATTAGCTGAGTACTTAATACCAAGCTAAAAACGCACATTTGGTTAAACGATGACTTAATTATACCATACAGCTACGTAGGTACTCAAATTATTGGGTAATGTAATTTTAATTTAACTGTGCGCCACTTAAGGACTTCAAATCTATTATTGGTGCAATTCAAAACGATACTCTCGTAAGATTTTTAAAGATGTTTCACTGTTCAGAAGTAATTAATTGAGGTTGATAAAATCATAGTCAATATATTAAATAGATGTTGTTACTGCATTATAAATGTGTTTTATTTACTTTTACTATAAAATGTTGCTATGCCGTTTTAACTATGCTAAATATAAGTTAAGTAGCATGAAAAAATAAGAGGTAAAAATAATATGAGGCAAAAATTTATCAAACCTCAGCTCTCAATAACTAGTCTACTCCGATGGCCTGTCTAGATGATTGAAGTTAAATCCTTTATGTGTTTTTGTTTGTTTGTTGTTTTATTGTGTTGTGTATTGTTGTTTTTTATTTATGTCATAATAATTTCCTATTCAGCGAACTGAACAAACCACTATACTATAGTTCACGTTCACCTATATATTCGATGTAAGTCAACCAGAGTTTCTTTCTCCACCTGATTATAGATTTTTAGTTACCCAGCAACGTAACTTTTCTACACAAACTGACTTTTCGCAGTGCAGTTTTTAATTGTCAATTTACAACACAAAACTACCAAAACGGGCTCTTTTGTATAGGGGGTTTATTCATGCTTTAATCGGCGAAATAATCGAATAGTCTTTTATTCCGCGCAAAGAGAGAGTGAAAAATGATGTCAACCAGTTGTGCGAGCAGTGTTTCCGGCCACAAATTGTCGTCTCAAAGCCAAAACGATAATCGGTAGGAATACTGTTAGTACTCCATTACTATTTGTAAGCTTCAGCCAACCCACATACACTTTCACTTCATCAGCATACTTTTTTTGCTCATATTTGAGGAAAATTTCAATAGAAGCTCGGATGTTTATTATTCGGTTTTTTACATTTCAAATCTTTGTTCCATAAGTATCACTAAGAATGCAGCTTTATTTGCACCAACGGCACAGAATAAGTATTTATTGCGTTAGTATAAAAGCAAACTACTCAGAAATCTGCATTAAAAAATCAGCCATACAGGATGAGAAGTAATCATTTGGTAAACAAACTCCGGCCGTAGATTATCCGATACAAACGAGTAATAAATTCACCAAAAAATAGAAAGCTGTGTTATTAAGATAGAGTGATATAAAATCTATTGAAAGAAATTGCATACTTATATGTGAACACACACGAGTTCACACACACAGTTTCTAATGTCTAAATAACACTAGTTTTACTTTTGGTGATCATACATACTGCGAGGTAGGTATTTGTTCAAAAAATAATAGCCCACAGTGTTTTTCAACATAGAAAAGCTGCTACGGTTACTTAGATAAAAAATATAAAATTTCCCTAGTAAATTAAATAAACATCAATTCTTTCTTAAGAGATATCGTTTTTTTGCGTAGTGACTAAGTAAAGTAAATCAAGGATTTTTTTCGTCTACTTAAAATGTGAGTCTAATGTGTTTCACCTGTAAATGGTAAACTTGTGCCAAAAAAGTGAATATGCAGCATTTCCATATTATAATCATACAGAGCATTTATAACTTGAGCAGTACCTAACTCTTATTTGAATGAAAATAATCATATCATGGTATTTCAAATTAGATTGTTTATCAACAAAGAAAATATTTTTTTTCGTTTGCAAAATTGGTAAAATTATATGGAATTATGATTTTTTGCAAAAGAATGAAAACATTTATATTATAAAGTAATTATTAAATTAGTAGTACTGAGATAAAAAGAAAATAATCAATAATTAACCTTTACTGGGCTATACAAATATACTGGGCTTAATAAAACTTAATTAAAATCGAAGAACAGACAGGAGAAAACAGTGTAATGCTATTGAGATTATTTGAGTTTTATAATAAATTTATTTCAATGTGTTTTTCAGACAAATTTGAGTAAAACTTTTGAAACAGTTTCTATTAAATTAGGGATGCGTTATCTATTAAATGCTAAGATTTTGCCAGAAAAGGTTTATGAGTTTTCCTTATAATTCAGGAGATATTTAACATTAGAGCAAAATTGGTGGCATGTGGAATTTAGTAACCAGGATTAAAATCAGGCAGATATTAATTATCAATATTTCAGAAGCAGTAAAAGAAACCGCAATGCTTGAGTAATGGGAAAGCTTTCCGGTATTTACAAAATTTAATTTTACTTGTTTACCGGAAAAATTACTTGTTTTATTGCATCAGTCAAAAGTTGCGTATTCTAATAAGCTGAGAAAAAAATTGTCAATTCTGTCCATTTGTAAACGAGATTTTGGTACATACTTTGAACAAAATCCCTATAGTTTCCTAGACTAGATAGTTCAAACCGTTTTCGAGATTCCAATGAAGTGATCTTAATTTTAATGAATCTGTATACTAGTTGGTATTCACTAAAGCAACAAAGTCCCATTTGCAACTCTCTACTACTAATTACAAAACAACAAATTTTTAGTTACAACTTTTTTTTGGCACACTTTTTCAGAAGCAAATCGTGCGATACAAACTGCACTTCGAATTCGAGCTGTTTTTTCAAGCGAAGAAAACCGATGAATCCGCTCGCCTACTCAATGCGTCCCACAATTCACAAGGTAAATAATCCAGTTAAACAGAGAGTGATGTCTGCAAAGCTTTTGAAACTGCGCCAACTGCAAAGCCAATTAAATGACGCCAATTTTCATTTGGCCGAGGTAGCCAGAGAAAATCAAACGTTGAAAACTCTGCAGAAAAGACAAGACAAAGCTCTTTCAAAGTATGAAAACACCAATTCGGATCTGCCACGGCTCATACATTCACATGAAGAGGAAATCCGAGTGTTAACTGAGAAAAATAAACATTTGAAGAAAGCGGTAAAAGATTTGATGGAGCAGCTGAAGCAAAAGGAGGATGAGTTGAGTAAAGCGAGGGAACAACTGGCGCATCTGGAAAAACTGAACAGAGACAAACATCTCACCCAAAGGGAGAAGCTGACTGATTTGATGGAAGAATGTAAAATCAAGCTGCAGAAAAGCGAAGAACAAGTGAGTACGTTGAACAGGAAACTGCTGCTCGAAAGCAAGTCTTCGAAACAAAGGTTGAACTCAGAAATTGTTAAGCATAAGCAATGTCAAAAGGAGCTGTTGCATGCATTTGATGAAATCGATCGACTTAGTGGCTTATTAGATGTAAGCAGGTAAATTTTTAAGAAGGCATAAGATTGCGGTTTCATTTTTTTTAGGCCAAAGAAAATATGGTACGTCCACGAAATTCTAGATTTAATAGAATGCCGATGAAAGAGCCCATATCAATGACGACTTTAAAGGCTTATCAACCAATAAACAGAAATTTTAGTAATGAGAAATTACCTTCCCAAACACCCGTTACCGAAGTTAAGCTGGAGCCAATTACGAATGGAACCAGTGCCAAAGACCTAGAAAATATACATCGCAAAAACCAAAACGAGTTCAAAGCTCCAATGGAAAATATCAGACAAAGGTAGCTCTCAAAGCTCCCATTATTTCCCCATTTTAACCATACATAAAAAATATTAAGACTTTCAGCAGGCTCAGGAAAATTCAATCAAGATACTAACAATGCTCACCCTCAAAGCTCAGATGTGTCAACTGAAAGTAGTGACAATTCACCAAGTAGTTTCAAGGGAAGGCCCAAAAGCTCCATGAAGTTGGAAAAACTTCCTTGCGTGCAAGAAAAACAGAGAATAAGAACGAAAATGAAATCAGATAATGATGACACCACAGTTGAAATTAATAATGAGAGGATGGTTCCAAGTAATGGTAGTGACGAGGAGGATGAAGATGTGAAGAATGAAAACATTGTTGTGTGGTACGACCGGAATAAGCAGGACTTATCAACGGACTGCATTAATAGCGTCAGGTACTTTTACATAGAACTGCAGTAATTTTCAAAATTCTACTCTGGTTGAGCTGATGCAGAAAAACTTTAACAAATTTTTTATAGTCATTAAAAATACAACTGTTTTTTAAATGCATGTAGTTCAAAGGCATATTTTCATTTGGGGAAACTTTTATATTATTTGTAATTATTGAGTAATATGACAATAACTGAAAACTGTAATTTTTAGACCCAAAATAACCCAACAACATTTCGGAGAGTCAGAAAAAGACAGTTCGTCAGGAAATACCTCTGATGCTGATTTTAGAGAGACGCTTCAGCAAATCGAAAAAAGTGACCATGAACAGGAAAATTTACTTGATCAGTCCGAAGAATCCAGAAGAGGCAGCGATGGGTCCACATCTGCGAGTGTCGAATCCGAACAAGATATCGAGAAAATGGCCGAAAATTTAGATATGGCTATACAAAAAGCTGCCGATAATTCCAAAGAGGAATTTGATAAAAATTTAAGTACGTGGACCCCTCATTTAGCATTAGCACATTCAGCTTAATGCATCAGAGTCAATTACTTACAATTTGTTTAAATCACACATTTTTTTAAAAATTATCAGATTATTTATAGAATTTATTATATTTCATAATAATTGTTATGATTATATGTCGGAATAGGCACTATTTACCCATTTCAACGTAATATATTTGATTGTTTTGTTTCTAAAAATATGGAATACACTTTACCCGGAAGTGCGAAAGATATTGAAGACACATTAACATTCAAGAGCTATATAAGTGTTCCCCTTAAATATATTTACATTCCTTTGCTCCATTGAATCTAAATAATGCAATGTAACAAATTTTATAATTCAAATCTCAAATCAAATTTTCAAGTAATTTTCCGTAATTCAGACCTGGAAACCTTGGAATTGGGTTGTTGCGTTTTTAATGGCGATTTTCAACTCATGAATAACTTTCTCCTTCTAATAAATATTAATTACTTTTGCTTTCAGGTGATTATTGTACAGACGTACTGAGCAACGTTAAAAGTTGCAGTAAAGTAATAGAACTTCACAAAGATAGCTTGAAACACTCCAAAAACGATACGCAGACTCTACTGGAAACTTTCCAAAATACTGAAAAGGTAGAGGCAAAACTGAAACACTCATTCTTCAATTTGGAAGATGATATGGATTTCGTGAAAGAAATTTTAAATGAAGAACACAAATTTCAAATGGAGCACAAAGTAAATGTAAAGTATATATGGTTCTAAAATATCTACAGGCTACGTTTTCTTGCAGGGTAATAAATCGTCTCGCGAGAAAAATGGAAAAATGGAGAAGAAATCGATGGTAAACTTGGAGAACAAGAAAAAACTGTTGGCTACTCTGCGCGCTATCGATAATGACGATAGTGTGGATGAAAAACATGAATCTGTTGCAAAAGACTTGTTTGGAAAGGTCCACGTCAGAAACTAATTTTCAAATTTAAGAACTCTAAACACCTATAAATATCTACTTATTTTTATGCATATTTCATATATTTATGTATGTTATTTATGTAAATAATAAAGGCTATTATGTGTTTTTACTTACATTATTACACTAATATTTTAAAACAAAAATTGTGTTTGATATGTATCCAACAAAACTCTTTATTGGACGTAAGTAGATATACTTACAGGTTGATCGAAAATGGATACCAGAAAATTGAGTGGTTCACATTTTAGGGAAATGGAAACTGTTTGAAAAAATTGAAAATATGAATCTTAGATGAACTGTGTTATCACACAAAGGAATTCAATCTGAGGGAGGAATATTTTACTAAGAGTAAAGATACAAGAGGCCATAGAAGTTCTAGATGGAAAAACTATGTAGCAGGTAACTAAAAAAGTATTGATCTTTTTATGATTATGCAGCAGTTTGAAAAACCATTATTTCGTGAAACATTTTCCGCAAGTTGTTAATTAGTTGTTTAATTAGTTGTTTTGAAAATTACAAAACTTTCAAAACAACATAGAGGAAAAGTTGCTATTCTAAATTCTAAGCATATTCTAACATTATTTTAAGCAAAAACATATTCTGTCCATTTCTGTTGAGTTATTTAAGTTTAAAGCAGTTAAGAATGCACGTTTAAAAAATAGTTAAGCTACCTACCGTTCAGCTGCCTATTCCTGTGTCCAGAAAGTCCATTGCTGTCAATGCTAGTCTCAAAATGAGCACTCAAAAAAGTCCACAAAACCCGCATTCCAAATATCCAGTGACTACGTCTAGTCGGAGTCGGCGCAGGTCAAGATAGCAGATCCATTGTAGGGGTTGTCAGAAAATTTGAAAAATCGCGTTTTTGTTGTTCATTTAGCACGGCCGGTAGAGAAATTTCCACGTTACAATGAAGAAATGCATTTTCTTTCAGAAAATAAGTCATTTTTCGCACAAAAGTTAAAAATTGTGGCAATTATCGAATTTTTAACGGAGCAAAACACGCACTGTCGTTCCCATCCACCATTAAACATTCACTAATTCAACGAAATGACATCCGGACCGACTTGCTGTTCAAATCTTATGCAACTGTAAGTATAAAATGATATTGGAAAAATGTTTATGCGGTGTTTTGTGTTTAAAATGATTTCATGACCAGGTTTGATGAATCTTGTGCAGTACGTAAAATAGTTTTATTCAATTTCGAATGAATGCCTAATTAGCCTCCAAGCCTCAGTGTTTTACATTTAAATGAATTTGTTGAGGGTTCTTCAAGAAACTTTATCTCAAACATCATTTTTGAGATTCAAGCAATTTTCAACACGAAATTTAGTGGAGTTATACGGGAAGCCCGGTATAAGGTTTTTGCTGAAAGTCCCACTTACTTGTTAGTGAGCCCCATTTACTTCTGAGACCACAAAATGTTATTCGCCTTTTCAATTAAAGAAGAAAATGTACAGTCCCTTAAAACAGCCATTTAATACGAAACTTTGTTCCTTTATTTACTCTTTAAACTTTTTCGTTCAAAGAATTGTCAAGTTTTGCGACCACTCAATTAAATTGATAAATGTGAAACCTATTTGACGAATAAATGCCGAAATTGCACAGTTAGTTTACGTACTTTGTGAAAATCAGTAAACCTATTAATAGAGTCTATTTAAGCAAAAAACCGTAGAAACCTATCTTCACTACCCGATATTTCAGTTACATAAGATTTAGCAGTAAGTCTATTTCGATGTGACTCAGTTGAACTAGTGACTGTTTAATCGAGTATCGGCTTGCGTTTTGCCCGGTATAAAAATCGAAAATTGCCACAAAATTTCAATTTTTTTGCAAACAAATACTGATTTCCTTAAAAAGCAAGTTCGTATACATTATTTCGTGAAATTTTCCGTGCCGTCGTGTGGTTTTGTCAAAAAGCTATTTTTTATTTATCACTAATCGAATATCACATGAATATTTGTGAGATTAAAGTGCGTCTTCGATTTTTGTGAACTTTTTCGAGTGCTCATTGAAGTTTTCGTGACTAAAGCAATGGATTATTTGGATACAGAAATGGGCAGATGAATGGTAAGCGTAATTTTGCTAAACTCTGATCTCGGATGATTTAATCTTACATGTCCAATGATGAAATATTTTTTTGTTTCTTCTACTGATAAATGAATTCATTATTCCTTTCCGCCACATAAAGGCTGACAATGGAAAACATTTTTCTTTATTCTGATTTTTCTCTGTAGCAAAATACTAAAAATGTAACAAAATTACTGACAAATAAATATTCGGACGCTCTTTAATACGTTCGCCTATATTAAGGCAAAGTTTAATAAGAAGTAACATCAACTTTCGGCTTTGCCCGGCCTTGATACGTTGTACCTTTGAATCCACTAGAGTCTGGCAATATTCTGGGGTGAACAAATTCCAAATTTCAGTTGTTTTTGCCTTTAATCCTGGAACTGTTCGCTGAGGATCGTTGCGCAATCATTTCTTCATGTGATGCCTGAAGCAAATCTCTTTTCCCTAAAAGTAACGTTACTCCGCATTTCCGTTGTCCAGGATATTTTAGATTTACCCCAATTCAAACGTTTTTGCATTTGAACAGCTGTAAATAGTGGCTTTCCTTTGTCTAAACCGAATGCAGATAAAAACAATAAAAAATAAATACTCTTGGAACTTACGCAACATAAGAGTATGTAATTATGAAGTACACTTTATAGCATTTTAGGTACAATCAATTCAATATACTTAACTGGATTGTTCCTGGATTTATTGAAGATTTCCTATTCATTAAAAGGTATCGGCTTGAAGCTGTTTAGTTAAATAAAACGAATCTCGTACAAGGTGTACAATTTATTATTGCCCTAAAATATTTAATTAGTTCAAGGCTTGGTCAATTTTCTGTACATAGTTGACCTTAAAAATAAAATATACTCTAAAAAAATAGTTCGTTTAAAAACGAAATATTATATTATTACTAATAAATAAAATATTTGTTTAACAAAACACTTAAAGTTGATAAACAATAAAAATTTTGGTATAATATAACCAGTTAGATATATTTTAGAGTATATCGAACTCGACTTATAGATATAGGACATTTTAGAGTAGTTTTAAATTAGTAGCAAAGAAACTTCGCTATAATGTTCAAGTAAATAACCAAAAAACACGTTGATTTCTCAATCACACGAGTGATTAAAATTAAAATAAAACTTGCACGTCTTCATGACAAATAATACAACTACTTTTTTAAAGTAAAATATTTAATTTGGCTTGCCAGCTAAATAAATATATGGAAATGATTAGCAGTGTCGCTGTTTTTAATAAACATATTTTATTTGTGTTTTATAAGTGCTTTCAAATGGTTTTGTTAACCCTATTAGTTGATCAAATATAGTTGTATTCGTTCCTGCCATATATTAAATATATTTAAGTAATTATCAAATCAGCTGCTTGTAAAAAAAAAACGTTAATGTACCTTAAACTGCATGAGAAGAAATCTAAATTTAAAACCCAGAGTAAAAATAGAACAATTAACAAATTATCTTTGAATGTGTTAAATAAACGTAACGTATTAATAGCAGGGGAGATCATCTAAATAACCAATAAACTATTACCTAATAAATAGCCGCATTTCTGATATTCAAGTGAAAGTTACAATATTAACAATAAAAATTAACCACAAACAATTATTTGTTAATATTATTATAATATTAAACAATAATATTT
>NW_026018508.1:5865097-5872540 GCF_020466585.1 Dendroctonus ponderosae
ACGGAATACTAAACTTTGCTCAAATTTTATATAAATTTGAGTTCGTGCAGCTTGATTTGTTGTGAAAAAGCGGCCTAAAGGGCAGATGATCCACATTCGTACCAAGTCATGATTTTTGGGAAAGCTCTCCTTTGCTCGCCTGATTAAGAGGGACGGAATTTTATAAAAAATTTACAACTTGATATGCTGTGTGAAGGTATCATGTTGCGTCAATAATAGTTATTGGGATTTAAATTTGCTTGGTTTTTTTTCTTTTATTTGAAAGTAGAGTGTTAGTTCCAATAGTATTTCAAGAATTTTATAATGCTCCTTATAATCCTGGTAGTGTTTGGTGATGTTTCAATTAATACCCTAATTGATTAATACCTAATTGAAGAACATTACGAGATTCCTGAAATTCAATTTGAACTTAAACCAAAATGTTGGAGATTCTGAAATAACTACAAATCGCCCGCCAAATAATGCAAAAGTAAAGAAATGTTCTGTTTGATCGATCRAAGTGTGAATTCGAGACGGTTTGTTGCGCCCACAGAATAAGCGATWTGTGGAACTRCCAATGTTTACCACAAAATATCCCCCCTGGGGGTGTGTTCTGTGAGGTTTACGTAACCCGACATAACCTAGTMAAATTTTATCTTTTTTGATAAAGACAACAGTTTGTTTTATATTCAAAAAAWKTRATAGGCAMACCTGAGTTAYTGGAAAATTTTGTAAATTTTTGGAAACTAGAATGATCCCATTAAAATATGGGCGCCATTCAACACAACTTGCTCGCCAAACAATGTCTTACCTGGTAACAAGGAGTTTAGTAACGAAGTCAAAAGAAGAAACTGTTTGTAGAAAAGCTGTGAATGAAGCTGAAAAAATCGTGGGATATCCCACCTCGTTCTTGAGCCTTCGATGGCTCCTAAATGATGAGGCTGCCAATGTTGCTAATCATATTCGAAAACTGATTGGCACCAATCATCCTCTACTCACCACTGCCAGGTGAATAACTAAACACTCAAAACCTAATTTTTCAAACGCACTAGACACCGATCGGTTGCACTAACTATGAACAACCTGCCCCTTAAAGCTTCCCAGCTGAGGAGCAAGGAAAATAACGCTTCATCACTCACACTGTATCCGCTGCTTTGAATAATTTACGCTAAACTTACGAATTATTCTTAAAATTATGGGTGTTGATTTTAGGGATTTAATCATTGGTGATCGAACACCAACCTGGGGTCTGATAGTGTTATTAATTTCCAAAGCCGGAGGTTTAGGCAAGCATTTCTCCGAGATGGACAAGGATGTTACAGCAGGTACTAAGTACAACAGTAAAAAGTAGTGAAAATCACCACATTTGAGATTGAGAAATGTTCACCTAAACTGCTGCCCATTTGAACGCCCTATTAAGTATACAGGGTGAGTTTTTTCGATGACTAGGACAAGGATCTTCGAAATTATAGCCGTTACGAAAAAGGTTCAATGGACAAAGAATTGTCTTTAGTTTTGAATGCTCTACTCAAAACCAATTTAATGTTTCTAAAATTTGACAGCTGTCAAGAGATATTTGGGAAAAACTTATTTATGGTGAATTTTTAAATTACTCCTAGTTCCGTTGATACTAATTGCACAGGAAAACATTAATTAGAAAACTTGTAGGAAATTGAATTTCAAACAAAATGGCATAAGACATTTCTCCAAAATCACTGTCATTTTTGACATATGACACCAATTTGAGTTTTTTTAAATGGCAACCTATACTTGATTATTGCTTTACAGATAGAGCATTTTATTACGATTTCTGTGATATATCACATCGTTAGGATTTTTTCGAAAATAAAGTGTCTGCGAACAATTTATACTTTTTGAATTTAGTTGATCGAAATTAGCCATGGAAAATAGTATAAGACAGCATTGTTTCCATAGTAACAAATAATAACATTATGCTTGAGTATTTATTTTGACAACTACTTATTATTTTAATTAAGACGGCTGCTCATTTAAAGTGTTTATTATAAAATCAAATCATACCAATAATAATTAACATTTAACTCTAGAAAATGTAATTTTATTGTAAAACATTTTCAAAACCCAAGGGGAGAAAGACCGATTGGGTCGATAGCTTTTTTCTATAGGAAATGTTTGGTGTTGTATGGATTATGTATGTAAACACCAAACCCCGCAGAATTCGAGATTATGAGAACATGTTGACATTTCGAAAGTACGTTGCGCAGTCAACGAATCTTGTTGAATTTACAGTTTATCCTTGTCTATCTTATGGTCACTCTGTATAATTCCATGGTTACCGGAGTTTTTAATAATTACGAAGCAACAGGTATTTGCGCAATGTTAATATAGTTGATATAGTTTTTTGTAAATTTCTCAGTTTTTAATAACAATTAATTTCTTTTACTATTTTTTCTGTACTCCTATAACAGCGCCAGACAGCACCTCCAGAGGAATGACGCCAATTTTGAATCACCCTGTATATACATTTTCAAAAAGTCCACCATTTTTGTCAATGCAAACATTGCAACTCTTTAAAACTGAATAAGTTGCTTTTCTTGCGGACCGACCATCAATATTTTCTTTAAGTGCATTTAAATTGCAATATTTGTTTTTGTAAACTGTGTTTTTTATCGCTCCCCACAAAAAGAAATCCAAAGGTGAAAGATCCGGTGATCGAGGTGGCCATAAAATAGAACCGTTTCGTCCAATCCAAGCCCTCGGAAATGTTACGTCCAGGTGATTCCGCACTTGGGAAAAATTGCGGAGGAGCGCCTTCATATTGAAACCATTGCACATTACGCCATGTTTCTAAATCTAAGTCGTCCAACAAAAATTCAGGTTATTCCGAAGGAATCGAAGATACTGACTCCAATTTAAGGTGCCTTCAAAAATGAAGGGTCCAATAATTTTTGAACCTACCATTCCGCTCCAAAGGATAAACCCAAATTTAAATTGTGGTCTCCTTTGCTCAACGTGGTGGGGATCTTTTTGATTCCAAAGATGTTCATTGTGTCAATTAAACATACCACACTTTGTAAATCGAGTTTCATCGGTCCACAATATTATCTAAGTSAATTGGATGCCTCAGTATGTGAAGTTTAGGATACTAATAATTTATACGGATGGAATTTGTATTTTTTTAAAACTCTCATCACGGTGCTTCGGGAAGTCCTGAATTCTGCTGCTATCTCTCTGGTTGAAATATGTGGATTCTGGCTTACAATGGTCAAGACATTAATCTCCACAGCTTCATGTATTACTTTATCTTTATTTCTTGGCTGCGTAAAACTTCCATAAGTGCCCAAATTTTCACGGTTGACGAGGGTCAAAATACATCTCAAAATAGTAATCAGAGGATCGTCTAGCATTTTTATCACATCTAATGTAGGTTTCAATCATGTAGCGCATTTCTTGATTGGGATGATTCATTTTTACAATGAAACTAACTTAGATTTCTAAGTTGAATTTGAACTTGAATGTCAATAATTGAAAGATGTCATTATTTGTTGCTATGGAAACAATGTTATGTTAATTAACAAAAAGTATAAATTGTTCGCAGACACTTTATTTTTCAAAAAATCGTAACGATGTGATATATCACAGAAATCGTAATAAAATGCTCTATTCGGTAAAGCAATAATCAAGTATGGTTGCCATTTAAAAAAACGCAAATTTCTGTCATATGTCAGAAATGACAGTGATTTTGGAGAAATGTCTTATGCCATTTTATTTGAAATTCAATTTCCTACAAGTTTTCTATTGAATGTTTTCCTGTCAAATTAATATCAACGCAACTAGGAGTAATTTAAAAATTTACCATAAATAAGTTTTTCCCAAATCTTTTGACAGCTGTCAAATTTTAGAAAAATTAAATTGGTTTCGAGTAGAACATTCAAAACTACAATTATTTGCCCATTCTAAGATCCCTGTACTGGTCATCGAATAAAACTCACCCTGTATAATCTGAAAAGTTTCTTCACGAAATAAAAGTCACTTTTCATTTCTAATAATCGTAATGAATAACCGCGATAAACTGAAGTGGTTTACAGGAATTTTACATAGTCAAAGAGTGCTTGCAGAAGTTACTGAAATGATCAGAACCAGTAATATTCTGCATAACAGTGTCTTAAATATTAACACTAACGATGTAGAAGAATACTCAGATCTGAACTTTGGAAATACTCTGAGCTTGCTGACAGGTATCTTCAGCTTTGCAACTAATATARCCGTGYTATCTAACTTAATATATAATTTTAGGKGATTATTTACTTAGCAACAGTTTTAAAGAATTAGCAGGACTCAAAAACCAAGAAGTAAACGAATTGGTATCTATGTGTTTAAGGGATTTAGTGGARGCCGAATTTATAGGCCCYCGAGATAAWCAAAACAGACCTTTACCGGCTAAACCGCTCGAGGAGTCATCCGAAATAATAATTCCTAATGAATTTGGAACTGCTCCGTTAAAAGTGAAGGAAGTTCTTGGAAATGCCAAAGCCGAATGGACTCTTAGACACTTTTTAGGTACAATAATTACACGAAGTACAGACTCACTGCAATTCTAGAAAAATCGTAATTCAAATTTCAGGAAGTGGTAGCTTGTTAGCAAAAAGTTGCCAAGCTGCTTTAAAATTAGCTAATCATCCTGAGGAATTTCAAAAACTGGGATACCTATTTGGAAGAAACATGGCTCTAGGATGGCAAGCGTATTTCGACTTGGAATGTTTCGAGGAAGGGTGCAAAAAACCATTTGATCTGATATCGGGTAATTAATAAAAACTCAGCCGAGTGAATCGAAATCGAAAATCTTTACAGATCCATAATTTTAGCTCCGATCTTGTTCCATTTACAACATGATCCTGATTTCTACGCAGAAATTCTAAAAGGCTCTGAAGACGTACGGAACTGTGACTATGATAGGATAAGGGAATTGGTGCAATCGGGACCTGGGCTTGAAATGACTCGCCAATTAAAGCAAAATTTTGTAAAGAACTGTTTTGATATATTAGACGAATTCCGAGCAACGGACGCAAAACGAGCTTTAGTAAATATATTAAAGGTTTTATAATGTTCATTGTAACTGTAAATTTTGAGTACTGATAATCTGAAATGTGTACAATACGAGTTTGTTATTTTCCAATCTTTACACTGTGATATGTGCAATAAATATTGGACAAAGCCATTTTAAGTATAAATTTCAAATGTTTTATCAGAAATTAATAAGTTTTTGATTTGGCCATAACAGGTTGCTTCTGAATTGTTCCTATCCTAAAGTATTATCTAAAATCCACCCAAGACACAATTAATTTTTATTGTATATGCATATGTAAAATGTACAAAAATATATTTATTTCTCCCATTCCCACGAATAAAAAATGTATGCATTTATTCTGGTATCACTTAAATAATTAAAAATTTACAATGCAATGCCAAAAAAGCTAGGAACATTGCTATAAAATATGGTAAAAGCACTTATCACAGTAAATAGTTTGGTGACGAAGTTACGCCGGATAAAACTTTTCAAATAAACGCTCAAATCCCAACATTCCCGCAAACAAAACTAAAAAAAGATGCAGTGCAAAACTAAAAAAAAAAACGAAATATCGCAATCATTTACTTGGTTTGAGATAAATGCGGTAAAACTTACCGGAGGTCTACGATTCTTGCACGGCAGCAATAATATTAGCCAAGGCTGTCCTTGCATCTGAAGCTGGAAGTTCGTTCAGTACTTTGAGTGCTGCCTGCGAATGTTCCTTTTGAAGTTTTTTTGTTAGTTCTAACCCTGGCCCTTCCAAAACCTACAAATCATATTCTTGGAGTGTAGCAACATCAAATCGCAGCGAAGAGAATGATAGTTCAACAGTTCATAGAAACTCAGTGAATGACAAAATATTGCAAAGAATCGAAAAACAAATGCACTGATATTTAACTGTTTTGTTAGTTTGTTTAAAAATACTTTTATGAAAAATGTTTGCAATTTGTTTGTCAATAGGCGCGTAATAGTACTTGAGCATTAACCGATTTTATTCGAAAAAATAACATTTTATTGGTATCGGAGTAAAATTGATCAAAAAAGTAGATACTTACCTCCGCCCTAAGCAGATCATAGTCGACCTCGTCGACGTTTTCGAGTCCTTTCTCAATATGTTCGTAAAGTTCCGGTTTATTTTGTAGAGTGAACATCAGAGGAGCGCAAACCAGACTGAAAGACCCACTGGAGCCTGTAATAAGAAGCAAATTAAAGCTACAACATTTGTGTTGAATAACTTGATCTTGGATATAAAAACTGATCAGACAAAAAACTAATCTCTTACCAGGTTGAAAGGGTTCCCTATCTAGACATGCCTGCCAGGCTAAGGCTAAATGTTTTCCGAATAGATAACCCTTTTCTTGTAGGTCCTCCGAATGACCCGCTAGTTTCAATGTACCTTGACAAGATTTTCCAAGGAGCGAACCTAAAGAAGTAACGTTTCCAGTAGTAATCTTGGCAGTTGGTACTTAAAACAACTTACCAGCATTTAAAACGTTCCTCAACGTCCACTCAGCCTGCGCATTTCCTAACGCCTCACTCACAATTAGTGGCTCCAAATTATTTTCTATAAACTGTTTGTACTCCACTTGTTTCGCTTTTGGTTTGGCCGGCAACGGATTATTCTGTCGGTCTCGGGGCCCAACAAACTCGGCCTCCGTTAGATCTCTCACTGCCGAACTCATCAGTTCTACTAACTCCTGGTTTCTGAGGTTGGCCAATTCTATACTGCTGTAATGTGCAATAAAGGAGGCTCGGTTAAAATGCATTAAATGGTTTAATGCGATAGATACCTATTACTTAGTAAATAGTCGCCACTTAGTAGAGCGATTTTATTTCCAAACATCATATCGCCGCTTGCGTCTACATTATTTGGTGGCTGCAAATTAACCAAGCCTTTATGCACCAAGTGACTTGTTCTGATCATTTCTGTTACTTCAGCTAGTGCCCTCTGGCTATGTAGAACACCTGAAGTCAAAGAAAGTGGAATGGAGCTTAGTTTTACCGTCTAGCGGTCGCAAGAATTGTTTTATAAAACTAAATGCTAAGCTTCTGAAAACAATTTTTGTCAAACAATTAACTAGGAATTTCCGAGTGGTAAATTGCAATTTAAAGCAATCTATCAATAGATCTAAGTAAACGCTTCCAGGGAGCAAGTTAAGTGACAATAAACAACTCAACATTCAGTTAAACACGACAAAAAAAAACACCCACTATTGAAATTCTGGAATAAATCCTAATATGCACACGGAATATTTAAAAGATAAATTAAGTACCTGCTGCCTTGTCTTGTTCCATGTCAGGAATATCTGCAGAATGTCCGGCAGCTTTGGAAATCAGCAGCACAATGAGGCCCCAAGCTTGCATATTGTTCTTGCCATTGTAGAGTAATCCTCTGAAACAAACCAAAACTATAATCA
>NW_026018508.1:5872640-5877588 GCF_020466585.1 Dendroctonus ponderosae
CTTTCTGGCAAGCGAAACCTTTTTTATCCGAAAGACTTTTAGTCAAATGAATAATATATAGAGTGTCCCGGAATAAGTTGGCAATCTAAAAAATCTGAACCCGAGGGATTTCTCATTTGTTCTGGGACACTCTCATATATCTACAAATATAAAATATGAACTCAACATTAATCAATCACGTATCACGACGTTCATAAATCTTTTTAAACAGGTTTTTGGATGTTTTTCTTATACAGTTATTAAACAAAGCCAAATTGATGCCAAGTATACACTACGATAAAAAAAAATTGTTTGTTGTGCCTGTTGGTAAGTATTTTCCACATTTTTCAAGAGCCCTTGATTCGATCTATCAACAGAAATGTACCGCACTATGCCTAATCGCTAGTGCATTGGTTCAATTTATAAAGCTACACATTTTCCTAAATATGATTATAGTTTTGGTTTGTTTCAGAGGATTACTCTACAATGGCAAGAACAATATGCAAGCTTGGGGCCTCATTGTGCTGCTGATTTCCAAAGCTGCCGGACATTCTGCAGATATTCCTGACATGGAACAAGACAAGGCAGCAGGTACTTAATTTATCTTTTAAATATTCCGTGTGCATATTAGGATTTATTCCAGAATTTCAATAGTGGGTGTTTTTTTTTGTCGTGTTTAACTGAATGTTGAGTTGTTTATTGTCACTTAACTTGCTCCCTGGAAGCGTTTACTTAGATCTATTGATAGATTGCTTTAAATTGCAATTTACCACTCGGAAATTCCTAGTTAATTGTTTGACAAAAATTGTTTTCAGAAGCTTAGCATTTAGTTTTATAAAACAATTCTTGCGACCGCTAGACGGTAAAACTAAGCTCCATTCCACTTTCTTTGACTTCAGGTGTTCTACATAGCCAGAGGGCACTAGCTGAAGTAACAGAAATGATCAGAACAAGTCACTTGGTGCATAAAGGCTTGGTTAATTTGCAGCCACCAAATAATGTAGACGCAAGCGGCGATATGATGTTTGGAAATAAAATCGCTCTACTAAGTGGCGACTATTTACTAAGTAATAGGTATCTATCGCATTAAACCATTTAATGCATTTTAACCGAGCCTCCTTTATTGCACATTACAGCAGTATAGAATTGGCCAACCTCAGAAACCAGGAGTTAGTAGAACTGATGAGTTCGGCAGTGAGAGATCTAACGGAGGCCGAGTTTGTTGGGCCCCGAGACCGACAGAATAATCCGTTGCCGGCCAAACCAAAAGCGAAACAAGTGGAGTACAAACAGTTTATAGAAAATAATTTGGAGCCACTAATTGTGAGTGAGGCGTTAGGAAATGCGCAGGCTGAGTGGACGTTGAGGAACGTTTTAAATGCTGGTAAGTTGTTTTAAGTACCAACTGCCAAGATTACTACTGGAAACGTTACTTCTTTAGGTTCGCTCCTTGGAAAATCTTGTCAAGGTACATTGAAACTAGCGGGTCATTCGGAGGACCTACAAGAAAAGGGTTATCTATTCGGAAAACATTTAGCCTTAGCCTGGCAGGCATGTCTAGATAGGGAACCCTTTCAACCTGGTAAGAGATTAGTTTTTTGTCTGATCAGTTTTTATATCCAAGATCAAGTTATTCAACACAAATGTTGTAGCTTTAATTTGCTTCTTATTACAGGCTCCAGTGGGTCTTTCAGTCTGGTTTGCGCTCCTCTGATGTTCACTCTACAAAATAAACCGGAACTTTACGAACATATTGAGAAAGGACTCGAAAACGTCGACGAGGTCGACTATGATCTGCTTAGGGCGGAGGTAAGTATCTACTTTTTTGATCAATTTTACTCCGATACCAATAAAATGTTATTTTTTCGAATAAAATCGGTTAATGCTCAAGTACTATTACGCGCCTATTGACAAACAAATTGCAAACATTTTTCATAAAAGTATTTTTAAACAAACTAACAAAACAGTTAAATATCAGTGCATTTGTTTTTCGATTCTTTGCAATATTTTGTCATTCACTGAGTTTCTATGAACTGTTGAACTATCATTCTCTTCGCTGCGATTTGATGTTGCTACACTCCAAGAATATGATTTGTAGGTTTTGGAAGGGCCAGGGTTAGAACTAACAAAAAAACTTCAAAAGGAACATTCGCAGGCAGCACTCAAAGTACTGAACGAACTTCCAGCTTCAGATGCAAGGACAGCCTTGGCTAATATTATTGCTGCCGTGCAAGAATCGTAGACCTCCGGTAAGTTTTACCGCATTTATCTCAAACCAAGTAAATGATTGCGATATTTCGTTTTTTTTTTTAGTTTTGCACTGCATCTTTTTTTAGTTTTGTTTGCGGGAATGTTGGGATTTGAGCGTTTATTTGAAAAGTTTTATCCGGCGTAACTTCGTCACCAAACTATTTACTGTGATAAGTGCTTTTACCATATTTTATAGCAATGTTCCTAGCTTTTTTGGCATTGCATTGTAAATTTTTAATTATTTAAGTGATACCAGAATAAATGCATACATTTTTTATTCGTGGGAATGGGAGAAATAAATATATTTTTGTACATTTTACATATGCATATACAATAAAAATTAATTGTGTCTTGGGTGGATTTTAGATAATACTTTAGGATAGGAACAATTCAGAAGCAACCTGTTATGGCCAAATCAAAAACTTATTAATTTCTGATAAAACATTTGAAATTTATACTTAAAATGGCTTTGTCCAATATTTATTGCACATATCACAGTGTAAAGATTGGAAAATAACAAACTCGTATTGTACACATTTCAGATTATCAGTACTCAAAATTTACAGTTACAATGAACATTATAAAACCTTTAATATATTTACTAAAGCTCGTTTTGCGTCCGTTGCTCGGAATTCGTCTAATATATCAAAACAGTTCTTTACAAAATTTTGCTTTAATTGGCGAGTCATTTCAAGCCCAGGTCCCGATTGCACCAATTCCCTTATCCTATCATAGTCACAGTTCCGTACGTCTTCAGAGCCTTTTAGAATTTCTGCGTAGAAATCAGGATCATGTTGTAAATGGAACAAGATCGGAGCTAAAATTATGGATCTGTAAAGATTTTCGATTTCGATTCACTCGGCTGAGTTTTTATTAATTACCCGATATCAGATCAAATGGTTTTTTGCACCCTTCCTCGAAACATTCCAAGTCGAAATACGCTTGCCATCCTAGAGCCATGTTTCTTCCAAATAGGTATCCCAGTTTTTGAAATTCCTCAGGATGATTAGCTAATTTTAAAGCAGCTTGGCAACTTTTTGCTAACAAGCTACCACTTCCTGAAATTTGAATTACGATTTTTCTAGAATTGCAGTGAGTCTGTACTTCGTGTAATTATTGTACCTAAAAAGTGTCTAAGAGTCCATTCGGCTTTGGCATTTCCAAGAACTTCCTTCACTTTTAACGGAGCAGTTCCAAATTCATTAGGAATTATTATTTCGGATGACTCCTCGAGCGGTTTAGCCGGTAAAGGTCTGTTTTGWTTATCTCGRGGGCCTATAAATTCGGCYTCCACTAAATCCCTTAAACACATAGATACCAATTCGTTTACTTCTTGGTTTTTGAGTCCTGCTAATTCTTTAAAACTGTTGCTAAGTAAATAATCMCCTAAAATTATATATTAAGTTAGATARCACGGYTATATTAGTTGCAAAGCTGAAGATACCTGTCAGCAAGCTCAGAGTATTTCCAAAGTTCAGATCTGAGTATTCTTCTACATCGTTAGTGTTAATATTTAAGACACTGTTATGCAGAATATTACTGGTTCTGATCATTTCAGTAACTTCTGCAAGCACTCTTTGACTATGTAAAATTCCTGTAAACCACTTCAGTTTATCGCGGTTATTCATTACGATTATTAGAAATGAAAAGTGACTTTTATTTCGTGAAGAAACTTTTCAGATTATACAGGGTGAGTTTTATTCGATGACCAGTACAGGGATCTTAGAATGGGCAAATAATTGTAGTTTTGAATGTTCTACTCGAAACCAATTTAATTTTTCTAAAATTTGACAGCTGTCAAAAGATTTGGGAAAAACTTATTTATGGTAAATTTTTAAATTACTCCTAGTTGCGTTGATATTAATTTGACAGGAAAACATTCAATAGAAAACTTGTAGGAAATTGAATTTCAAATAAAATGGCATAAGACATTTCTCCAAAATCACTGTCATTTCTGACATATGACAGAAATTTGCGTTTTTTTAAATGGCAACCATACTTGATTATTGCTTTACCGAATAGAGCATTTTATTACGATTTCTGTGATATATCACATCGTTACGATTTTTTGAAAAATAAAGTGTCTGCGAACAATTTATACTTTTTGTTAATTAACATAACATTGTTTCCATAGCAACAAATAATGACATCTTTCAATTATTGACATTCAAGTTCAAATTCAACTTAGAAATCTAAGTTAGTTTCATTGTAAAAATGAATCATCCCAATCAAGAAATGCGCTACATGATTGAAACCTACATTAGATGTGATAAAAATGCTAGACGATCCTCTGATTACTATTTTGAGATGTATTTTGACCCTCGTCAACCGTGAAAATTTGGGCACTTATGGAAGTTTTACGCAGCCAAGAAATAAAGATAAAGTAATACATGAAGCTGTGGAGATTAATGTCTTGACCATTGTAAGCCAGAATCCACATATTTCAACCAGAGAGATAGCAGCAGAATTCAGGACTTCCCGAAGCACCGTGATGAGAGTTTTAAAAAAATACAAATTCCATCCGTATAAATTATTAGTATCCTAAACTTCACATACTGAGGCATCCAATTSACTTAGATAATATTGTGGACCGATGAAACTCGATTTACAAAGTGTGGTATGTTTAATTGACACAATGAACATCTTTGGAATCAAAAAGATCCCCACCACGTTGAGCAAAGGAGACCACAATTTAAATTTGGGTTTATCCTTTGGAGCG
>NW_026018508.1:5877688-5885233 GCF_020466585.1 Dendroctonus ponderosae
AGCGGGTAGTGTACAGCATCGATTTCTGTGGAACCCAGTAGCTGTCAAAACTTTCACATTTTTACGAATAACTCGGAAATCGTAAATTTTTCAGGCAAAACGTTTGACACAAACTTAACTTAAATTTTGACGACAAATCTGAAAATGAATGAAAAAAGGGGCAGTTCCATTTAAAAAACCAAAGTTGGTAACTACCACACGTTTATGATACACCCCGTATATTGGAAAATAATTTTAAAATGTGGACCTTTTAAACATGAAAAACTTTCGTAGGACGTATTTTCTTGTAAAGTTCATATTTACTGAGATATCGCACTTTGACGCACTAATGAGCAACCCTGTATATAGAAACCATTTTTACTTCGATATATATGGTAATTGAAGAAACACACTTACATGTTCGGTTATGGAATCTAGCGAGCTAGTTGCTTCGTCGAAAATTAGAATGGGGGAATTCTTCAATATAGCTCGGGCTATAGCCACTCTTTGCTTTTCCCCTCCGGATAATTTAAGCCCCCTTTCTCCCACCTGAGTGTAATATCCTTTCGGCCATCTAACGATAGAATCGTGGATTTCTGCCATTTTAGCAGCTTGAATAACCTTTTTATAAAATATGATTTATAGTAGCCTATCAGTACATTAATCAAATATTCTTTCAAAACAAACGAAGAATTGAAGAAGGTTTAATATAATAAGTCCAAAATGATGAGTAGTTTCTATTCACACACTCCATTTTTTGCTACTTACTTCTTCCTCACTGGCATTCAGGTCTCCATATCTCAAGTTATGCAAGATAGTGTCGTGGAACAACACCGAATCTTGAGGAACGATTGAAATTGACTTGCGTAAACTCTCCAAATCAACATCTTTGATGTCCTGACCGCCAATCAAAATCCGTCCAGTAGATGGTTCGAAAAATCGGTACAAAAGACGAACCAGAGTGGTTTTACTATAAAAAAAAACCTCGATTTTAGTAAGATATTAAGTTAGGAAATATCTAATTAATACCCTGAACCTGAGCCTCCTACAATAGCAATTTTTTTGCCGGGTTCGATTGTTAGATTAAGGCCGTTTAAAATTGATTTGCCGGGTCCGTAATCAAAGCTCACATTCTCAAATTCAATTTTAGACGATTTGGTGTCAACATACAGATATGGCGCTTGTGGCTTATTCTGAAAATTTGTTAGAAATTCTTAGGTTCTATAATAAAATTTTCTATAAATTAACAGTAACTTATTTTTCAGTTTAGTTACAGTGCAAATTTCATTTAGTTTTGGTTTAGTAACACTAAAAATTTACTTTTATTTGAGTATCCATCGACATCAAAGTAAACATGGTTTGCATATCTATAAGCGCCTGTCTTACTTCTCGATAAACACTACCGAGAAAACCTAACGGTATTGATAGTTGGAAGAGAAGACCATTCACCATAACTAGATCTCCTACAGTCAAGTTACCTATAACAGAACGTCATAGTAAAATAACTAAATTCTACCCAAGACATTTCTGAGGCATTGTTACTTACCTTTCAATATTTCATTAGCAGCTAAAATCATAATTCCACTCAAAGCAGCACTGAAAATTGCATTCTGTCCAAAATTCAACAATGCCAAGCTGGTACTAGTTTTTAAGCTCGCATCTTGATACTTTTTCAAAGCTTCATCATATCTGTTGGCTTCGTATCTCTCATTATTGAAATACTAGAAATAAATAAGCAATGCTCTCACTAGTATTAAAATCTTATATCGACAAAGTTTTGCATCTAAGCTATCATAAGTAATGGTCAAAATTTTGCAAGTGAAAGTGATGTATTAATTTAGCGTACAAAAACTACGCCCTTACTCGACAAAACTTAATGTTGACTGTTAGTTGACTAACTTTTACATTTTAAAGCCGTTGTTCTTTAACCTGTAATCCCTTTATCTTGGAAATAACGTTTTTATATATACAGGCAGGATGCGTGAGTTGAAACCAAATCATTTAAAATTGGGGGGTTTGCTTTTTGAAAAACCGCTCGATTTTTCAGCTTTTATTTTTGGCTGCAGTTTTCCCATATTCCTTATGCAAAGTGACTCGAAAATGAACTATTAAGTACTCTCAATTTTGTAATTTTCAAATAAAACATTTTATTTTTCATTATTTCTGCATTGAATTTTAATCTTCATGTACTACATGTGTACATTTCATAAACAGTTTTAATTTACTTTTTTTACTTCTGCATAAAATTTTAATCTTCATGTACTATCTTATTATCTAAACTTCAATTGAGTATACAGGGTGGCCATTTTCTGATTTCTTTGTATGAGTAACTTCTACATTTTTAAAGATATAGAATCCGTTAAATGGGCAAAATTGGGCAGAATTCGATTGCTTATTCATTACCGTTTTCAAAATTTAGGTACCCGACTTGGTTCCTGAAATATTCTGAAAGTCAATAAATCAACACTTTTTTAATTATAACATATAACGTAAACTGCTTAACTTAGAAAAAAAGTTAAAATTGCCCTTGGTAGAACTTTTTGCGGTGAAGCCAACAAACTAGCACTCGTCATAGTCAACTCCATTTACGACAAAAAATAAATTTATGGTTTTTAAATAGTAATCATAGTTGGCTGTGGGCCTTTCAAAATCCTTATTTTTTTCTGAATTTAACGATATAACTGTTTCTATGTTTATCTTTTTTTTTACCGTAAAAATTCAAGGGAACATTAAAAAAGTGTAGTATGATCTGGAAACAAGAAATTTGATGATGGCAATTTAGTGATAAAATTATTGTCCATTCTTTTATAATCGCAATTTAAATAGCAAAAGATATTTACACTTTTTACAAAATGAATTTGAAGACATGTTGGATAGTTTGCCGTTATCAGCGTATCGGAAATTGGCATATTTTCAACATGATGGTGCACCTCCACACAACTCACGAGTTGTATGTGAATATTTACAACAACATTTTCCTGGTTGGATTCCCAATGCAGAACCCATTCAGTGGTCAGCACGTTCACCGGACTTAACACCTCTGGACTATTTTCTGTGGGGTACCCTTAAAAACAAGATCTACATGACAAACCCCAATGATATTGAAGAGCTAGTAAATGGATTACGTCCAGCAATAAGAAGTATCCGTACACAAATCATAAGAAAGGTGTCATTAGAAATTATTAGAAGATGCCAAAAGTGCCTGAACGTAAACGAAAGTCAATTTGAACATTTAATTTAAACGATTCGTTGCTTCATTTTTGTTTTGTGCTTTGTATGATAATATAGTTCTAGTTTCCAGAGCCTACTACACATTTTTAATGTTCTTTTGAATTTTTACGGGTAAAAGAAGAGATAAACATACAAACAGTTATATCGTTCAATTCAGAAAAAAATAAGGATTTTAAGAGGCCCACAGCCAACCATGATTACCATTTAAAAAAAATATAAGTTTACTTTGAATTGTACGTACTTTCCTGACTGTGTTTCAATTCCAAAATTAAAATCAAGTCCTGGGTTCTTCAGTCATTTATTTATTGTTCATTTATCAATTTAAAAAAACGTTTCGGTGTTTTCCACCATCATCAGTTTTAATGTGTAGCGTTGTTGCTACTTTACGCCTTGGCATGTATTTGGAGTATTAATTTTGTCCATTTTGCAACACAAAGCACAAAGCGAAATAAATGACTGAAGAACCCAGGACTTGATTTTAATTTTACTTTGAATCTCGTAAATCAAGTTGACTATGACAACCAGTGCTAGTTTAGTGGATTCAACGCAAAAAGTTCTACCAAGGGCTATTTAACTTTTTTTCTAAGTTACGCAGTTTACGTAATATGTGATAATTAAAAAAGTGTTGATTTCTTGTCTTTTCAGGATATTTCGGCAACCAAGTCGAGTAGCTAAATTTTGAAAACGATAATAAATAGGCAATCAAATTCTGCCCAATTTTGCCCATTTAACGGATTTTCTATCTTTAAAAATGTAGAAGTTACCCATACAAAAGTTCAGAAAATGGCCACCCTGTATATCAATAAATAAAACCTTTGGTATCACTTTTAATTAAAAGAATATTTTTTTGTGACTTAAGCGGTCCAATAGCTTCGTAAATCGTAAGCAATTATTTACCATCAAAATAAACGTACGTAACGATAAAGCCGCCTATCAGAGTTTTTTCCAAACTTTTTTCCAACGATCACTTCCGATTTGTAAATGAATTTGTTTCAACTTTTCTCGTCTTTAATGTACTCGTATGTTAGATGCTGAGTTTGCATCAAAATATAGTAATTGATGTCAACTCAAGCATGATACTTACCTTGACTGTCTCATAGTTAATTAGCGAATCAATAGCTTTGTTGCCAGCCTCATTTTCCGCTTTGTTCATAAAGATACGAAATTGTGTTCTCCATTGCGTTACTGCTAATGTGAATGCTGCATAAACTCCCACACATCCAAGGGATATACCTAAAAATACAATTAACTCAATAGATATTTGGTTAATACCGGACATTAACAAGCAAAATATTAGCTTGTATTGAAGCAACAATATTTATTTAAATTCTACTCTAAATATTTTGCTTTATGTTTAGTATTGAATATTTACCTGCAAATGCCGCACCGCATTTTATCCCAAGTATGCTAGAAACCAGTGCGAGTTCAAATATAGTGGGTACAACATTGAAAACCATGGCTGTTAGTACGAAGTTGATACCCCTTGAGCCTCGATCGATGGTTTTAGACAGCGCACCTAAAAAAAATGAGAATGCATGATCTAAATATCTAATTAAGAAGTGAAGTAAAACGTACCAGTTTGACGACTTAAGTGGAAGGACAGGTCTAAATTGTGCAAATGCAGGAAGACGTTTTTAGCAATCTTTCTTATGGAATGTTGAGCCACTCCGGCAAAAACTGCATTCCTGAGTTCGTTAAATCCAAGCGCACCTGCTCTAGCTATGCCATCTAAAATACAAATTGCATTTTAGAACAATATAAATCTTAAATTTTGATTTCGCAAAAAACGAAAGTTTCCTAACAAATCCAACAACCTTGCCTTTTGAATAAGTATAAAATATATAATAATAATACATATAAATAGAACTAACTCTTCTGTAAGTCGATACTTCAGCTACTTACATCCAAGTAGAATACTTGTAGCCACCGTGGCGACTGTTTCTGGAGCAGAACCCATATTTAAAACAGATCCGGTATGCAGATTTAGATAATCAATAGAATACTTGAATATGAATGGAACACAGACATTGATCAATTTTGCTCCTATCAGTAAACCCACAGCTAATTTAACTCTGCAAAAAAAGTGTAGTATTAAAACCAACCGTTTTAAATGTAACACGTATGACGATACGGTGCAACAACATGTAGTGCAAGAAAATACTTATAATTTTTGTGATTTACAATGCAATTTTTAAAAACGAGCTAGAAAATTTAAAGGTGACTTGGAGAACAGAAGGAAGGTTTTAATATTACATTCTACTCGTGTTTTTCTAGAAGAATTTATGTGCTTTCTATGCATATCTAGTTTATTTACTTGCTAACTTTAATCATTTTTAGTTTATATATCAGTTACAGCTTATCAGGACATAACAAAAAAATGTTGAAAGGAAATAATTAGATTGAACTTCCATATATTGTTCACTTGAAAACATTGTGGCTTGACACAAAACAAACGCTTGACCTGGCATTTAATAAAGCAAATATTGACTTACTTATCTCTGATCTCTTTGTTGTCTTTTGGCCAAATATACTGTAACATGGCACCAATCATTTGCATGCCAGTTACAGGCTCTCCACCATTGAATGAAATGGTGTCTCTGGATAGGGCTGATGCGCCTGGATGAAAACATCCTCTGGCTGGTTGGCTAGTTGGTAAACTGGCAGGGCCTTTATTTAAAACAAGTGACAATACCGCAGCACTCACTTTCGCTGGGGTTTCCTTCTCATTATGTGAGGTTGTCGACTAGAATAACCAATAAAACAGACATGCTAAAAGGAGCCACATTTGTCAATGAAGTACCTATTTTAAGAAGATAAACAATAAAACTGTAAATCTGTCTCAAATTTGCTGAATATATGTTGTGCAACTTTTATCAACAAAAACAACTACTCAAAATAAGAAATATTACGTAAGACTTACCCTCTGTTGGTGGTAAATCGCTGGTATTTGCGTGGCAAGAACATTGCGTTTTGTCGTTAATAAACTGAAATTTCGTGTATTTATTGAAGACTTTAAATAAATTTGGAACAATTTTAAATTAACCTCACTTAAAAGTAAAACAGTCGCCATGATGGGTCAAGTAAACTACTGTCAGTCTCCAGCCGTAAAAACACGAACTACAAGTGTGTGCTGCGTTTGAGCTACTCAGCACTGAAATAGCAACTGGCAACGCTGAAATTTCTACTTGGGATTCACATAAAGTTTAAGGATATTCTACGTCACAAATGCTAGAAAGTAGCTTCAAAATTAGTCTTGATAAATTTAACAGCAAAAATTAATAAAAATAAGTTGATTCAACATTTATTTGACAACATTTATGTTTGTTTAGTAAATTGATTTAATCGTTAATTAATAAATTATTATTTACTGGTTAGCTATAATTTAGAGATTTTATTTTCAATAAAAATTTGGACAAATATGTATTTTAATCTTGGAAACACCTTCGATTTTTGTTGTTAAAAATACCGATCACACAGAGGTTTTCCAATATGTTGGGAACATGTTTCTTAAATCACCACCGGATTTTAAAAATACAACTGTACGTACATCAAAAAATGCACATTAATTTCCTGATTAAGGAACATACTTAAAATATTTGTATTTATATGTATTCAAATTAAAAGACTACAAAATAAATAAGATAATATATTACTTACCTTAATTTTTTTTTTTTCTTCTGCGCCTTCAAATATGGAACACGTTTCGAATAATTCTAATAACGTAAATCTTTCTTTGCTTTTATTATGCAAAAATAGTATTCGTTTTTACTCGTAATTTCATGGCGTAAACAGAATCGTAAGATTCATTGCTATTATTATACCGTCCTCATTTTTCACAATAAGTTCGAATGTGCAGTTATCTTCTTTTATAACTTCAATACATTTTTTCAGACAACGGAATTTTGCTATTAAGTAGATTTGCTCATTTTAATGCGATCAACTAGCAGGAGTGGCCGAAATTCATCCGAAAATCCTAAGAATAGTTCCTACAAGGCAATAAACGGCAAGCCATTTCCCAAAGGTTTACTGATCGCGCTTAATATGTAGCGATTAAAACACCCAATTCAGACAGATTTTAATGAATCTCCTTGATTTATTTAAGGTGGTTTCTTCCCTTTTCCAAAGCACAGATCTCTGTTCGAACAATAATTTTTAATGCGAAGTTTACGAAGCAAGTTAATTAATCGAAGAATCTTGATCTTCAACTTTGCAAAGTTAAAGTTAAGCTTCAATAGTTAAGGTTCAAATAAGCTTTTAACAATGGCGGTAACAAGAAATTGCATGGCCCCAAAAGATTAAATTTGCACGAAAATCGAGCCAAGTTTTTATCAAAAT
>NW_026018508.1:5885764-5961625 GCF_020466585.1 Dendroctonus ponderosae
GATTTATTGTTCGGTTAATACCGACGAAATCATTGCCTTTATTATTGGCGTTCTTTGTGTATCTCTTGGCTTATTTGAAATATTCGGGCTTTGAGATAAAGTTTCTGTTATACTAAAGAATGTTTTTCTTTCTTTCCAGATGGCACAATGCAGCTTTCGGTAAGTTTGACATTATTTTGCCCCTGGTTGCCATGTAGATCCTTTTTAATTTCACATAACTTGTTTTTGATGATATTGTTGCATTTAATATGTATTCGACGAGGAACTACGATGCGGTTTCTTGATTCTGAATTGGGTTTTTTTACTTTTAAATTTTATTTCAGTAAAATGTATTTCAAGTAAGCTATTGTACGTTAACTAATGAGAATTTCTACAGTTGACTGGTTTTATATAAACATTTTCTATCTATTTGACTTTGTTCACTCAATTTTTCAACACTAACTAGTCAGGTTTTCTATAGTAGACTGTTTATATATAAACCTTTAAAATATAAATGTGAAATAAGTGTGTTCTGATGTAAATACATCTTGGATTGTAAAAGTTTGTCTGCTGTAAATTAAACTTCTTGTTGTGTTCAGAGGTACAAATGGCCCAGAATCCAGATCAAAGCGCCAAAGGTACGTGAAACTTTTTCATTGTTTTGTCGTGATCTATTGGATAGTCCTTGAGGCTGCAAGTGACCCTGGCGTACCAATTTTGATTTCGTGCTGCTTTTCCAAATCTCAACACTCTAAACATTGACAACGATTGTTGATTGATTGATTTTGTCAAACGATTGATTCAAATTTTGGCGGCTAGAAACCGCCCGACTGCTCCCGTTTTTTGCCACCTAGCGCTATGCAGGCATGTGATGCACAACAATTATTTTGTAGTAGTAGATGGCAACCAGGGTTGTAGTTTCTATTTTCCAACATTTATGCTGCTCCCATGTGCAGCTTTACGAATTTTATGTGGCGACTTTGGAGTTTATTTTGCGATTTTTGCTAATAATATATTGCGGTTTGTGCGGATTTTATTTAGCGTCTGTTTTTACTAATGTAATGTTTTACAAGGTAAATTTTGAATATATTGCAACTTACTCCGTCATCCGCGATCGACCACAAACGTTTTAAAAATCGCCCAAAAATCCTTCACTTAAATTACTATTTAAAAATGTGAATTCCATAATTTATTCTTACAATAATAGGTAGACTACATACGTGCCATGCAGTTAAAACGTTGTGATTTAAAGCATTATCAAAATCTGACTTATGAGTCTAAACATAAAAATAACCTCGCAGCAGGCGCTGGACCCTACTTAACACATATTAGCTTGTCGAAAATTTCTATTACCGCTTGTTCTTAGAGCCCTTAGAAAAATGAATATCCACGGAAGTACAATAGAGAAAACCATCACCGTTAAATAGCTTAAGGTAACTCTGAATAGAAAAAGTATGTTCAAGAAACATCTCGAACAAAGCACAAATCAGGCGATCAAAGCGTTTTGGGCCTGTAAACACGGTTTTGGTTAAACAAGGGACTAAATCCGACCAAATAAAGACATATACGTACTAGGGCTCGGATTTTTTAAAAATCTGATATTCGAATATTCGTTTAGTGGTTTATTCGAATAGTAAAATTATTCGAATACTCGAATATCTAACGAATATTCGAATATTCGAGTATTTCTATTCGTATTCGTTAGATATTCGAATGTTCGTTTTCCGTTCACCCTTTTCCAAGAAGAAAAATCGTTATCTCATGTCATTTTCTCACAGACGTAATTTTACATTCATTTGCAGGAGAGTAAATATGATTATTTTCATTTGCTTGTAAATATATGGGTATTTGTTTAAATGCTTGTAGAATATAAATAATTTATTTTATAAAAGTATACAAAGTGCATATAAAGATATTTGCACTTTGTGAGTTTGACAATGTTGGAGTATTCGATTATTCGAGTATTCGAGAATTCGAATATTCGGATATTCAAATATTCGGATATTCGAATATTCAAGTATTCGAATATTCGAGTTATGACTACACATAATTATTCGCTTTTCGAATATTCGAATACTCGAATTATTCGAGTTTGATTCCGAGCCCTAATACGTACCATCTTCCAAATCCGTCTGGAATTCATTGAATATACAGGAGTAATGAAGAAGGAGAACATTCGAGGGTACAATTTCTGTCCTGTTATGGCCTCGACTAATCTATCTTCCTTTATTACTTCTGTATATTCAACGAATTCCAGAACGATTGCAGTCTGTCGCTGGATGTTACTTTGACGGCGAGGAAAGGGTTTTAGTCGGTAAACTAATAAGCTAGGCTGGAGTCCTGCACATCGCAACTTGTTCATTTTCTGCTAGGCAGTTTGTTTTTCAATGGTAATATTCCTTTTCAATAATAAAAAAAATACCTTCCAGGATTCTTTCTTTTCTCTTTAAATTCTTTTTATATCAAGTACTTTTTAAATTGGAAAGTTCGGAAAAGACTAACTTGCATTCTCCACAATCAGCCCTACTTAAAGTTATCAAGCAATATTTTTTATCAATATTAACATTATAAGTAAAATCACACTCCAACACTACAGGGTGATTCAAAATTGGCGTCATTCCTCTGGAGGTGTTGTCTGGCGCTGATATAGGAGTACAGAAAAAATAGTAAAATAAATTAATTGTTATTAAAATCTGAGAAATTTGCAAAAAACTATATCAGAAATACGGCAGCAATGTTTTTCAAGGTAATCTGCCTAATTAACATTGCGTATATTAATGTATATTAATCAAATCCGAACAGCTAATGGGTTCACTTGATATTACACAAATTATTATTCAGGATTCAGTTGTGAATTTAATAAGCAACAAGTTAACAATTTAGAAAATACTACAAAAAAATCGCATAACTTTAAACTATTTTAAATCACGTGATTGGTTCGAGGCGTCGCAATCAACGCATGAAGCGCGAGTTACGCACTCGTTTGTGAAGTCGCCTACCGCTCAGATTATTAATGTCATGTCTCAACTTGCAAACGAATAAACATCTGCATAATTTCCCTCCCGAGTTCTATCGAATATAAGTTAAATCTTTTCAAATCACTAGTTTATACTGTTTGTACACTTCATCATGAGTGGATTAGATTCATTAAACGAAAAATCGCTCACAGAGCAGCAGGATAGAACTGAACTGGAAAAATTTGAGACTTCATTTAGAGAACTTCGAACTGAACTTTATATGAAACGGGTAAGTGAACACAAAGAGCACAGTGTATCTTTGGGAACTTTTAACAGTGCATTTTCTGAGTTATATTTTTATATAGCAAATTGGGAATGAATGTAAGGCTTCGCCCCCTTTCATCTTTCTGACGTTTTATAAACGTCATTTCAGATAATATGAAATATTTGCGGAATATGTATGGTCACAATCTTCTTATTTGAATATACAAGGTGTTTCATGAGGAAAGGACACTATTTTAACCACGTATTCTAGGTCCAAAAATAAGCCTAGTTTGCTTTAGAAACGATAATCCAAAAATGCTTTGTTACGGATTTACAGGGTGTTGAAATTTAATTTAAAAATACAAAATGACAAATTTCTTCAAAACGCATCTTAATATTTTAATTAAATTTTCCAGAGTTCAATGGCTAGAAAAGTCGCATGTTTTGCAATAAAATAACTTGTTAATTTTTGCCAGTGGCGTGCGTACAAACTAGGGTTATTTTCGGACCTAGAATACGTGGTTAAAATAATGCCCATTCCTCATGAAACACCTTGTATATATCTGAAAATGAATAAAATATTCAGTCATTATTCTGAATATTCAAGCACGACTTTGAATATTCTGATGACATGATGATGACTGATGATATTGACTAAATTTATTATTTAATATTTACATAATCTAATTTATGGATTGATATACAGGGTGTACCGCATGATCAAAAGGGCACTGAGATATTCTTTGGCTCAAAAAACCATCTGCCCTAAGTTTTATTAATTATTAAGAAAAATCTCTGGCTTCTCTTCTAATAATTAATAAAGTTCTTCGAATTTAAAAAAAAAATAGATATCTGTAGAGTTATACGATTAATTTTAATGAAACTCGCTGTGAAATTGTGTGTCTGTGAACAGGGTGTCTCATAAAAGCCCTACTAACATCAGCGAACGATTTTCAGAGATCGTCGAAGTTTAAAAGCATATTCCTCATAAAAATTGAATATTTGAATAATCTATGGTCTTTAAGGCTAAAGGGGCCTTAAAAACTTTACTATCATATTGATAATACGGCAGGTATAATTTTGGAAGAAAAATTGGCAAATTCTTGGAAGTTTTGTGCAAATCAGTGCGGGCTTATCAGCTTTTATTACAAAATGATGTCCTCAGCATGGCGAAACAACTGCCATAGTAAAGTTCACCAAGTTATTCCTTATTAATACATTAGATAGGAAGTTTTTTTTGTTTAAAAGCATTTCACGACAAACTCTTCGGTTTCCACTTAAATCACAAAGGTGAAAAAATATTTTTGCCTAAAGTATTTCAGTTTTTACTTCAAGATATGTTAAATTTTTCGCACATGTTTTTATGTGACCACATGCTTTCCACATTTGCAAAAATACATAAAAGTGTTTTCCTAATCTCTCACCCAGTCTCACTGTTCTATAAGAGCACCTGTATATAAACATACTTTTACGTATCTTCAAGTTGAAGAAACAAAAGGTTGGGAGTCACGTTCCTGGATAGCAAAAAACGGCTCTAATTATGTTTAATTATAATTTCTATTCTCTCAAAATTGTAAGTTAAGTAAGTAATTGTACTATTAAGCAGCAATTGCAAATTATATATAGTTTCGGTTGTTTCCACTTTCAGTCTCCTATTATTATACCCACTTCAGTCACCACAGGTGAAAATAAAATAACTGTGTGTTCATAAGAAATATATTGCAAATTCTATCGCTCCCAAAGTATACATAATGAAATATGATATTTTGCAAAAAATGTTATTTGCCAGTAGGTAACTATTTTATAGGCTGCTTATTCTATGCACAAGGACATGAATATAATCCTAAATCAAAATTCAAATCACAGTCAGAATTATCGATTCCATTGTAACCAGAGTTTTTACATTGCTGGATACAATCATCAGTAGTACTGCATTGCACAACTAAAAAACATACCCTATCATTATTAAATTGTTTTCTCGGTCGAAAAAGTTACGATTTCTGGTTCAGACAGTTTAAAAGTAAAAAATATACTAGTTTACTCACTCAGTGCATTTATGGTGCTCATGACAAGAGCGAGTATTACTACTAATACCAGTACAGTTGGAAACTTGATCATTTTTTCGCTGAGTTTTAATTTATCGCTCTATAAAATTATATTTAAGAAAATGGAAAGTTCATCCTTATATACTACCTATGTAAAGGCGTGGCGTAAATTCAATATTTACTTTGCTGGTATTTTTATCATTTCTTAAGTGTTTTGATATAGAATTTATTGAAACTTTCATAATATTGATGCAGATATAATATTGCAATATTGTGGGATTTCCATACACTCATTCCTCAAGTGCTTCTATGCAGTTCAAATCCAAACAAAGGTGAAGGAAAGGACGATAAAAATACAATAACAAGTTTTCTTCATTGATTAGTTTGTTTCCTAGTACCTGATGCTAATATTTCGACACAATTCTGAAATCTCAATTTATTTATCTTTTGGTATAATCGCTACATATTTAACGAGCAAAAAACAAGTTTTGCATACAGTCATACAGCGCAATAAAATTTATTAGTGAAGATTCCATATTTAATTTTAAGTCATAGTTATTTTAGTCGAAGTTAGTAAAGTAAAGAAATAAATTTAGAGCATTTTCTGCAAAATTACGTTCAACAAATACCACAAATGTTTTAGAATGAGGTAACTAAATTGAAAACTGAACTAGAGCGAAGCAATCATGAAAATTACGAGCTTAAAACTGCTATTGAAAAGCTCAGAAAGAGTATGGAGGAAAATAAAATAATTACTGAAATGTACAAACAGCGGATTCAAGAATTTGAACCCAAATATTTCGAAAACAAAAATTCTCTTATGAAGCTAGAACTTCAGTATAAAATGGAGGTAACTAGTCAGTATCATATCATTATTATTCAGGATAAATTCTAGACTTAAAAATGTAGGCTTCAAAAAACAATGCGCTTAGAGATGACTGTCAAAAAGCAGTTATGGAAAAAGCTGAGTTA
This sequence comes from Dendroctonus ponderosae, assembly GCF_020466585.1. Taxonomy (NCBI): domain Eukaryota; kingdom Metazoa; phylum Arthropoda; class Insecta; order Coleoptera; family Curculionidae; genus Dendroctonus; species Dendroctonus ponderosae. The sequence continues at coordinate 5,891,982 of NW_026018508.1, forward strand.
GCTCGAAAAGTTGATGCATTAGAAGAAAAACGCAAACATGACCAATTATACAGCTCCGACATAACTCAATCCATCGGACAACTAAAAAGTGCCATAGGCAATATAAAAGGGTAAATACAATAAAATCCAATATTTTAGAAAACAAAAATTTAATCATATGATAAACCACCCCTAATATTTCTCCGCACCAGTGGTACAACAGAAACTTTTTAGAGACATAAAAAATGTAAAAATCGAGCTGAAAAGTGTAACGACTTTGTCGCAAACAGTGGATTTGGTGCAAGAAAGCGTTCAGAAATGCCAAGAATTAGCCGGTATTATTGTTGAACAGAAGCAACAAAAGGCTGCTTTGGAAGAACAGTACATAAAATATAAAGGTAATATCAGGCGACTGATATATTTCACTTAATTTGAAAAAGTGGCATACAAAGTAGTTTTTGAAAACTGACACATACTTCAAATAAGAACTTAATCATAAAAATTATATAGAACACTGCATGCAGCATATGCAAATCTAAAATATGTATAATCGGCAACTAATAAAAACAGATCAGTGAAAATAATCGCACCGGAAAATGCAAAAAAAATAAATTGATAACCACTTTTAAGTCAATAAAAATCAATGTTAAATACTTTTTCGGAACCTTGCGCCTATCGATCGATATCTCATTTATGTTACATATTTATACATAGTAAATGTACGCCTCTGGCTTGCATTATAAAAAACTTATTATCGTTTTTAGCTAAAGCTGATCAACTTGAATCATTTATTCTTGCTAATAGTCGAATATTTAGTGAAGATAATTTAGAAGCAAGAATTATTCTAACACAGGTGAGTTTAGTAACGGAAATTATTGAAATATGATGCGAATACATTTTAATATGCTTTAAATAGCTTTAAAGGTATTTATGTGGCAAATAAGTACAGTTTGTCGACAATTTATGTGATCGTTTAAATGAAAAATATATACAGGGTGTTCGAATAAAGAATTAGGAATTTCTTATGGGTGATTTCACATGCAAAAATAATGGTAGTCATGTAACCAAAATTGAAAATTTGAATATTTTCTGAGTTACAGCTCATCAAACTTTTTTCATCAGACATTTCATTTTCCGCATAACTTTTTTGACACTCCAAATATTACAAACGGCACCTTTTTAGTCTAGTATTTTCTAGGCTTTAAAATCGCACTTTACCTTTTACGATATTTGGCGTGCCAAAAAAGATATGCGAAAAATTAAATTTAGATTTCCAGTAAAGTGGCATTTTTCATCAGAAAGTTATAGATCCCTTGGCTGAAACTCTGTACACATTTTCAATTTGATCCGCAAAGAAAGGTCCAGAATATGCCAAAAATGAAAAGAAAAAATGAAGTTTGATGAGCTGTAACTCGGAAAATATTCAGATCTCCAATTTTTCTTACATGACTTACTACCATTATTTTAGTAAGTAGAATCATCCTTAAACATTTCGTAACGCATTGTCCTAAAACGCTGTATAATCTCGCATATAGTAAGACGGAACATATTCATTTTGAAAACATAATTTCTAGTATAAAAAAATGAGCAAACACTACAATAAAAAAGTGCAGAGTAAAAACGAGATTTTGACCAACATCAACAATATATTATGTCAAGAGAAGCAAACAAACATTAAACTGGTGGAAGAAACAGAAAAAATGACCAGGCAAATATCCTCATTGCAAAAGCATATTAGTGAACTTCAAGCAAAACTTATCAGTATTTGTGGGAAGAACGAGACCTCATTTCCACCCGAAATACTCGATATCACAGGTATTAAAATCAAAGATGAAAATATTGTAATTGAAATTACAGATAGTCCGTAGTTTTCTGTTCAACTTTTATTATTCCTAAAGAGCTGTTCTTACTACTTTTCTACTTGCGGGTTCTTACGCATTTACATGTTTTTTGGTTTTTAAGAAAATAATGTTTTGTCAGACATATTAATTATAGCTAAATAAAATAATCTAAATGATGTTAACTGATATCAGAAAGAGTGACTTCGTTATTTAATCATATGTTGCAAATAAAAAATTACATTATGTTCAGAATACAATATTCAATTTTTATTTAATTTAAAAACTAATTTATTATAATAATAACAATATTTTTTCAATTTCAAACCGTCAAGAATAAATGTTACATCTATTAAATAACACTGTAAATCATGAATTCCGATTCCTACCGATTAGTAAGTCGAAGGCACACAATGAGGTGCGAGTAAACATATGTAACAAACACATAATTTGTACGCCAGGATCGTATACGCAGTAGAAGACATTTATAGACTTTTAATAATCAAGGTAACAATATAATTGGAGTCTGTAAATTAAATTTTAATAAATTACAATTAAAACACATGCATAAAATTAAGGTAGACATTTACCGTAATTGTCAAGTATTAACTCATACATAAGCGAACAAACTGCTTCTCAAAGGCTTTCAGATAAATTAAATTCCGTAAACGTGTTAGACATTAAATTATTTTTAACAAATGTCATGCTTCGAATTCTAACAAAACCAGCTTGGTGGCCAGTAGCATACATTTTATTATACTGCAAATTTGGATTGAGAGCTACCTTAGTTACAGCCTGCAACGGATAGTCGTGGATATTATACTGGCTCACTTTCACACGCTTGACATCATTAGTATTAGAATTTGGAATTTCGGTTAGTTTACCCTAGAAATAAATTTAAGTTTTTATAAGGATTATTTGCACCAAGTAGGTAGGAGAGAATAGTGCAATATTAATTTGGAATAACAAACTGAAATATCAATTATTTAAACTTTAAACTATGATTTCATTGATTTTTAAATAATTGTAGCTTTTATAAATGTAAGATTAAAATTTAAAAAAAAATCAGTGAAATGTCACTGAAATTAGAAATGATTATTTTTTTCTCATTTTGAAAAGAGCACTAACAGTTTATTTGAATGTGAAACAAGGTAACTAATAGATTGAACAGGTAGAAAACGTATGGAAATTTAAAAAACAATCGCTAAACACCTAAAACTTACCGAATTATAGTCCAGAAATGCAAGACCATAATGAGCCGCAGCTTGACCGTATGTTGCAACATCAGAACTATCACTTGAAGAATTGTCTTTCTTAACTAGTTTAGATGTAGAAAAAAGCTGAAACAAAACTCTGTGGTAACAATTTTAAATGTGCTCTTCATGTTCTTTTTCTATTAATAAATGTATGAGAAAAGTTACTTCACAAGATTTGAGTTTCGTATCACTTACACATTTTACGTAGCATTTTTTAAAATGCTTGCTGTCTATGTTGAAAAAGAGGCGATGAGCAAACAGCCCCATTACATCGCCAGCGTTCCCTCCATGCAAAATTAAATTGAGCCAATCACTGAACGAAACGGACTTGATGCCGGATTGCGAAAACGTATATCTGGTCCAATATTCACCAGACATAATGCCTCTTATAGGTTTAACTAAGGTCTGCGCCAAATCTGGTAGAATTACAACAAAATTAATTTAATTCAATAAAACAATTTAGATTTAATGTACATTATTTGGCTTACATTTATCGTTAAATGTGGATTCGTCTTCAGCAATTAAACAAGCTGGCCACTGCGTAAGCCACTGTCCATCAGCGATTCCAAACTTACGGCTACATGATACTTTGGTATTATTAGATAAATCCCAATATATGCAAACTTTGTCTAAGCTTGTTGAAAAGCAGAAACGATTTCCATTATCGTAATGAGACAAAGTCAGCCCTGAAAGACACACGATAAAATTTCAATATATTTAGGCTCAAGAACCAGATTATTACAAAAATTCGTAAATAATATATCAGCGAATTTTGTCACATTAGTTGAGTCACCCATTATTTACCTATTATGCATGAGACGTGTCCATGGAACGTTTGAGAAGATAAAATTACGGTAACATCATCCTGATCTTGTCTACGCAGTAAGGATGAGGTTGAATTCAAATCATATAGAGCGATCATACCGTTTGAATATCCTACCGCAATATATCTATGTCCATTGGCCTAAAAAGGTATAATTTTATTATCTAGTTCTACTCCGTCTATCTTAAGAGTTACCTTTGTCCATGATATTTTGGTCGCATAGTAGGGAAGTCCGTTTGGTGCTTTTTCATCTTCAAGTTGCAGTTTTGCCACAGGTTTTTGTGAATAGACTAAACCTCTACAATAAATACACACTGTTTTCATTTAGGTGTTTTTTAGAAGAAAATTAGAACGTGGATAATGATTTTTTAATGATTTTAAATACAATTAATTCAATAATAAATACATATTGAACAGTAACAGGTTGTGGAGTTTTAACTGTTTTCGTCTTTTGCAAAATTTTAAAAATTATAAAATTATTCTTACCGGTCGCTCTCGTTCTTTAAATCATCTACACAATAAATATCTACAAAGTAATCTGCTGTTGCTACAGCTAACAAGCCCAATCTTCTACCAGTACTTCCTTCTGAAGTATCCAAACATCCTGATGGGCACCACTCCATGTGCCAAATTGGACCCGCATTTACGGCCAAGCCAAATAAAAAGGTAGAAGCAATTTTAGATTTCTAAAAAGTGTCAAGATTCAATTTAAAACTAACTACTAGTTTGAGGCAAACTAGTTTGAGGTTCCTTGGAAGCTAATGGAAAAATTGAATGGTTGTCATTACCTTACCTCATTGAAGTCCAAATTTTCGATTTTCCAAAACTGGATAATGTGTGGTTCATTATAGATACGATCTACAGAATAATCTGCATTTCCATCATTAAAGACTGAAACTGCTAAAATTTGATCATGACTTTCTTCATTGAATGGTGTTGGCAACCAAGCCAGGTTTGAAACGGGACCACCACAGTATAAAGTAGCTTCACCTAATGAAAAGCTTCCATTTAAAACCCAAATTTGAAAATGTGAACAATTATTTCATCTTGAATCGTTAACTAACCCGCATTAGGCTGTTAACGGGACTGAAAATGGGAAGATGTATGGAAATACTCACCATCATAAAAGTTGCGATGTTCGAACAGGCCCAATTTTGTAAATGAAGCATCAGCTTTAATATTAGTACTCTCAGCCGCTTTAAGCGTTTTCACGGTAATATCACAGGATTCATGAATTCTTGGCAAATACTTAATTAAAATATCACAGTCCAATACTTGCCACGATTCACGGTTTCGAAAGCAGTCGAATAAAGACGAGTTGGTATAGTATTTTTTACAGCTAAAATAAAATATAAAAAGTACAGAATAAAGACAATATTTCAACTACGAGTTTGCACAAGTTTGAATCCTGGTTATATCATTTTGAAATGTTTAACTAAGCTGCCACTGAACTTTATATTATTTGAAATAAATTCATTGAACGTGGCTTGAAATTGTATTTTGCAGTTCGTGTGCTGTAACGGATTTTGGAAAAAAAATCGCTTTTAAAGTTGAAACTTGCTACTTACAAACTCAGCATCCAGGGGTATGCCTGTGCATATACTAACAGCTTGCGATCTTCTCTAATAGGATGCATCAAGAACATTGGTTTGACTGCAGATATAAAAATTAAAATATAGCTTCGAATAATACATGTTTATTTATAATAAACTATAATACCTTTGGAATTTGTCCCTTGCGTTAAAGCACCTTTAGCCTTACGGTTAAGCTTCTTTTTCTGAACATCGATTTCCTCCATGAGTTCATCGGCTTCAGAACCGGATTCTTCTAGGCGTTCTCCAAACTCAGCATCCTTAACATCAGCACTTCGATTATGCACCATTTTCAGGTGATCTTTTACCGACGTTTCGTCTTCAGCCCAAAACAAGCACAGCTTACAGACAATGTACTAAGAAAACGTACCAAATAAATGATCTCGGTGTGCGATTAATTAATACCTATATTACCTGTTCGGGTTTTTTAGAGCAATTGTTCAAGTGATCTCCCATAGTGTTAACTGAATCAGTTTTAAATGAACAGTCGTTAAAGATGCAATCCAATTCGGGAGATGCTGCCGCAATTTTCTTGAGCTTGCTGATAACGAACTGATCTTGAAAATCACACTCACTAACGTAGTACTGAAAGTGGAAACGGAATTTTGTTTAACAGTTTTAATTAATGATGAAAGAAAGTTTTTTTCGCGTTTATATACAATGAATTTAAAGCAAAAATACTTGCAAAATTAATATACCAGCAAACATTGGAGCTAAAGCAACTTAAATTACATTTTTATAAAATATATTTAACACTTTTTATCACAACACTTATAATCTACAACGAATAAGTTGGACTCAACGACAATCGATTCAAAATAGTTTAGTTGAACTTTTTTCTTTTTCCAAACCATGTTAAAATCAGAAATACTTTTGTGCTGTAAACTTAAAAATAAATATAATTTTCGCAAAATTATTAAAAAGATAAATTTACCTTTGAGCTGATGATGGACTCACCCTTGATTGACCGAATATAACGAGCAGCGCTGGAATAGAAAATTAAATGAATCAATTAAGAAATTACTGTAATCGCTTTATAGGTGCTTCAAAGAAATAGAAATAAACATCACTTGTCTTTTTCCTTCCCTCAACAACTTTAAAAAGCTATGTATTTACAAATGAACAGGTATACAAATCGCGAAATTTACATGATTATATCAAAAATAAAACATTAGTTTCGCGTTTTCATTTCGCATTACCTCAAACGAACATTGTAAAACAAAACGTAATTTGTTTAACATTACATGTTCTGTACATTAATTATCAACAAATTGGCTATTTTGCATTAAAAAAATAAATAAATACATTTCACACTGATTCATGTATTTATACCATTATATGTCTTTTATTATTAATATGTATGATGTTATTTATATGTATAAAAACTGGAGAGAGCTTAATTTGATTCCTCATAGTTAGGCATGTAAAAAAACAACTTACTCTGTAGCAGCCCGTCTCTTGTTGGTAGGCGTTTCAACTTTGAAATAGTCGGATTTTTGTGGTTCTTCGCGTGTAGTCTCATTAGTATGAGTCTTCATATGCCAACTAAGACTAACGGGCATCATTTTCTTTCCGCACAGCTTGCATTCCGCTTTAATGCTCTCTGCTTCTAAACCATTTAATTGGCAAATGCTTTTATGCGACAGATACCCCAATACAGATTTCTTTTGTTGTTTGCATGTTTCGCAATGTAATGGTTTCTTCAATTTGCATAATTGCCCTAGGATTCGCGTCACTAAATTCTGATCTTGAAGATTCTGCAATGCCGTATACAAATTTAAAAATAGTGCTCTAGATATTCACAACGTATCTTTTTACCAAAGGTGTTTCACCTTCTCTCCAAGTCAGATTATTGTGCTCCTTGTACTTGTGCTTTGACCAATCATCTTTCGGCATTTCAACTTTGCATACTGCGCATATAACCAGACCAGTTTCACTTACGATTCCGTGACATTTCTCTAAGTGGGTCATAAATGCCTTAACTCCGCCGGGTTGAGATCCACATTTGTTGCATTTTAAATATCCTTGTTCTTTACGAAGTTGAGTAAGAACCTTCTGGATCACTTGAGTATTTAAAATATCCTAAAATAGAGTAATTGCTGCTTAACTAAATTTTGAATAAATTATATATGAACCACGCATAAGTTGGTTTAGAGAGCACAGCAAAAGTTAACTGGAATCAAAGTTAATATTACTGGTATTCAGGGTGTTTCAACCAATGAACAACTTTCATAATGTGTTGAACTTCAAAATTGGTTTGCACACTCACAGTCGTTTAAAAACAAGCTTTTAAAACATACCAATTTTTTATATGTATACAATATAAAAAGTTACGTAATAACAGTATAAAAATAAAGAAATTTGCAAAAGACTTTTTACAAGCAAGGATCTCTTAAAGCGTTTAATTTAATTGTGATTTGCACCGGGGGCGACTGATTCATAAGCACTGCAGAGATCCAATAAAAAATTATAATTTAATTAAAGTATTTTATATTGAAAAAAACATTTTCGTATTCCTACAAAGAAAATATATTATTCAAAGGAAAAGACAGACCAGATATTATTATATAAAAATATAGTGAAGATAGAGAAAAAAGTTAAATATGTAAATTAATTAGACGTTTATTAAAAACAAAAAAGGAATTTGCGAATGTAGTAAGAAAAATTTGCTTTTTATTTGATATATGTATTTCTAAACGTACCATTGGTGTTTCTCCTTGTCTCCACGTTAAGTTGTAGTGTACTTTTCTCTTGTGCTTCAGCCAATTTGTATTAACAATTGTTTCATTACAAACCATGCAAATAGACTCTCCATTTTCATCGAGTAATGAATCATTACTAAAAAATAATAATTATATATATGTTATACACAACATTTAAATACCGTATTTACACTTACTTAATTTTCGGCCTGCCTATCTTCCCTTCAATTACGACCTGCGAGCTACCGCTGCAATTTTTTTTTTATAAGATTATAATACATTTGTTGTCCAATTGAAGAAATAAATTAACTTACCTTGAATCTGCTTGAGTCGAGCCCGCTAATGTTTGAAATATGTGGTTTATGGCAAGAGCTGTATATCCTGATCCAGCACGTTTTTTCTTTGGTACCTCTTTTCCTATACCATTGCTCTGATCTACAGTGTGATTTTTATCTCCTTCTTCGCTTTGATTTTCCTTAGCGGTTTTTGTTAAACTTTGTTTATTTTCATCTTCAACAGCTCCGTCGTTAGATACATTGTCTTCCATTTTTAATTTCTTACATTTAGATTTTTTCTCCAGCATATCATCATCATCATCAGAGTCGCTGAAAATGAATTTTGATGTGTTTTTCGTTGATCGCCGCTTCCTTTGGTTAACTGATGCTGGCTGCGATTCCGACGACATGGACATAGAGGAGTCAACTGTATTGTTTTTAATTTTTGGAGGTCTGCCTCGTTTTCTCTTTGGGCCATTACTATTAACACATGCTTGAGCATCGGACCCCTTAGAATTTTCAGCTGATTTATTTTTTGGTGAGCCATTGCCAATGGACGAATTGTTAGTATTGTTTTTATTTACAGTTTCCGGTTTAAGTTGCTCACTCTTTAAATATACCGCATTGTCTGTAGATTCGTTCATTGCTAGAAGTTAATAAAATAATAAATTACTGAATTAAGTAAGTGAAATAAGTAAGTGTTTATATGAAAATCACCTATTAAGTTTTTATACAAATAAAATGTGAAAACTGCATTAAAAATTTAATGGTGTGAACTGAATGGCAAAATGCCAATCTTCAACTAAACACTGGACACTATTAACACTTGCTTGCTACACATATTTAAAGTGTGAACTTCCCGTACCAATAGCACATTAGGCTATGTAGCATGAACAATAATTGAAAATATGAAGAAAACTTATGGAGACTACAAACTATGTACGCTTCAAGTCACAGTATGTAAGAATAAATAAGTGAAGTTCCAGGAAAGAAAATACTATAAAGCCAAAAAGTAACTAAACACAAGTCTATTTAGTCTTCAGTACTACTGCTTTAGTCTACCAATATTAAAATATTGTTATAATTTTAATATTTTAATTGCTCAGTTACAAAATGTGAAAAAATGGAAATTCTTTACAATATGCTTAGTAATTGTGATTTTTGTTACGTGCACTGTGTATTTAAAATTGGTTTTTCATATTCTAGAATCTGTCAACCTGAGCAAAGAATATCTTTAAAACAAATTTGTCTCAAAAGGTACAGAAAATCAGAATTCATTTTGCAAAAATTATGATAATTGTTTCCGTTTATTTATTTAATAAAGATTTGAATTTAATATTTGCTGCACTGCATATGCGTTTGTGATTCAAATATGGCCTTGTTTCGGATTATAAAACTTATTGCTAATAATGTCCTATTCCCCAGGGTAATTGTTAAACTAACTGCGTTTAAAATAATACTCCACCACTGAATAACACTAACAAATTTATTAATCGGTATTTATACATTGTACAATTCAATTAACACGTAAAGCTCTTATACTTTGCGCATGCATGAAAGTTAATAACAGTGCTGGAATTTAGAGGCCTGCAACAATATTCAACAAAGAAGACTAGACTAACTTTTTTTAAGAAAAAAAATGTTGGCTCCCTGCTATTGATGGTCAAAGTTCTCCAACAAAAATTGTGTTTTTTGAAATAATCGTCGGAATGATATGGTGGATTTTAATAAAACTCGCTCTGAATATGTCTTATGCAAGACTCATATTGTGATTTTATGGTTTGCGAATTTTTGAGTGTCTCAGTACAAAACCTACCAGATTTTTTTATTTGTGAGCTGGAACCAACTGGTTTTTTTTTAGTTGATGTACTCACAATCACTTTTGTCACAATAACTTTTTGACCTTTTCGTGCTTTTTGTAAAATTTTGTACCATTCATAGTTGTTGCGCAAAAAAATATTTGTTTTCTTAACAATTAAAAAGTTTTCTACATGAATAAATTTTCTGCATTAACAAATTCATCAGGGACGCAGACTACTTGTCCTAAACGGGTGAACTCGATTGTTTCATCAAAATATGAGTTATATATAAGGATAAGTTCAAAGCAGTTTCATTAAAATCCCTCGTGTCATTCTGTCGATATTTAAAAAAAAATGTTTTTTTTTAAACCAGACATTTTTTCTCAATAAAAGGTAGGTCAGATCGTCTTCTTTTGAGCCAAAGAATGTAGCAGTACCCTTTTGATTAGGTGATTAGGGGTCACCCTGTATACAATATGGACATATAAATAAATTACATTCTCACTTAATCACTGGAAAGTAAAACATCATTATATCGTAGGCTTAAAGCTAAAACTGACACCAAAATCTAAAATATCAATTTTTGGTAAATGCACTTTTAAACCGAGCCAAAAATTATATCAGAATCCTTTTGGAAACGTGGTCATATTTTAGTGCACCTGTTTGTGTGGCCTTGAGGGACTTTGTCGGTTTTTGACACATAGATATAATAAATAGATAAATAAAGACAAATATATATTTTTTTTAATTACTTGGTCAACAAACACAAATACGGCAATTTTGGACTTGATCATTTTTAGCTTTAAACCCACGATATAATAAAATACTAAATATATCTAAATCGCACATAGCACGGTTCATTACCTCACCAATTTCCAGCATGTCTACTATCAAATTAAACTTAGATTCGGCTCTTTTAATATAACACTATTGTATTCCTATTGGAAATAAAGTAATTTACAGCCAACACACTAATTTAAAGCATCTATAGTTACAGAATAATTTAAAATCAATTAACCGAAAATTATTTATTATTACATTATCAATTTCTTCAAGTACGGTGAATAGGTGATATTTATATTGCATAACAAATACAAGTACGTTTACAAATTTTGGATATATGAATCATCAATAGGTAGCAATGGACGTATCGGAACTAGCCGGCAGTGATCTGAATCTTTCAAAAGAACCCACAGATCTGAATCTTTTAAATTTAATATATTCACGAATTTCACTTGACAGATCTTTTGTATCTGACATAAAACACAGCTTGTTAATGTGTATTAAATTATTAAAAACCTGAATATAAAATATATAAAATTATTCAGCAGTCACGCAGTCGTTTAAGTTCGGTTTATTTAAAATAAATATATATAATAATCGGTCCAGTCTAACTTTACACCAGCGATAGTCTAATGGGAGAAAAAAAAGAGATACAGCCGATGCCGATACCCATAACGGGATATACTTTTAGCGATAAAAAAACGAACGTAGTAAAATAAATGTCGGTAAATTAGTCAATTTTATTTTAAGAATTCAAAGAACATCCAGAGCTTCTACGGATTAATACACTTCTAAAGATCAAAAACTAGCGCAAAGTATTCCCGTTTTATTGTACTAATCTGAGTCACGTAAATTTTCTCACAGAAAAGATATCAGTTTAAACACTAAAGAATGAGATTCTGTTATAAAAATATCATAATTTTTTGTCTGAATAAGTAAGTTAATTGATGCTTTCCAGCTTCTAACTGGTTTTTCCAGTCCGACTCTACGCTTATTGTTACTAATAACTCCTGCTTCACTGAGGACATTTCCTTACAGCAATTTAAGATTCTTTTCAAACAAGTTTCTTCCAAAAAACTCTTGCCGCTATTGTTCTATTCCATCTTGACTACTTCCGTCGCCTTTCTGGAACAGTCCGCGAATTCAGCCGCTTGATCATCGAGGCGATTTGAATCCTCTGGACCTACTTCATTGGGATTTTCAGCAATTGATGATGAAACCACCGATTCAATTGTCCTGGCGTAACTAAGTAATCGTTCTGCTAAATGAGGATCTTTATCAAGATGTTTTGATTTTACACTCAAGCCTTGCATCTTGGCTTTAGAACAAATAAACTCTGTTTTCTCTGAAGGATTTCTCTTTGAATCAAGTCTTGGTCGCTTTGCGGGATGGTTCGACTCTTCCAGGTTCTCCAGAGCTTTTTTTTGAGCAAGTTCTTTTTGAGCTCGTAGTCGTGCCCGATGGCCTGGTATAGGCGATTCTGGTAATAATGATTTCGTTTTCGATAGATCTAGATCAATAGTTGTAGGTTTAGATGTCATTTTATAGTCAATGGCACTACAATTGATACTGCTGTAATCATTCACTGCTAATGAAATATTTGTGTAATTTCTAGCCATCTTAGGCCGAGTTTTTCTAGGGACTTGTTTATTATTACTTCCTAAGTGTGCGTCTAGTTTACTAAGCGTTGCAATGTTTTCGGAATGATTTAGATCACAGAAATCATGATCACATTCCTCTTCGTGTACCGGTACCGGTGCGTGGAAGATGCTGGATTTAATATCGATATTCCGTTTTTTAAATGGGTATAATGGATCGCCGGTCTCCAGGATGTTACGCATATTACGTTTAACGTCTTCACCTTTTGGACGTTTTGGAATTAAATCCTCTGCCACTTGTATTACGACTGAATGTTGAACCGATGGGTTATTCGAAGCTGCTTCGAAAATGTTCCGAGTGTTTTTTTGAGTATCGGACGGCTCTATTTCGACTTCGTTTACTTCAATCCTAAATCCGCCAACGTCCATTGTCATGTGAAATATAGTCTCAGACTTTTCTCGGTCCAAATTACTGATTTCTGAAGCGTCAAGTGAGTGGTTATCCAGAGGAACGGATTTAGTCTCAGATGCATTAACAGGATCCCTCTTCATTTGGAATGGTTTACAATTTTTCCTTGAAATATTTCCTTTCCCGGTGATCCCTAGATCTTCAGCCTTTACATCACATGCCAGCTGTTGCGTTTTTTTTGTCTCAACTAAACTACCAAATTCATTACTAGAAATGTCCATTGAAGTCACGGCTGAAGGAATGAGACATGCTGGCTCGGTGAGGCCTCTAGCGCTGATTATCGAGGTCTGAACTGCTTGCTTTATATCATTCATTGGTTGCTTACCAGATTTGCAATGGAGTGCTGCAGCAGTAGTTGAAGGACAGAGTTCGTCAACCTGAGTAGCTGAATCTGGTACTACTCGTGCCATATCTTGAGAATCAGTCATTTTAACTGAAAAAAATCAGATAGATATCAAAATCATTAAAATACTTCTAGATTGGTTTGCAAGCAACGAAAAAATATTTGAATGGTTTTAAAAACTGCCACACCCTATACTGTTACAAAAGAAATGTTCGAGATGTTGAAATATTCGTAAACTGAATCCTAGTAGCTTTATTCGCGGTAACGATTCAGAACTGGTTCGGAACTGATAGCATGCGCGTAGCGGCATTGGGTGATCGCGGTAAAAAAATTGCTAGTTTTGAACCGAAGTTCTATGTTCGAGGTACAGTAAGAACTGGTTCAGAACCCGTTCGTTAACGGTTCTAGCAATTCTAGGATTAAAGAAAGGACCCAGGTGGTTCTCACAAGCGCAGAACAATCAAACCATAGAGTTCGCATCGGCATCATTATTTTTTTATTTGTTAAGAGAGACTGGACTGTTTTGTACGCGGGCTACTTTTAGTCGGCTGGTGGTACAATGGGTGCACCAACATTGCATTCCTTTTCCTAAATCAAAGTTTAATCCTTAAAAACCTAATCCTAGTTTTTCGATCTTCTCACAAATTTCACCCGCGTCCGGACAAAGTTGAAACGACGTCGTCTTTTAAAAAAACGAAAATATTTTTTTTTCTATTTTCAACTATCGCTCCATTGGTTAGCGGTTAGCTTAAGGTCAAGCATTGAAAGTGATTTACTTCGATCGATTGATTTTCACGATTTCATAAGTGACTTGATAAGTGACCAAAAAAAAATCAAAAAAAAAAAATGTTTTATTGTATAATTATTTGTAAATCACTATTAAGTTCAAGAATTATTAAGTTTTTTTATGTTTATATCGCATTTAATTAACTAATTTTGATCAGAACGCCAATGTAAAAATAAACTTGGAATTGCCTACATATGTTAGCAATTTTTCACCTCAATTAATTAAATGCGATAAAAAACCTCAATAATTTTTTTATTCAAAATAATCAAAAACTGCCACAAACCATTATCATAAAAAACACAGCAATTCCGTCTTTCCACTTTCACTCCATTGTATTTCAGTTTAGGGAAAGTACTATTAGGCACAAAGTAACTAAAATCCTGTTGGTACTACTGAAAGGTTCTAAAAGCGTTCTAGGAACGAAGGAATCAAGGATCGGTTCTGAACAGATCCTGAACCGAGCCTGAGCCCTAATTTGATATGTTATCGGTTCTAAACCGATCCTAAATCGCTACCGCGAATAAAGCTAATAAATGAAGTCGAAATATAACTGTCCGATACTACAAAAACAGTTAAAACATTAACCCAACGGTTCAGCGTTTTGTCATAATAGAAGCAGCAAGGATTTAATTCCAAAACGTTCAAAATACGAAGAAGTTAAACATAATATGTGTAAAATACGGGAGACTTGCGATCCATTCTACCAATAAAAAAAAACGAAATTTCGATATTAAATCAAGTATCTTCCAAATATCGGTACTCGACGGTGTCGTCGATTTTATCCTTGAAAAAACCAACCAAATTACGAAGTAGCAATCAAAGAATTTAATTGCCTGCAACCAATTATTGACAGATTTAGAAACTAATCGTCCTAAAATGACTGGAAATAACACAAATATCTGAGAAGCAGCAACTGACTTAAAGCACCTTAAATAACAGTTCCATTGACAGTAAAATGACAAGAATGACATCTAAATCTACAACTCTTGATCGCGATTTATGGAATACGAAACCCTTATAACCAGAATCGCCCATTCCAGGATACCGAGCACGACTTCGAGCTAAAAAAAAGCTTTCGCGAACAGGGAAGTTGAACCATCCTCCAAAGCGACCAAGACTTGATTCAAAGAGAAATGTTTCAACGAAAACAGAATTTATTCGTTATACGGCCAAGATGCAGCGCTTGAGTGTACAACAACAAATTTTCAGAATGACTCTCATTTAGCAGAACTATTACGTAGTTACAACAGAACAATTGAATCGGTGGTTTCATCCTCAAATGCGAAAAACGGGAACTTAGTACGCGATCCAAATGAAGCTGGTCGAAACGATCCTGCGACTGATGCAGGATTGAATGGAAAAGTGTGAGCTATGACGGCGTTATCTTATGGAAAAGTAGTAAATTTCAATGAGTGAAAAGAGATCGAAAGCCGCACTTCCGCAAAAAACACGACCAACAAAAGTTGTCGGTACAGGAATTTCTTGTAAGATGATCGGGTGATGTGATGGGTATGTGAGTAGCTGATCACCTAGACAATTACCATTCTTTTTATTCTGGTAGAATGTACACTGAAAGATTTCCTAACAGAAGTCAGCCCAATAAATCAGTCTTTTAAAAGACATATTTAGTTAGCTCAAATTACGCTTATTTCAAATGGGAGTGTTGCATATGGAAAACCTTTGAGAAGAAATTATGTTGCCAGACTATAAAATTAAGACTTATGGCCAAAAACACACAAATAAGGCGACAACAAATTGCTAGAATAAACGACAATCCAAACAACTGACATTGATACAAAATACAGCTTAATCGAGAACTTTCTCATAACGATTTTGAAAAAGGCGTTGAGTATTTTGTGTGTGAGTTTTAGAAAAAAATTACGGCACCGAAAATGTTTGAAACGAGAACGGGCTTTTCGTTGTAACACAAGCAAGCACAGTGTGACAGTATAAAAAGCTTTACCCACCGATTTTTCGTATTGTGTCGGCCCCAATTTAGAGTCATCTAAAATCAGTAACGATGGTTAGCGCATTTGAACGGAGAGCTCTTTCCATCAGCTTCTAAAGTTATTAGAAGACATTCCGTTAGACATTAGAGCACCTATGCGGTTTCAAATAGATAAAGTGCCGGCACATTTTTCGAAATTTTAATAATTACTTATTTTTAATAGTGCTGAATTTGAACAATTGACTGTCAAAACTGACCTCAACAATCAGCCCCAGATAATTCATACAAAATCTTCTACCCCATTCAAATATCTAAAGCTAATCAATTTCCACTAACTCAAACACATGTAAAAAAGTGGAGGTTCCAGGCTTTGAACATAAGACCTAAGAGTGCAGGATCCAAACCATAGTCTCTACACTAACAGTTGAAAACTCACGAATCTAATACATACCTAATTCAGTTAGAAACTGCTTAAACACTTTCACATTAAAATACCAACTTTTTCCAGATGGTATGCGCCGAATTTACAAACAAATTACCGGAATTAATCAGATTTGATATTCCTTTACAGTCTACTCTATATAGAGGCTCACTATTCCTTGCAATCATATGAGTGCACGCTGACATTTTTAAAGCCATGTTACATATAATGTTGCCAACACAACGATATTTACCATGGTTTATTCGATGTTGCCAATTCATTCCACTCGTTTCAACTACGGCTGGTCTACAGCGACCAATAAACCGATTATATATTATATGTAATTTTTATATTTAATATATATTAATCTTTTATTACTGATTGATAAAGAGTGCATTAATTACACAACAAAGAATGAATTCTTTATCAAAAGTTTTTTAATGCTTGATTTTTTACTTTTCTAAAATTTATTTTTAGAAATGGATTACTTTTTGATAAATAATTCGTTGTTTACAGTGACATAAGAGCACTTTTTATTGATCCGGAATATGAAATGTAAAGAAATTATGTACAAAAATTGTTGGCGCAGATAGCTAAAAAAAAAACGATTTTATCTTATTGACATATTTTAATCAATTGAATTGAAGCTTTTAACTGTGACTATCTAATCGTTGTCTAGTTATATTTGTTTATTGTAAAAGTATAAAATTATATATTATATTTTCAGGGACGGTTATTACTTTAAGCCTAGTCTAATAGTTAGAAAATTGCTAATATGTATTTCAAAATATTCCTTAAAATATAAAATTCTGTTTTCATAAAATATTTAATTTAATTCTTTAGGAAACCCTCCAAACTTTACACAAAAATAAAACTTCAAAAAATGAAACCAAATCTTTTTAATCAAGAATTATCAGATTGGTCAATCGATGATTTTGATAAATATTTAATTTTTTTTTTATTATATTTTTAAATGAAATTTTTTATTGTTTTATGAAAACAGAATTTTATATTTTAAGGAATATTTTGAAATACATATTAGCAATTTTCTAACTATCAGACTAGGCCTAAAGTGATACTGTCCCTGAAAATATAATATATAATTTTATACTTTTACAATAAACAAATATAACTAGACAACGATTAGATAGTCACAGTTAAAAGCTTCTATTCAATTGATTAAAATATGTCAATAAGATTAAATCGTTTTTTGTTAGTTATTTTGCGTCAACAATTTTTGTACATAATTTCCTTCAATTTCATATTCCGGATCAATAAAAAGTGCTCTTATGTCACTATAAACAACGAATTATTTATCAAAAAGTAATCCATATCAAAAAATATATTTTAGAAATTTTCTGATTTAGAAAAGTAAAAAAATCAAGAATTAAAAACTTTTGATAAAGAATTAATTCTTTATTGTGTAATAAATGCACTCTTTATCAATAAGTAATAAAAGACCTGAGTAAAACTCAACATTTTCTGTAGCTACACAGGTAAACAACAAAATTTATGTTAATGCAAATTTTTAAATTTCCAAAAATAACTTGAAATATTATCTAAAAGAAACTTAGTTTTCTGATAATTAAATTTATTGATCCAGAAAGCTGTACAAAAACAGTCCAAGCAAAAAATGTAAATTCATAAATAATTTTATCGGCATTATTTTAATACAGAAGTTAATATCACCATACATAGTAGAAGGTTTATAGCAAAAATTTACAGAAATACTATAGGTTTAGTTTATTGACTTCAGTTTAAACGCGTTGACTGGGTTAAAGGTTATTTTCAAACAATTAATAGAATAGAACAAATCTTTTTCAGAAACCTGATTAGTAACGGAAAACTGGTAATAAATAATAACATGCGGTAAACACACACTTGTAAAGTACACAAAAAACTTAGTTTTGAAAAGTTTTTCTAAAGAACGTATCTGATTTTTTTTTAGCTTAATGGTTACCCAGATAAAAACAGAAAACGCCTTGTGCTCAAATTGTACTTAAGCATGAATAAACTAAAAGCAATCAAAGATTTTAGCTGCTTATTACAAACATAGAGCAGATCGAAGGAAAACCAATTGAACTAGAACCTAATCGTTTTCTTCCATTGCTTTTGATTCAATTCAATCAGTGCCGTTAAATGTGAAATGCGGTATTCAATTATGTAACCATTTCAAACGCAACCTAATATAAGAAATTGGGGCCTTTTTGAATAATAAGGATCTGAGTTTCATGGAATGGGAAAATAAAATGTGAGCTACATCAGATTCAAAATATTTATTAATAAATAAACAAAACTTGATTACCACCTGTGAAAAATATAGCAAAATACATGCAATTTAGTTACAACATGTTGCGCAACGAAGCAACAAATAATAAATTTCAACTAGTCGCAAATTAAGTTTCGTCTAAGAAGTCTACCATGATCAACACTATACAAGTTCTCATGTTTACCACATGTGCGTCTCTCTGATTTCGCTTATAATGTGGGATGCGCGCTGCAAAGCCTGAAAGATATCCAAAAATTAAATAACAATTTTTTCACAACGGAGGAAAGAAGAAAAACGCATCCATTCTCAGATACGCAACGAATATATACACAAAAATAATGCATACATTTTAAGATAGAAGGGAGTGGTAAGTAACATGAGTAAAGTATGCTCATAAGTTTCAAATTCCTGGAATTTCAGTCGATATCAAATTCAACTTGGAAAAGATTCTATGCAGGGTGTCCCGTAAGCACATGATCAAAAGGGTACTGCGATATTCTCTGGATCAAAAGAAGACGATCTGACCTAACTTTTATTAACAAAAACTGTCTGGCTCCTCTGTTATTGATGAAAAAAATGTATCATTTTTGAAATATCGGGTGAATGATACGATTTATTTTGGTGAAACTCGCTGTGAATTTGTTCTTATGTAAGACTCATATTTTGATGAATCAACCGAGTTCAGCCGTTTTCGATAAGTGGTGAATTCTTGAGTGTCGTGGCACAAGAACTACCAGAACTTTTTATTTGGTGGATGGACTAATTTTTTTGGTTGAACCACTCATCACTTATTCACTATTTTGAGCTCTTTGTAAAATCTTGTAGAATTCATAGTTTTTGTGCCAAAAAATAGGTCTGTTTTCTTGCCACTTAACAATGTTAGACATTAACTGCAATTATGCGCCGCGTAAACCCGTACGTTTTCACGCAAGTTGCCCGCAAAACCGTAATACTTTGATCATGTCGGTAACTTCTTCATTAGAAATGGTCATTCGAAACGAATTTTTGAGATTGATTGGCAATTAATTTATGCCTCGTATCACGATATGATGACCAATGGCACATATAAAGAACTTTATAATCCCTACTTTCGCTCAAATTTTAGCGCCCCAGCTCAAAAAATGACGGAACTATGAATTTTCGAATATCTCTCAATTTTCCGGTTTTTTTTTAAACTTCTCAGGAATGAATTATCCGACCTCTTATTTTGTAGATATTTATATGCTCTACAAATCATCTCGGTGGGGTATTCCGATTGTTCCATTAGTTTGAAAGTTATAAACAAAAAGACAAAAATCGTATCGTTAAAATAACATATGGACCGGAAATGCGAGTCAAAAACGCATGCCTATTCATCTGCTCATTATCTTTTATATGATCGCACAATTGGTTTGCTACTAGTCTTTGTGACAATAAAGGATTTTAAATATCTATATCTTGGCCTAAAATAGAAATTGAAAAAATCGTAACCGAACAAACCGGATTTCCAGTTAATTTAAATCAAATTAAATTGATAATAAATTCTAAAATAAAGTAATGAAAGCGATGACTCAAATAAATCAGCCAATGGAATTTCGAAATCAAATTGGTTATTTGAGATTCAGATATACCACCCCCATCAAATGACGCTTAATTTGAGAACCTCCAAAAAGTTGAAATAATATTGAAATTTTTTTAGGTTGGTTGAACTATGGAAAACAGAGTTCAATTCAACTAAAGTTACCTTAAGCATGTCGCCGGCTTCTTTGCGTCGGTGTGCAATATGCTCCGATTCGTCCAACAGTTGATCAGCATTATCAGCTTTGTACAGACACGTAACTAGTTCAGACTGTAAATTATCCTTCACAAAGTTAACTAGGAAATGCATAATGGCTTTTGGAACTGTGTCTTGAATCGATTTTCTCACAATATAGAAGTAAGACTTGATTAAACGCTCTGAAAAACAAAACGATGATAATAATAATAATAAAAGATAAGTTATTAGTCCACCATTCGTAAAGCATTAAAGTGGATTGGAAATATCTGAAAAATATCAGTACAAAGGAAGTTTAGTTTATTTTTAAAATTAAATTATGTTGCAAATATTTAACAAGTTCTAAGTTTAGAGGTTGTACCTATAGGTAAATGTCTAGTAAATTAGTTACGACTGTAGCTTACCGATAATTTCACAATCATGTTCCTCATTGGCCGATAGATTCCTGTAGCTTCTTCCGTCTAGAGGAACTTGAGGCAACAAATTAACCGGCTTATCAGGACTTAAAACCGACCGTAGATCGTGTTCGGCATGTGCATCAAACGCCCTATTATCATTATTTACGTTGTTTTCCTTAATGCCGTTTTGGTTGGTAGTCAGATTTGAGACCCATGAAGTCGCATCATCATTCAGATGCGGATTGCTGTTGGAGCGCGCCTGAACAAGAGACACAACTATCGATTTTTTGTCAGTTTGTAAATGTTCAATAAGCACTTACACCATAAACAACTGGATTAATCGAAATGATTAGTTAATTGCAATTAAACTACGGTAGATAAATGTTATTACCTCGGTAAGTCTATCTTGGTTAGGCAACAACATGTTCGAAAACAAGGATCTACTACGGGCGGGTTTAATCTATAAGGTCAAATAAAGCGTTAAGTAAAAAAATCAAAAAGATCCACGAGCTTTAATGAATAAAAATGATTGAAATCAAAAAACGACGAAAACATATTTAATGAATGATTAGTGGGGAAACTTGTTAAACCAGGTACATAAAATGTGGTCAATGGTCAATGGATTTACTTCCAGTTGTAGCAACGTAATTCAGCATTCACAACTATTTGCAAGTTAAAAATTACCGTCCAGCTTTTATTTGCAGTGAGAACGTGTGGGTTGGTACGAAAGTAATTCAGATTCAAGAAGTTGTGCTTTTTACATGGCAAATTCATTTATACAGAGTTCAAGTTAGAACCACTATTCCAAATTAAAACACGCAATAAAGCTTCATGTATCATATCTTATGCTAAAGCAAGCTTAGCTATTGAAGACAATGGATACATTTGCAAAATGTTAACGAATTTACAAGAAATTACCCAATCTTGGTCCATTAGCTGAAATCTAAAGTTTAGAACAAAACAAAAATTATTCATAATTATGAACTATTAATTATAGTTCATTGCAGTCTTTATTGATTAATGGTAGGATTACACTTATTAATTCAGCACTATAATTGGAGCTCTATCGTAACAAGTCCTGATGCAAAAGTTTTAATTTTGAAATATGCGGAACACTTTTTGTTTCTTTGAAGATTTTACGATAATTTTCCTATTGCCAAGAAGTTAATTTTAAACATTTCGAATATTTAATTAAATTTAAAAAAGCCTATACTTTGCATGTTAATATATCTATAAATGTTTGCGATTTCGGGGCGAAATTGATAAAAGCTTACTTACAAATAGATGCGAATTAACAGACGGAAAATAAAATAGGTGGTTACATATGCTTAAAAAAAGTACTCATTGCAGGCACCCCTAAGACCGGTAAACGACAGACGGAAATAGTAACCAAACTGTTCAACAAAATGAACGTTACACAGTCAAATTTGCCCTTACTTTGGAAGTGGATAAATTCTGATACCTTCAAGCGAATTGTTTTCCGTTTGAAGCCTTAGTTGTTTTTCGTTCGTCAATGTTTTGGTAAAAAGTAAGCACTTCAGATAAATTTTGTACTGGGCGATAAATAAAAAAAATCAAAATGTCACGAAGTTCGGTATGCCCCAGTTGGAGAAAAGTGGATTTCTGGATCTCACTACAAAAAGTCTTAAAGATTAACCAAATAGCTCAAAAAAGTTTTTTAATTTTTCGACCATCTCTTTTCATTTACATGGTGGTCCCATCAACTTTTTGATCTTGCACGGATAACTTTCTCCTCTTGGTCAGACTTTAACCATCTAGAGCTAGATGACGCTAAAACGTCACAGGCAAGACGAAAGTTTGATGTACAAGGTTGCATATAAATTACCCAAATCAGAATTGCCCTCGAAATTTGTGATTCTGGCATACTTTCACTAAACTATTTAGTTCATTCATGTAACGCAGTATATTGAATTTTTTTTCTGAAGTCGACTGTGAAGTTTTATATTAACAAAAAACCTATATTTTGAAAATGGGTTCAGCAGAAAAAACGTATTTTTTTAGGACGTAGGACTAAAATGTTTTTTTAGACGACTATAAATAAACGAGATGGGACAAAGTTCTAAAACTGTTTTGAACATATTTAATGCATGTGGCGCTGAAATACAAATAAACATGTTTTGTTTCCACCAATTTTGCACTGTTTCATTTGCCACCCAGCAGAAACTTTATCTGAAGAACTATTTTTTTACAAAAACACGCACTATTCGAAAAAAAAATGAACTAAATAACTCTTGAAACAGAAGCTTCGATATACAAACTTGCCAGTTAAACATTAATTTTGTTGAGCAGTTCAGTTCCTCGCCGATAAAAAATACACGGGCGAAATAAAGTGCGAAATAAAATTTAGCTCTAGCGGGAGTGTTATTTTCAGGATAAACCCGGCTGACGAGAGGCTTAACCTGGCCGGGTGTGCGTTATGCCAAAAATCAAASCTAGTTACAAATTAATGTGTTTCAACCTACGCTCGTTCACGGTATAATTGTATGAGAAATAATCCAGTGCATGATTAAGCCGAAGCAGTTTTCATAAAGGAACGCACCCTCATTTCCGTGAACTATAAATATAAAGCMTTGGAAATAATTTTTAAAAGARAAATCAGTTACGATRAATAGTCAATGTGAATACTGAATTGGTTTACAAGTAGCATCGTCGATTGTAAGTCACAAACACTGTCGATATTCACAAACAGGAAGTGTACTTTTAAATGTATATATTGCTTTGAAACAATTGAAAGCAACACACTTTATATACCTGGATGTGTTTCATGAAGTCGTTATAGCTTGAAACCGGTAAAATTCGAAACAAATAGTTAAAAAATTCACCAGGATCTTGACTGGAAGGATCACCATTTGATCGCGGAGGAATCTAGTGAAAATAATCAATTACATTTTATATACACAACTAATTGAAATGCCTCAATAAATTTACTTTACTGGGTACCAAAGAAAGTATCAAAACACGCATTAGTAATATATCATTAGCTTGTTGTCACAGCTCTTCGTTCCCAGAGCATAACAATGTAATAGTATATTACGGTACAAGAGACGAAAGTCGAAGTTCCACCACTGCTTGAGGTTGGCGCCCTCGGCTTGCCTTGAGGTTGACGTGTTTTTTTGCTATCAACTAATACAAAAACTCATCAAGCAAGGCGGAATTATAGAGTGACAGAACTTGAAAACGCAAGATGAAAGTGGAAAATGGAAAGCAGTTGAGTTTCAAAATTTGCAGGAAAATGTAAGAAACTTGCGGCTGATGAAATAAAAAAACAGGCGTTTTCCGATTTTGTTCCAAAAGCAGAAGAATCATTGTTAGATCGTCTGCTGAATTTAATTCTGCTTCAAAAACCTAATTAATTTTTAACTTAAGACAACATCATCAACGACGATCTCAAGTTTCTTTGATAGAAAAATAAGAGCTTTAGGGCCTGTTTTATTTAAATAAGCCAAAGAACGGCACGAATACAAAAAGTAACCGGAGGAAACAAGGACCAGATTTTGTAATATGCCTCGTTCAGTACAATTTTAAATTTCATATCTGACTAATTCGGGCGTTAAATTTTGGGATTAATTTGAATTGCGCCTTATCAAGAATTCACTTAGCCGAGAACATTTAAATGCAACCTTATTTTCAGTTATTTAAATCAGAATGACTTCAATTTAAAACCACTTGCTACTTACCAAATCGTTTTGTTCAATAGGCTGTTGATGTGCGGGCTTTCCGAACATACTTTTGGGTCTGTTGGCTGGCCTTGATGGCTCTCCCGACTTGATCATGGATGGTACTTGAGCGATTTCTTTGAAGAAGTCAGGGTGTTTTGTATTAATGTATGCAAGTTCGATAGCAACCAAATTTTCAACCATCGAGTTAGTGGTTGGCAGACGCCTTCTTAACAGTTGGGTAACAACATCAACTATACTATCGTACAGTTTCGGAAAACGAAGCATTTCCTGTTGAACTTCATTGCCGCAATGCTAAAAAAGAATAACATTTAAATGTAGATGACATTTAAGTTTTGACTTGCAACAAGTAACGTAAAACACACACTTTAGACAGTAGTCTAGTTTTTGGTAAATAGCTTAATAAAATAATGCAAAAATGTACTAAAACAAATCAGAACTTCTTATTCTACATTTTATCACCAACTTATTTCTTTGGAATATACCAATGGAATGACTAGTTAGTTCCGCCAAAAAGGGTTTATACGATCAATTGGCCATAATATTTAGAATGAGCTAATCAAGTATTAGAAAACTGAATTTATAACATAAGCAGTAAAGCCAGAAAGTTAAACGTGAACATTTCTGAGGATTTAAGAACCTCGCTCATCATACCTGAATTATGCGTTGCATTTCCTCGTGAATTAATTCCACACATCTTTGGGAAGGTTCTTCCAATCTTCGAATTTGCCTTTTTACCAGTAATTCAAACGATACTTCTGGAACAAATAGGGCAGGACGAGGACCATTCGCATTTCTAAAAAATAGATAGACACACCTATAATAGAAAAATTATTGAAATCGGAATAAATAAAATATATATGGCCCGTGATATACGATAATCTGCAAAATCAATTCCCAAGATGATAAACAGGGTGATTTCTTTGGAGCGGACTTTCTGGGGGGTACTTGAAAAATGTGACAAAGTTCGTTAATTCGAGAAGACAGTAAAAAACGCACAACCAATGAGTGACCACCAACCAACCAGTGAAATGGCAAAAACACTTTTAAGCAATTGTGGTGTTTCAAGCTTACATTCATGCGAATTTTTTAGATAGACAATCACACTTGATAATAAATATTAATTTCGTTGTCATCTTCTACTTCCATTGATGTTTAATTTTAACATGATTTAACATGTTTGCTAGATGCTCTGCAAATTTGACTGCTTTTTCTATATCATCCTCCGACTTCCCAAGTGAACTGTTTACTGAAATACTATTAAATTGTTTTTCAGTTTTAACATTATTTCTTCAAATTCTTGCTGGCTTTATTTCGAACTTCTGTTTTATTTATCTTTCAGCGCTTTTAGTGGCTGCGTGAACGTCCGAGAAGTTTGGGACGGGACGATGATTTTCCGCTGGAAAAAATTATTTCCAGAGCGGGAGATCATGTAGAAATATTGTATGTTTTTGCAAATGTTGTAAAGTAAAACATACATTTAAAAATGAATTAGTCCCGTTAAAATTTGATGCACCACCGTAGTTTCTTAAGGTTGCAACTGGTTTACAACAACAGTTTTATACAATTTATGTAAGATGAAAAAACAGTAGATTAAAAAAAGCAGTCAATATTTTACCAAACAATCCTCTAGGGATATAAAAAGCTACAGAAGTAACAAAATCGTACCTTATAGCGGTTAGAATATCCATTTTTGTTAAACCGGCCAGAGGATGAATCGAATCCAATGTTCGACCGAATGTTTCGTGAAAAATATAACATATTCGAGCACCGCCGCACAACTCCGTCGTTTCAATATTTCTTGACGTGCCTTCTATTGTAGAGCAGTACGCTGATGCAAACTTTGTAATAATTTGCAACAGTGTTTTGCTTTTATCTGATATGTCTTCTCCATACGAAGTGAGTAAAGATTGAAATTGAGAGATCATCAGATTTACTCTTGTCTGAAACAATGAATCATAAAGAGTGACTATCAGAAAGAATAAAAAGTAAGTGAACTCACTTTAAGATCAGGTAAACAATCCCTGATATGGTGCATCAATAAGCGATTCAAAGTCTTGGCTAAATACGGCGTCCCATTTCTGGCCGCTAGTGTTGGATATTTTGTTTGCAGAAACGACGCTTCGTCTTTTAATGAGTCTTTTATATTTTTATTGTTCATTATATCTTGTTGAGATCTATTGACGACACCTATGATTCCTAATTTTACGGGAATCACTCTACCGCAAAGAATATCAATTGCATCAGTACCTACAGGAAGGGCAAAACGCTTGTTTAAATATGCGGTCATTTTCTATAAGATGTTAACTTTAAAATAATATCAGTGCTTAATTGGTTTGTATGATTTTAAATTTTTTCTATCGGTGAAGTAATTAATGTACTAATACACGTATTCATAAATGTAGTCGATTTATTCTGATTATGTTAAAATGACGAAGAAAAGTTCAATAATTATAATAAAACTTGCTTTTATGATTCGGATTCAAGTAGCTCACATATAACATATTTCAATAAAAAAAAGAACAAGCTTGTCGCTTAGTGATCCTACCAGCATCCATAAGATCAAGCTTTGTAACTACTGCCAGTGTTCTTCTACCATCCGGATCTACATCTTTCGCAATGGCTAAACTTTCTGATGTTGCCATGTCAGTATTTGCAGTAACAACAGCCAATATTATCGAATTGGGGTTGGCGATGTATTTAACAACCAAATCTCGAATTTGTCGCTCAATATCAGGCGGTTGATCTCCAACTGGCACCTAAATTAATGTTTTTCTGTTACTACTACCACCAAGTAAAGTCCACATTACTGTACACAAATAATATATTTAAGATGACAAATCTCGTTGAGATTGATACTTTTTAACTAGTTCCCAACGCTTTCAAAATTTATTAAAGAACTGTTTAGTAACAGTAATATAGTAAAGTCGGATTACATTTTTTCAGGGCACTAAATAGATGAATGTAAAGATGAAGTAAAAATTATTGGACGTTGTTTGTAAGGATGTCAGAATATTGGGTCGATAGTTTGAGCGCGATTTACGGCTGTGGAACATTATTAGAAAAATTGAATTATTAAAAAAAGTGCGTTTTTTTGCGCATAACTTAGTCTAGAGTCGTTGATGCATTTTAAAAAAGATTAATACTTTTTCAAGTATTAAAAATACTTACAATAGAAGGTAGGGAACAGAGATAAACCAAATTAAAATCCGTTCATTTATTTACTCAAAAACCGCAAAAAAACCGCAGATGTAAGTGTTTTTAAAATTTACTTATAATTAATTTAGTTTTGCTTTAAAATATATCACTAAAACTTTTTTTGAATGTCTTTGAATAACCAATAAGTGGTATACATTTTAGGTAAAAATTTTCAGACATTTTTCTTTCTATTTGTTATGTAAAGAGGTCTTGCCAGATTCTACATACGTTTTGTACTTGTAAAGACTTATACTATAACGTACAATAAAGAGAATTTTCATTTCTGAATGGTAAATTGTTTAAACATTAAGTTGAAAATCGGGAATTTGTAAGCCGCGCTCGCAATTGCTCGCGGCTGGAATTGTTTTCCAACGACCTTCAACTCAACTTCTCTTTTATTGTAAGTTGTAGTAAACTCTTTACGAGTAAAATGGGTAAAACAAATGAACGGATGTTAATTTAGTTTGTCTTATATTGTAGCATTAACGGTTCAAAAGTTATGCCCCAAAAACGGTTTTTCGCACTTTCTTTAATTATTTAAACAATGTCCAAACAGACTATTGTCCCAATATTCTAACATCCCTCCGAACAACTTCCAATAATCTTTTACCTTCATCTATTTAGTGTCCGAAACAGGCCTTTTAAAGTCTAATCTGACTGGACTAATATAGTTATTACCTTTGTAATCCCCGGCAAATCTACTAATGTAAGGTTGACCACTTTGGTAGAATAAATTTTTAGATTAATGGGTTCCGGACAGATTCCTTTATTGTTTCCGGCAACTCGGTTTGTCTCGTCTTCAATCTCTTTGCGTATTTCCTCAAAGCTTCTGAAAATCCGGTCTTTAGCATGTAGAAATACGCCCCAATCTTCAATATCCACAGTTCCTTGAATAAAAAGAAACACCCATATAAATTCGACAATAAAACAAACTTGATGTTTCTTCCGAATAAAGGTGTAAAAATGTAATACTAAAGATATGGACACGCATTTGAAAAGCTTGTTACTGGAATAAGGAGTAAAATTAATATATTTAATCAAAATACTATTTTCTGTCAATTATTAAATATTTACAAACAATTTCCAATTCAGGTGAAGCAATCTAAACAATATCTGATCTATCGTCTATGCATTTGTCTTCAGAATTTGTAAGTATGATAATTGAAGTACTTCCTACAGTACAATTTGGAAAATGTTATTTTGATTTTCGTTTCACAATAAAATTTCGAAAATGATTTGATAAATAATTTAATGGAAAAAACCTATACTTAAACGTAATTAATGTTAATTACCATCTTTGGCATTTCGATTCTCTCGATCTTCTTTGGGACAATAGAGTAGCTGCAACACTAAAGGTCTTCGGGTGACGATGCCCGTGCCTCTAGGCAGAAAACTTTTGCCAACTAAACTTTCGATTACGGAGCTCTTTCCTGAACTCTGAAACCACAACAAAATGGCGTTTGTTACAATAAACGATACCTTAAATAACTGCTAGTAATACATTTTTCTTATCATACAACTGATGTTGTATTCTTTGAACTAGGCTTCACGTGACAAAATTATCATACTTTTCTTAGTTGAAAGATAACTAAGCAAATCCTCCAAACCCTAATAAGAACTCTGGATAACAGTAGGTAAAATAAGATATAAGCATTACTTGCCCTCTGAAGGATTATAATAAAACGATATGGATCATCAATTTTTTATTTATATATAATGTATAATATAATGCTTAAATATAAATACTAAAGCTGTATACAACAGTGAATCATTGAAGCAATTTTGCGATTTCGGAATTTTTGGCTACATCACACGCTGTTATACCTCTTCGGTTTCGTAACTTTGTATTTGCTCCAGCTTTTTTTAAGATATTAACTATTTCAACTTTGCCTCTTCCAGAAGCTTTAAACAGAGGAGTTTCTCCAAATCCATCAATAATATTAACATTTCCTTTAAATTTCGGATCCATTAAAGCTTGAACAATATGTGGATGTGATTTAATTGTCGCCCAGTGCAGAGGTGACAAACCTGTGCCATCTTTAATATTAACATCTGCACCACCATTCAATAAATGAATAGCAGCGTTATAATGTTCCCGACCAACAGCCCAGGATAAAGCAGTGCCGCCCTTTGAATCCTGCTTATTAACATCGGCTTCAGCGATTATTAAGAATGCGACTATGTCTTCATAGCCCTTAGTAACACCCACTATTAAAGCGGTACTCCTGCTCTTATTCTCTATATTAACATTAGCACCAGCCTCATAGAATATTTACAATGTTTTCATATCCCAAAGAGGACGCCCAATCATTGTATCTTTATTTATTCCATTCATTAAAAAGATAAAAAAGAAACATGCGTGTCAACACACTAAAACCGAAGAAAACGAGATTGAACTCTCCGCACAGCGTGGAGCGCATGACACGATTGCTCATCTGTGGGATTCACACTTTACTACGATCCATTTCACTTCAATACAGATCAAAAAAACGAATATACAGTGTGTGATCGTCAAAACAATGCATTTACAGTTCATTATGGCCCATCTGGGGATTTATCTGCACATTGCTGCTCAATTCTGATATGCACATATCCATTTTATAGTATATTCTATATGTTTAACAAATTCTAAAATTTATATTTCCATAAAGTATAATTACACTATAAAATAATCGATTGTTTAGTGCGTTTCTTCCAATATGCGTTTACTTCGCCTTGTTTTTGGATGGACTGTAATCAAAGAAACGACTTTTTACATCTGAAATTTCGCTAACCTCAACAAAATGAATTGCGATAAGACCAATGATAAAAACAGTTTCTTGGATTTAAACAACAAAAGTAAACATTTCATTAAATCAAACGGAAATAAGTCTGATAATAAACCGATCACAAAAATGAAAGGTTTTAATCGAAAACGCAAAAAAACTATTCTTTTCTGACAATAATGGGGTCTTTTCAGGCAAAAATTATAAAATTGATTTTGCTGGAAAATTCGCCTTATTCATCGGTTTGCAGGGAACTTTAGAAAACCCATTTGCGAATTGGGCACAAAATCAAATAATTTTATTCAGTTGTTTACGGAAAGTAACTAGGATTCTCTTGAAAAAACGACCAGAAGGCCAAAGTTTAACAAAAATTATTTGGAAAATTCGCCGCCCTCATCGCTCTGAAGATTTTTAAAGTTCCTTTAAATGTTCAGTTCCCTCCAGTTTTTTCTAGTCTAAGTTTCTATTAAGCAATTCTTTCTACGCAAAAATCGCATTATTTTTTAGTTTCACTTAAAATACACTCTTCAGGTATTTTCTGTGAAAAATTATAAGATACACTTTATTGGAACACTCGCCTCCTTAACTGATTTGCAAATTTTTTAAACTTTGAATTATGGACAAAACGTTAATAATTATTCCTAGGTCTTTTTCGGAAAATATTTCCCCGAACTGAAAAACGAAAGTTTATAATCATTTATTTGGAAAACTCTTGGAAACTGGAGTTTCTTCACTTTAATGTCAATAAATTTCTAAACAACACTGTCTCTAAACAGAAAAACTGCGTTTTTCCTAACGTTTCACTGTAAAATACTGGCAAACTGAATCTTTTAAGCAAAAAAACCAAATTAAATTAAGAGATCGATATTACAAGAAAACTCTTATAAGATCTATTTTTCAAAAAAATTAAAATTGAGTAAATTTTGACGATCTAACAGGCTCGCCAACCTCATTTACTTACAATTGTGGCGAGATCTTTGAGGTTATACCCACGTGTGGGTGGATACATTGTGGCATTGTCAATACGCGATTTCTAAAGTCCAAACGCCTGACTGAATCAAGAGTTTGGTAGAAGCAAATTCGTTATTCGCAAGCGATATTATCTTATTTCTGTATCACAGATTACCAAACTATCACCGATTTTAGGCAATTTGACACTAGTCTTGTTGAAATTGGTGTTTGTGATTTGTTTTGTTTCTATCTTTTTCGAACTTTTGCAAGATTTTAAAGAAATAAAAACAGATCGAAGTGTGTAAGTATTGTTTTATGTTATAGATGTCATCAACTCCAATAAATAAACAAGTTTCAACTGTCACTCGACTACGAGTAATTTGACGTTTTGCAGCTCCGTCATCGGTAGTTGAACTCGCGAATAATTTTCCATTAAAATGTATCAATCTACCAACATTTAAAAAAATCAGGCCCGTAAGTCATTCTTAAAGGCGGTATTTAATTTTAATACACATTTTCTCATTTGGGCTCATAAAGCCCCATCTGTCAAAATCGAGGAAAATGTTTTGATAAAACATTCTCACTTTTTAACGTAGCCGTTTGAAACGTTGAACGCTTATAATTTAAGCGCTATTAAGGGTTCAATTATTAGTGCATTCAAGAGCTGTAAAAGCCCAAGACTATTTGAAAAATAAAGCTTACATCTGATTTTCTTCCAAATATATTTACTTCAATCATTCATCAAACCTGTTCTTTACATATAATCTTTATGTTAGTATTAATCGCATTGTTGGACTGTTTGGTGAAGGAACTTGTGCAGTTTACACTGTGCGCTTGTATCCTTTTTTGTAAACAACAGTACTTGAAACATTGAGTATCGATCTTTAAATGCATTTAAAAGCAATACTTCATGCTAACACGTGGATTAAGAGTTAAAAACGACTTATGCAATATATCCTTAAGGTGTACATGGACAGTACTAGCAGTAATGAGTTTTTAATACCTACTTATCCGAATAAAACCTAATACAAATGGTGAATAAACAAAACTAAAAAAAATGTTATATACTATTAATCTTTTAGCAGACACTTCTAAGTTGGGAATTGTATCTTAACACTACCTTTATGCAGTTTAAAGTCATAGTCCAGACTCATGAAGAATATTTATATTAAAATTTATATGCCTATGTTTACATTAATTGTGACTGGTAAACTATTGTTTGGCCATGTAACAATTGTTACATGTGCTACAGCTATGTGTTACATATAGGTGCATAGTTTTATAAGTTCTGCACCTCATCCATCCTCTCCTCATCCAATATGATAATATAGGTGTAATTTTCGCAGATTAATATTTATACATAAAAACCATATTTACCTGAGATCCCAGCACGACTATTTGAGGCAAATGTATGGCGTCGGAGCCCACAGTGTTAAAGACATCCTGCAGCTTATTGATAACAGGGATAAGGGCCTCCATAGTTTAAAAATAGCAACCGGTCGATTACAGAAAAAACTAAGGAAATTGCTTTTCACGGCTTCGAACTTTATTGCCTTCAAATCACTTCAATACTTTCATAATTTGTATCAGCTTCTATTTCTAAAGACAATGAAGATTTAGATTTATCTAGCTAAAGTAGGTTTTATCAGCCTTTTTGTTCTAAATTAACTTTATTGACAATGTGATTGACACCCAGACTGACAAGCGACTGTGTTGTCAATGAGAGGATATGAAAATTCCGGGATCTGATTTTGTGAGATAGGCAACCCGCTAGTTGGAGGTCGGATGGTCTCTTTCTAGTTTTGAACTGGTTTTTTTTGGGCGCCACAACTCAAAATCGTACATATTAAAAGATTTTAATATAGAATTAAAAAAAAATGCTTTAATGTAAATATTGCGTCGAAATGATATCACTGCTTTGATCAGCGTTTAAAATTTAAAAGTATTTTGGCTTCAAAATTTGGCTCATATTTGAAGAGCTGTAAAGCTTTAATTTGCCATAACCGCATAGAGCCTGGAAATGCGCACTTTTTGAACCTAGCAACATTTGAGCAACAATTCCAGTTTTTAGAAAAAAGTGTTCCCAGTCCTTTGTGTATTCTCACACAAGAAATACTTTTAATTGAAATTTTTTCTTCTAAAGCCAGCGAAGAAAAGTTTAATGTCTTTAAACGTTGCACGGTAATGCTATCAGCAAATCGCCAGTCTCGAAATCACTCGCCCACTGACTAAAACAGAAACAATATTAAAACAAACGCCGTGCACGCACTAAGTGTGCACAATGGTCAGCTCAAAACACTGAACTAGGACTCTTGCGAGTCTAATAGAAGCGAACTCGAATTGGAAAGGTATAAAAAAGGTATATGGTTTTGAAGAACGAAAAAACCAGCTAGTTATTGTGAAAAGGAAGAAAACTAAAAACATGCACAAGAGAAATCTGCATCCAAGTCAAAAGAAAAGTTCTTTAATTCGGATAAGGAAAAAACTTCTGTACAATTATAATCAGAAAAATCTTGATTCAAACTTAATAGTGGAACGAGCGAGTAGAGAGTATAAAAAGAGAATCGCACGAATAAACTTAGCTTTATTGCAAATGAAAATCTAAACTCGACTAGAAATGGTAATTTAAGGAGCGGAGTGACTTCTGGGCCATGAAGACATAATTAATTAGTGCCTTTGTTTAAAAAAATTGTAATAATTATTTCCATTTTGGGCTTTGGCGAACGACCACAGATCAATTGACCTGGAGGTATGTGCGAGTAAACATTTATAAAGTATAATAAAAAAAATAAAAAGGAAAAATGAGAGGAGACAAAAATAACCGTCTCTCCAAATAGGTTTGATGAGAGACAAAGCATGTATAGAAACTGTAGCATATTTTACGATAACTAAATATTTAAAAAAATGAGCTTAAATGGTTAGTTTTCATAGACAGCTTTCTACTATACACTATAATACGTATACCTACATAATTGACGAGAATGGGCAGGTGTTGGGTCTAAAAATGTAATTTCCAAGTCTTGCTTGGGCTTCATCTTTGAGTGCACTGTTTCTTAATATCTTCAGTTCTGATTTATTTTCCTGACTGCGTGTATTTGTTATGATATTCCTATCTTTCCTGGGTTTCAGTCAAAGTGTGAAGTAAAAATTTTGAAAGCTATTTAAGACAAACTCACGCTTTTCAAGAAGGCAAAGACCTAAAGGAACGTTAATTTTTACCAATCATGAGTTTGTGTAAAATTTTAAATCTGATGATGGCGCTGTTGTCTCGCCGAAACGTAATGAAATAAACGATGTTTCAAAATTTTTACTTCACACTTTGACTGCAACCCAGAAAAGATAGGAATATCATAACATTTAATATCTTAAGATCATCCAAGACTAGGCCTGGGCAACACTGTGTTGAGTAGCGCTATTGAGTTGTTGCCGCTCTCTGAATTAACGAGTTATAACTCATCGGTTAGTAATTGGGTAGTTGTAATTCATTTGTTAAAGCTTTACGAGACACGAGACTGGTATTTTCACATCTAAAAAAGGGTTATTGCCATTTTTTCTGAGTAACGTTTTACTACTTTGATCAAACAACTTAATTTTTTGCATAAAAAATTCAGTTTGCCGGAATTTTTCAGTAAAACGTTGGAAAAAACGCGGTTTTTCTGTTTACAGACAGTATTGTTTAGAAATATTGACCTACAAGTGAAGAAACTCCTGTTTCCAAGGGTTTTCCAAATAAATGATTATAAACTTTCGCTTTTTCAATTCGGGAAAAGACCCAGAAATAATTATTCGGGTTTTATCCATAATTCGAGGCTGCAAAAAGTTTTCCAAAAATTTTTTAGGGTGTGACGAATGAAAAGAACAAGTAGGTAGGTACTTTAGGTTCCGCCTTCAGCACTTGCATTTTAACCATTTCTTTCTGATATTCGAATGTATATGAGTTGTGTGCTGTTTCACTCACATAATTGTATAGATATAATAATTTTATAATAAAAAAATCACCACTTTTGTGGTATTGACTTCCTCAACACGTGACGGATGTATCAAGTGTCGAGCATTATGTTTAGAAATGGCTTCTTAAAGCTTTAAGCTGTTTAGTTTTGCGGTGTCCGGTTTTCCGTCAAGGTTTTATAACCAGCTTGCTCTCACATTCATTTATGTACGTATATTTTTCTATAGGAATCATCCATAGTGCGTGTATGAAATTATTGAATGTGTGTCTAAAGGTAACCATTTACAAACAATTTTCTTTTAAACTTAGTTTAAGGTAACCCTTTACAAACCACTTTGTTGTCAATATTTTAATTTTATAAATTAAATGTTTTCACGTTCCTTTTTTAAGGGATAATCCGAAAGTAAGTTGAAATGCCTATATTTCCTACAACAGCTAATTTTGCTAGCACACTATAAAGTTTTCGAAAATTTAATTTTTTTCTTTCTTTCCTGTGTCTGCATTAAGACAGCATAAAGCGTTAGTTTGACATGACGAAAGTGGTAAAAATTACAATTTAATGACTTCAAAACTAGATAAAAAGACTGCCTAAAAAATTCAACAATTTATATTTGCAAATAAATGATCTATCCTTGTCAATAAAAAATAGTAATGCAAATCAGTGACTTAACGAAATTTTCAAGTTTATCTTCCTTTTAAAAAATCTAGTTCAATGGGACACAATGTGAATCAAGTACGCGTATTATACAGCCCACGTATCTTCGTTCAATGATTTTTTGCTTCTATGGGACATTCCTAATTATATTATTTAATAGTATCTGAGACCAAAAGCCGAAATACTACTCTCGAATTAAAAATGTTATTTAACTATTTCAAAAGCCCAATTTAATAATGCAAAACAATAGTGAAATGAAACTGAAAATACAAATAAAAATATATAAAGATGCTAAAACATAATTTTACTATTTGATGCGTACATATTTCCAGACCACAAAGGCACAGAATTAGCATATACATTTTTATTAACTTGCACGTAACTCCGCCCCTGGTGAATCAACTCGGACATAATAAAATATGAATTTCAATGTGATGGAATACGGAAAAAGAGCATAATTGTTTATCGTTGGATGAACGGCTCTGAGGTTTCTGACCGAAAGCTTTTGTTCAAAAGTCGATGCTCTTTTCGGAGAAGAACAAACTGTTACGAGCGCATTTTGTAATTTATACCGACCTTGTCAACGATGGTACAAGTCCGGTAAATTGTTTCCGGCCTTTGCTTTCAAATACCCAAAAAACTGACTCGTTCATCCTCTTCATGTTAAATAGTAGTGAATCAGTTTAAAGTAAGTCTTAAAACTAATCCTTAAAAAAATTCGTCTTCAAAAATAACTTTAGATTCTGCAGAATTACACTCAAAAGAACAAAAGTCCTGAGAAATTATAATCTGACTATGCGTTAGACATATTTGGTCAAATGAGAACAAAATTGAGACCAAAAAATATCGAAGTTAAACAAAATAAAGAATGAAACTAGAAGACTCGCAGAAAAAACGGTAACGTTATCTAACAACCATCATTTAAGTTTGCCACCTTCCTAAAAAGGCAAAAGCCTCGTATAAAAATCTATATATATATAAATAATCTTTATTTCCTATAGAAAAAGGCTATCGACCCAATCGGTCTTTCCGTCCATATGAAAATCTATTAATAGTAAAATGATAAATTTGTCAAAAATTTCAGAAGAAATTCGCCAACTTATATTGCACACAAAGACTGGAAATCCACAAAGAGTTGGATCGAAAAGTGATTCATTTGACTGGCTTGTAAATTGTGAATATTGGTACGCCATGTTTCTTACCTTCTTCTCTCATCTGAGAGAAGCTGCTTGACCTGCTTTGTAACACCGATTTTCAGTGTTTTTTATTTCTTGTTTAAATTTGTGATTTATTTCGTATATTGAAAAAGAGGTTGTTCACTTGATGCATATGAACATAGTTCCTTGATTTTTTAAATATTTCGAATGCGAAATGTTTCAATCAATCAAGATATTGATTTCTGTGATTTCTAACGTTCATTCACTAGTACTGGAAAAAATAGGTACAAAGTCGTATTTTTTTTCTACATAGTAGAAAATGGGAAAATATTTGAGATGCAGTTTTTGCTTTTTAGGTACCTAATATGAAAAGAAATAAACGAATTATTCTAAATATACTCTTTATTTTAATGAAAATGTATAATTAAAATTACATTCCGGGTTTTTATTTTAAAACAACCACCTTAAATATGCTCGTCGACTACAATAATATGTGAAAGAACAGTCGACATCTTTTTGGTATTTGCTTAATTCTTGAAATTTACAGTATGTTCATAGTGGTGCGTTTTGAATTGAAGTCAAGTATATACACTAACATAAATACTTATAACTTTACCTAACATAATCCACTATTTATGTAGTAAAGGGCTAAGTTTAATAATTTTAATCAATTTACAAGTCTAATTATACTTTTAATGAAGAGATTTTAGTGTCCGAAAATTCTAAATAAAAGAGATTTTTGACGGCTTGAACGGACAAATAATTTTTGGAATAAGAAAAATTATTTGTCCGCTTAAGCCGCAAATGATTCCTTTCTATTTATCTTCCATGTTGGTAAATTTTTTAACAATATACAATCAGAACTCACACTTTTGTTGAGCAATTTTGATCTGCAAATAGTACATAAATTGTGGTAATTATCAAGCAACAAACAACTTATTAACATGGACTTTATTTATTTGCTTATAATTAAAAAAAGCATTAATTTAATAAGCTTTATATCTGATATTTGATTATATGATTAAAGATGAATGAATAAATAACAATAATCATTTGTTACACTTTAAATATGCCGTACTAAAAGGTACCTACTTTAAATATGTCGTACTGCAGAAAGATTTTTTTATTTTCCTGAGTAACTTTACATAAACCAAAAATCAATCAAAACTTTTATGCATCAGAGTGAATATTAAAGAATTTAATTTATATTAACAAATCGATTCAAAAATAATATTTATATTGATGCGCTCTTTAATTTTTAGTATCGTGAGTGTCCCATCGTTAATTGAATATTAAACACATTTTGAATTGTTGGAATAAGCATATTTAAAGCAAATAACATTTGAAAACAAATGCGTCTTATGATAACTTGAAGGTAAATCTGATATCCAGAATAGTTGAAAAATTTAGAAACAGAACTATTGTTCTTCAGGAGAATGTCTAATAAAATTAACACTAAATTAAAAATTTTACAGCATTTTATCCTGTCCATAAAGGACAAAGGTTTATATTCTGCAAAGCATCCAGCTTGTAAATCCATTACACCCAGTTGAGCACATTAAACGACTCCAAAGTAAATATAACATTTGCTTAATTTAAAACTTCGACATCAATTCAAAGAGCAATAAAAATTGAGCTTCTTTGTACAGTCTGGTCTTTGT
This sequence comes from Dendroctonus ponderosae, assembly GCF_020466585.1. NCBI lineage: Eukaryota > Metazoa > Arthropoda > Insecta > Coleoptera > Curculionidae > Dendroctonus > Dendroctonus ponderosae. The sequence continues at coordinate 5,931,049 of NW_026018508.1, forward strand.
CCATTGCATACTTGGAACTCATAACTTTACAGGACACTACTAGGAGTGGGCGAAATGCGTAAATTAAATAGTTGCCGCATATTTCAGGCTTAAATGGCTGCATAAAGGCTACTGAACTTATATATACGGCGTTGAACAAAAAACTAGCTATGGTTTTAATATAAAAGAACAAGAAAGAAAATAACTAAATAAACAATTAATGTCGTTAACAAACAGCGACAGGGAGAGAGAGTTACTAAGAACCTAACAAGAAAAAGGAAAATAATTCCTAATACTTAATTACTGTGTAATATGAATATGGCATAAATAACAACAATATTTTTTTTTCTGATTTTCCCATTCAATCTTTCAGTTTTTAAAAGGGTTCTTGGGTATCGATTGCTCATTTTAACAGTATATGTGAATAATATAATTTGAAAATATAAATTTAGAGATTAAAAGTTTCCATTTTTACAGGTTAAAAGGGGACAAACTACCATTAGACTAATATGTAAAATTGAATTGAACGAAAGTCGATATTTAGCATTTTTATAATTGTCTCCACATAGTTTTGGTATATTACGTTTAGAAGTTTTCAGTTAATCCTTTAAGGTAGCTGGCAAAACTAAAAAAAAATTATTTAAAAAATTGTTAGTATATAAATTCAGTTGAAATAAACATTGCATCGGCATTCCAATTTGCGTAATACAAGCTTTAGTGACGGTGAATGTTTAATTCGTCAATCACAATCAGTTTACATATGTATCTACTGTTTGTGTTTTAAAGTGATGTTTAAGACATTCATGATATGTTTTATGTGAGTACATATTTATGATTTATTGGTCTTATTGGTTGATTCAGCCTTGAAAAGAAGCGAATAAATCTAACATAAGCTGATTCATGTAATCACCACCTCAACCTCAGACAGGAACTAAATTATTGCGTAAATTTATTAAAATATATTTAATACTTTCAAGGTACAAACTATGTCTGTAATAAATACAAATAATACTTTATTTAAAACTTGTTTGCGTTAGACTTTACATTTCTGAATTAAAATCATTTTAGGTATGATGGATTATTGTTAATTTTAATTTGTTTTCTTTTATTTCACCAATCGTTTTGTTAGCGCTTAGCATGCATTTTAAAGCAATGCCTACATAAATATTAAACTCGTTGAATGCTAAAAGGATATTTAGTCTCACATTGGTATGGCATATTTATGTACATTACTTAAATCAACATATATTATTAGGTCAGGTTCAATATGATGCAAAATTTGAGAAAACCTGTAGAAGCAAGTATACGAGCAAAAACAAGAGAACGGAATGGTGACTCAATGTCCCTGAACTAGTTTGCCAAATTTCACCAAAAGATGAATTTTATTATTCGAAGAAGTACGAAAAACCTCCGTAAGCAAAGAAGTGTTTCAAGCGTCTAATTGCTTGAATATTGGGGTATTGGACGAATTTTTTTTTGGCCCAGTTCTTTTTCCGTCGAGTTTTGGAGGCCATTGTTAAAAGGGAACCGTACTGGTCGCAAAAAGTCAATCAGAAAACTAATACTCACAGTATCATTCTAAAAGTACAGCACATACATACAGCGAATATTATAAAAAGCAAAGAAAGAAGTTGAAAATTGATCCAAAAATGTATTTCGAAAACCATGAAATATCAATTAGACGTAAAATATCTTCTTAACACAATTTTATTGTACGAAAACTATTAGCTACTTTCAAAATAAATAACCACAGAAATTTTACAAAGAGTCCGAAAAAAATAGAAGTTTTCTTTGAAGCCAAACAGTACTTTTCATTAACAATCCCACTATTACGTACATGCCGTTTACTTTTGCTGACGATCAGTTTCATTTTCATTTCACCAAATTAACACATATTGCGCCAAAGTCATCGAGAGATATGCATATGAATAATTAGGTGCCGTTATGTTTTTGTTGTTAAATTTCACCTTGTCCTAAATAATTCGTCTAAAATTCTCCGTGTTTTCCGTAGGCAGAATACTGGTCGTTTTCGGAACTGTTAGAAATGGACCGTTTCAAAATGAAATGGAAATGTTCTGTTACGCGTTTGGCCAATTCGAAATCTTCGCATGTTCTATGGAACTTTATGAATCATAATAGTATTTAAGCTTTCTATGTCTAGCGCTGGAGGAGTCTAACGCATTAGGAGAAGTTTCGTGTTTTAAAAACATTTTCGCAGATGCGGGGCCACTACATGAAGTAATGGTTTATAGTAATTATCATTATTATTTTAAATTCAAAATTTAATTTGCATTATTGGTGCGTAGGCCAAAAATCATACCACCTGAAGACCAAATTGCTTTAAACTAGGGAAGGTCGAAAAACAGTCTTGACTCAGCAAGGCTAGCAACCCACTGAGACAGTATTGTTAACAAAGCTACTCACACAGCTAAGGATAAAAGAGAATAGAAATAAAAATTATACATACTTTCCTGACTGTGTTTCAATTCCAAATCAAAATCAATTCCTGGGCTTCAGTCATTTATTGTCTCTATTTATCAATTAAAATACGTTTCGGTGTCTTCCACCATCATCAGTTTTTATGTGTAGCGTTGTTGCTACTTTAAGCCTTGGCATATATTTATATGTCAAATATATGCCAAGGCTTAAAGTAGCAACAATGCTACACATAAAAACTGATGATGGTGGAAAACACCGAAACGTATTTTAATTGATAAATAGAGACAATAAATGACTGAAGCCCAGGAATTGACTTTGATTTGATAAAAATTATATTAAAAGTTTCCTGATTGAACTTAAATGCACCGGAAACCTTAAAAGTAATGGTAATGGAAAAGTAAATAAAAACCCCAATGTGCTGCAGCACAATCTTCTAATCAACAACATCTATTTATACTCTCTAAAATTGCTGCACACAGAAGATGTTAAATTAAATTAGATCAACATATTTTAGCTTTCTACATAAAAAAAAATCAAAGTTAATGTATGAATGTTGAGATACTTATACCTACATCGAATACTTTCTAGGCGTAAATATCTCAATATGAACGTTATCATAATGTCCGCACAGAAGCATTACTTATACCCATTTAAACCGCTTTGCTAAAGACAGGATTTATGTTCTACCCAGGATGGAGCAGCATCTGTCACTAACAAAACCGTGCAAATACTCATTAATGTCTCTAAAGAAATTATTTAATGCTACTTTGGATTCTACGTAATAATCTATGTAGCACAAAATCAAACGTTTTGGTTTTCAAATAAGTGTGCTTTTGTATTTGCTGTTGTTGCTTTCTTCGCGTTAGCTATCAATTATCAATGGTAGAGAAAACATTTGTCTTTTTGATAAATATCCTACTGGTGGTGTGTTTCTTATTGTAGTCTTTCCGGAGTTTCAGCTAAAGATGCCTTTGTGGGATCACTATTATTAATATTTTTCGATCATCAACTGCTGTTTCATATACAAGATGTTTTAATAACACTAATTTTGTATAAATTTTATATTTTGAAAGAAAAGCTTAAGTGTACAAGTTACAGGGTTGTAAAGGTTTTCGAATATGTTAAAGGGTATGAAGGTTCGAAAGAAACAAACGCTGCTTTAAGTTGCACCATCGTTACGAAGATTTAGAAAAAAAAATATAAATTACTAAAAATGTACTTAGTAAGGATTGGTTTATCAATTTTATTTCACAGAAGCAATCATCTGATTTGCAGTTAAAGATAAATGCACTTTAATACCCAACTTTGCTAGTAATTTTTTTTTAAGACTGTTACAATGGGCAAGCAAGCAAGCAATGGGCTATTGCAGCAATTTTTGCCTCATTCAAATGTATTTTTTTTTCGTGCAAACAATGCGGCGTGCAGGTGTTGAGATCTTTTCGCTGCCAAATAGGACTGAAACGTTAAAAATACATTTCATTCTAAGAAAAAACATTTTTAGTCTCGAATTATCAAGACAGCTTTGTTAACAGCTTTTTACGGTATAAATAAATGTTATTTTAAGTCAAACTTTAATAACTTGTAGATCAGAAAATTTACTTTATTCTACTGTATTCTCGAGCCAAATTCATATTTTCTGATATACGTCGTATACGAATGAAATAAGATAATATATGATTTTGATGATAAACATTTTAGATTTCAGAACTTTTTATGAAGAATAACTGTTTTTTGTAAAACTGATAATAAAAAAGTCTCCCATATGGTGCGTACTTAAGTAGACCACTGGATAATATTACTAGCAGCATTCAGACTTTATATAAATTGACAAAATTAAATGAAAATTGTAATTTTTGAAAAGTATGTTTACTGTGAAATTGGGTTACCAAAACTATATTAGAATTGGGTGAAATAAACTGAGAAGGAAATATATTTGAAAACATCCAGGACAATAAGCGCAATTGTTTTGGAATTGATAATAATGATAATCAGTCAAAAAGTTTGAACGGTTTTGAAGCCAGAAATCTTAGAAATTTTAAAAATTTTACGAAAAATTTAAACAAATTTTAAAGAGAGTTTTAACAAACAGTAAAATAGAAATTTGTAGTTATTTTAATTTCCAACGGAAGCTTTTAAGAATTTAAACAAACTAATTAATTTGCTCCACTTCTGATATATTGACTACTATTCATTTTCGAAATTGTTCACATCATACGATTTCGAAAGATCAGAAATATGCCAAGTGCTCCTCTCCATTTTCAAAGTGTTTAACGATTGACTCTATAAATTTATATAAGGCCGATGTCTTATCCAACCAACAATACCAAATTATTATTTTCCACATTGCCAGTTCAAAAAGTTTGAAAAGTCCTGGCAGAAGACTTCTTGGTCAATAAGAATTCATTTTCTGTGGATCACCTTACATGTATAATGATTTAACAAGCTCATTTTTTAGATTTAAAGAATTGTTAATTATAAAGCACATTGCGTTAATTTACATACAGAAAGTTTTATTAAGCTGATTGGAATTTTATCAAAACCGCCGCGGTGTTTATTCTTGATTTTATGGCCCAAAAATATATTTTTATCAAAATTGCCAAAGTCAGCCAGCTGAGTTAAAGTCATCCGAAATTATGATTCAGAAAGGGTTAGAAGGGATGCTCAAATTATGATTATATAGAAATATGTAATCTACGTCCAATTGATCAGGTAATATACTTGTTCAAATTGTTAAGTTTAGAATAAGTCTTTCGAACGATACGAAATTATTTTATAAAGGTTGCAATTAAGAAAAAGGTTAGTGTTTTAATTTACAGAGTGAAATAATCGGTTAGCACAAATGCTTTAGTTCACTAGACCAATGTGTCAAAGAAAATAATTTTTTTGAGAGAATTTAATTTTTAAAATCGATTTGAATTTTATAACGGTTAAATGACATGATAATCGTATCAAAAAGATAGGCTTCGAGTTGATCAAACTGAGTTTCAACTTGAACCGGATTTTTCATAAAGTTGTGCAATCAGACAAAAGAGCAGGTCCAAGAAGACAATGCCCCCAGATGACGGTGTCTGAAGATGGCCCGTTGCGAAGCATAAAGAAGGACAATCATCACCATCAGCTGAGCCGAACACCGTTCCGACCAGTTTATTCCCCCATACTATGACGAACTCCATGTGAATGATCCGGTATCACCATCCTCGAGGCGGACTTCTACTCACTTGTTCACTTCTACTGGATCCATAGTCAGTCGGAACTCGGAACTGTGAGCTCGAACAATTATTCGATTTCGCATCGTTTGTTGGATTACGTACGCCACTGAGCCAACGTCTCCAGCGAGAGTCGATTGTTTTTTTTCTGTGCCTCTTCGAGTTGTTCTTTTGCGGCCGCGTTGTTGCGTTACTTCTTCCGTCGAGAGTGTTTTGTTATGGTTCAGTGTTGCGACTGGTTTCCTGAAAAATTTGCTTGATTTGTTTGATTTTTGAACAAAATGCTGGTTTTTGAGGTGAGTTGTTTGATTTATTTAGAGTTGTGCACTCAACGAGCCAAAAAGTGCTCAAGGTATTTTTTGATAATCATAATTTATAGACGAAATTGACTGGTTATCGGAGATAACAATTTATCATTCGCTAGTTATTTACACTGCCAACAACTAACATGATATAAGTTCGTTATTATTCACATTTTTGGGTGTTCGTTTATTTACTTTTTGAATAAAATTTTTTAAATCCGCATATGTTCTTCAAAAATTGTACCTTGATTTATTCATAAGTGATACTCCAAGTTCCATCGGCATCTTTTTTTTTAATTCACGATTTAAGACTTGCATTTAGGACCAGTTTTGCATTTGAGGACAAGTTACCTCAAATGTACCTAATGTGTAGGACCTAAAAAGTCTATTTATAGACACCCTTTATACACTTTTAATGAACATGTGGACATTTAAAAATAATAATCTACATATAAGGAACTTTTCCACGAAAAGACAATTTGTCCTTCTTAATTCATTCTTCTTATTCTATGAAATGAATAATATTCAATCTTTTATAAAAACTCCTAATTTGATCCTTTGTTATAAAACTTTAATTCTATATATTTGCAAATATTACTACTGTACGGTTTAATTCCTTTATTTCCAATACGACTTGCACCTGGCTAAATTAGCATGTTCACTTGCAACTTCATGTTAAAATTATAATAACTTTACTTAGCTATTAGATAGATTATATATTAACTGTTTTGCTGAATCCAAATTTGAGTATGAAAATTAGAATTATTAGTAAAAAATTAATTTTTCAATCCTGTTGCTAAACGTATTAAAATCTGAATCAGTTTTTCAACTATTTGTGGAACTCTTGCTATTATAAACTGACTCACTCTATATACAGAGTTATCAATTTTCAAACATACAACGTTTATAATTTATTGAACAAGGGCTGTTGTTATCATTGCATTTTTGATGATTTGTCTTTATTTTTTTTTATCTGCACGGCGTAAAAAAAGCAACGTGTTTTGTCAAAAGTTCGGGGATTATTTAATAATGAAATTTATGTTGGTTTATACTTCTTTTATGTTGGTTTATACTTTGCTACTCCGGGATTATTTACCATTCAACGGCGTTGAAAATAAGTAGCGACTATTCGAAGAACAGCAAAACATTGTGTAACTTTAATGTAAAATTTGTTCAAACTGCAAACCAACCAAAACCAAAAAAATATTTAAAAGTTATACGGTGTTTCTCTTAATTTATTAGATATTTGCCGTGTTTCAAAGCATTTGCATCGTTTTGTGACTCATTTTACACTAATAAGAGTGTTTCAAGAACAACTGCAACCGGATCAACCTGTATAATAACTAAGTCAAAGCACCTTATCTTATTCTTGCTTGAAATTTGTTTTCGTTACTTTATTACTTTATTGCAAAACCAAACCATAAATGCCATCAAATAAAAACACTCCATTACTTAATAAAAGATCATTTTTCAATTTGCTTGATACACAAATAATTTAAGTTTTTTTTGAGTACACTTGCATTGATAAAATTAACCTTGGATTTATTTGTTTAATTGCATTGCATTTGTTTGATTTAGTTGCCGACGTGCATTTTTCCAAAACCTTTAAAACCTTGTTAATATCAACTGATTTCAATGCTAAGGTTATCTTTTTTGCATCTAAATTTACAAAATACAATGCCTCCGTCCCAACAGTTGGACTAATGACTGAAAATAGTATGATTAGGTTCTATTATTGACCAGATTATTAGAAGAAGTTCAAGTCGACTATTGGAAAACGCAGAGCATCCCAAAAACAGACGAATGTAATCCGCATAATCAATTATTTGCTCAATAAAGTAAATCTGATTTAAAATTCATATCGCACATTAAATTATCATAAAAAATCATTATGTGCAATTTGTCATCGGATTGGCCTATTGACCATGTTCCTTCGCTTTCTCCTCTTGGGGCCTCCAAATTGATAGCAAAAAGATATTGTGCCTCCATGAGTGTTCAGTTGTCTTGTGTGAAATCTCATCAACCTTGCTGAATGTCGTTTGCAGTGCGATTTTCGTTCTGATAATGTTCGTTTGCATATAAAAACATGCTTTTTGCGAGTGTAAGTAATATAACTAAGCCAACACCTGCTAATGGTATGGTAGCAGGTGAAAACAAAAAGGAATCTCAGGTAACCCAGTCCCAGCTGTACGAAGAACCAAAATTTTTCTTTGTGTCTCCAACATGGCAGATGGTGATGGTCGATACCAACTCAAGTAAATTTCCGTTGCACGTGTATTCGAGTATTAGGTAGTTGAATGTTTGAATTATTTTTAAAAGTTTTTTTTAAACTGGTTAAAAATTATGTACATATGTAAGTTTCAACCGAAAGCGTTTCAGTGTGTCTCCGCTTGGTTATTGATGCGACATCGTCTAGGTAAAGCTGACAAAAGTTACCGTTAGTTCATGAATACAACTTTGTCTACTATTTTTAGTCACGCGTCGGATATATTTCCTTTTAATAGCCTAATAATTATTGTTCCGTATATAATTAGGTTAATTTTCGCATCTAAAAATACGACCTTTTGTGAGTCATCCTTGAACTATTTGCAATTATGTTATGAATGAAAATGTTTAAATAAATACCCTTTATTTACAGGTATGGATTGTATAAATACAAAATATTTAAATATTAATTATGTTGGCTAAAAATCAACCATATTTTCAAACCCCTACAGACATATATATGCATTATATTTTATAAACAGTGAAGATATGAGCTCGAGTCTTGGGAGAGGAAAAATGACGATTTTCAATTTTTCCTTTGATAATTTGATTATGAGGTACAGGGCAAAACTGAACAACTACATAACTTTAATTTTAGTAGTTCTTGAAATAATTAAATATATATATATTTTTTATTTCCCGGACCTAAGCTAAAGGGTTTCAAAATAACTGACCCTAGAATTAGTAGATAAAAGTGAAAAAAGTACGGAATGTAATTGGAAGATACAAATTTTTCGCATTGGCTTGAGAGTAATAGTTTTTGAAAAGTCGAATGCTTATTGGAGGAATGAAAATCGTCTCATAAAAAACATGAGTTTTAGTAAAATATGACATGAACATCAATTAATCAAAGCAAGTAACAAATTACGATTTAGACAAATTACAATAAATATCCACACAATTTGAAAAACTTGTCAAAGCGCCATATATACCGACATCACAACTTGCAAAAAGCCAGGAATAAAATAAAGGAGACGGCCTAAAAACACCGACAAAAGAATCAGAATTTTCATTTGCACATAATTTTTTTTAAAAAAGACATGAAAATATTAGTGAAAGTAACTAGCAAACTGATGCTTTTCTAACATTCAAAAAAATAGCACTTCCACAAATATGAAAAAGTTCAAAAAACCTTTTCAACATTTATTTACTATTTAGCATCTAACAGTGTCCACTTCTACCTACGTCCACTTTTTGAACAGCCATTTAAATGGGTAATTAACCAGCAGGCTCTTCGTGGAACTGAACCGAGCTAATTCCGCTTAAATAGATGTAAAAAATATGTAGTGCTAACCAATGCCCCAGGTGAATAAAATGTGTCTGGTTTTTTGTTTTTTTCTTTGATGGACCCCGATGCATGACGTGTGATTTTGGTAAAGATAGACTCATGTTCTCGTCTGCTTCCTGAGTAATTAAATCCTTTTGGGTGATTCAACTGCTAACCTTTGTCTAGAAACGTGTTTAGAATTTGTTGAATACTTATGGTTCTTTCGAAAAAACTTGCAGCCGATAAAAAGGTTTCATATAAGTTTGTTGTGTGTTAATCCTTAAGATGAGCATGGGCGTTTCAGCGACTTTGGCTCTTTAAACTGATGCCATCCAGGTTTTGCAATATGAGGGAGTAACTGGAGCAATCTTTAGTGTAGGAGTTTTGTCACCAGAATTGAGGTCGATAATTAACTAAGTAATTAAAATGAATTAAATTTTAGCTAGACGCTAGTGATAGTAAGTCTGTTAGGTTAACATTTTGATTTTGTCGATTTATTAGTTAAAAAGAAAAACAGTAATTAATCTGTGCGCTTTTCAGTACCACCACTTCAAAATTTCAAAACATATCACTTCTTAATTTACAGTTGATTCCTCTGTTCTCAATCTATTAATTTTCATACAGCAACACGCACAGTTTTACATGTTTTTTAATCTTGTCACTTCTATGTATTTTGGGTGGTTTGAATATTGCTTACTTTTTTAAATCTTATCTGCTTTAGAACTGTTGTAATTTTGAAACTATATTTTCGACTATGGTTAAAGCGGTTCATGTGACTGACCCAATAAATTGATAATTATCTAATAGGAATAACAACAATTTAACCGCGAAAAATTATTATGGGTAAATAAAAAAAATGATCAGTATCTTCCAAACTAAAGCAAGTAGCAGCATGATATTTTCACCCGTCTTTATAAGACACTATACTACATATTGTGAGAGTTTCATAAAAATCAACGAGAATCCTTATTTTTGCCGGCTTACTAAATATACTGAGGGTTTCATAGAAATGGCCCAGAACGCTGATTTTTGCCAGCTTAGTAAATACTGATCTCAAAATTGATGGTTTTAGTCAATAAACTTTCTAAAACTAAAGCAATTTTTTTCATTTTATTCCAAAAGGAATAAAAATTATTTAAAAAAGAAAAAAACTATTTATGTTTGCTGAAAATATAGTTTTCCTTGAATTAATGCAAATTCGATATCGATAATGCGAGGAAAAACAGTTGATTGAAGTTTTATTTCAAATATGGTGTATTAAAGTAGYCAAAAAAAAYCATCCACTGCTTTCTATGAAGRCAGTTAATATAATTTTTCAGGCTTTGTTTTTAGTTGATAACGTCCATTTTCCAGCAATTAATTGTTTAATTTTTTTACTGCTTTCAGTACTGTACGTTCAGTAACTGCTTTTCAGCTGTTTTCTGTGAGTCTATTTTGGGCAAACAAATGGTCCACCAGTAAAAATTGCTTGATACTGCAGAACAATTCTCCCTTTCTCCCAACAATATACCCATTCATCATTTGGTAGGAACATASGTTTATTTACCACTAATTAACCAATCGTCAATCGGTCGCAAAATACATGATTCTGTTGAAGKTCKKTTTTTTAAACCTTTTAGGAGACATTGCCTGAATTTATTTTCAATTTTCGTTGATTCTAATCTTCCATCGAATAATTACGAAAGACCAATCATTTATCATGCAAAACCACGTGAAAGCCTGTTGGTTGAAAGACCGAAGAGAATCGGGCTGAATCGTGACCGTTAATATACCCTTTTAAATTGATGCTCTTTCTGTTCTTATCGTACTTCTGCGTTTGTTCTGTTATCTTATGTTGTTCTCTTTGTAATGATAATCTTGAACCCAAGTAATTAATCGATTTTATTAATGGATTTGTTAGAAGTTGATAAAAGCGGTTTATTTGATGAAAGCAGAAAACATACGTTTTTATTACAACTCTATTTTAGTTTGGTCTACAGTTCTGGGCACTGATCATTTTTCTTTAGCTATTATCGAAAGCTGTGTTGTAACACAGCATGAGAACCCTAATCTTACCAAAATTCAGAACAATTGGTAGCAACTTTTAGAAGGTAAACTTTGCCAATAGGTATTTGAGTTCCGGTAGACTTTTATCGAAATGAGAAAACATTCATTTAGGCCGAGTTGAGTAGAAACTAATATCAAATAAAATAAAAAATTGTAAAATTTTCCATAAAGTACAATGACCTGATTGCCAACGTGCCTATTTTATGAGAATTTTCCAATTGTGCATGTAGAATTTGTATTTATTTGTCTGGTGACTTCCAGCTGCGAAGACATTAACCTTTAATACGATATGGATGATTGCAGCATATAATGCAAGCCATTAATATTCAGTGATTATGGCTTATCGCGAGCAATTAATAATAAAATAAATAAAAAAAGACGGCCTGAATACATATGATATTTATGTTATGTTCGAACAATTGACACCTGGATATTAGTTATTTCCAATCAGGCATACATGAGGCTGCTGATATCCGTATTCGTATCATTCGAAAAATTCCCTTCGTTACAAAGTTCTTGCTAATCTCTTAAGTGCCTGGTTAATATATACCAAGTAATTGTATAAATAGAACGATGATGCAGATATACTCGTAACTTACTATAATAAAGCAAACCGATTACTTCAATTTTATAATATTAATTACTTATCGGAAAAGACCTACACATAGGCGATACATGTTGCTTTCCGTCCGCTCTACGCTCAGATTCCTATCAATAAACATAAATTAAAGTTTTTTGCAACGGAAGTTTCGAAATCGAATGTTTCCACCTACCTATCCTGATCTAACACCTGGTGATTGTTTAGAAACAGTTAAATGTACTATTTGTTAATTCGATTATTCACTATTGCATATTGATGCAGACCATATGTTTACCTTCCATTTTCTTTCATTCATGGTGAATTTTTCTATAATTTTTCGCTAAATGTCTAACTTACGTAGGAGCTTCTTTGAACGCGATCTTTCAATTGTCAATTAAGTATGGTCTGGAAGCAAATAAATATATGCTCCAAACGCATTAACATATGGCACCTAGAAAGTATAATTTACTAGCAGTAGTAGTAATATTTACTCATCTGAAATGTGGCGAACACATTGGGAACTTAACACCCAATTATCATACACATGGTGCGTTGACTTTGGGAAAACTTGCAGTGTGTGTTTGCTTGGCTTTTTGGGTGACTTGTTAGAACCACTTTATGCCCACACATCTGGACTGATAAGAAATTCTAGATGGAAAATGCACGTTTATTTTATGTTTAGTTTAATGTAGGCCGGAAATGCATGAACGTTTAAAAATTAGCAGTATTATTTGAAGCTGTGAACATTCCCAAATGTCTGCATCTTTGCAAGAATGACGGAAATATGAATGAAGCAAACAAGAAAAATGGAAGATGACAAAGTTGTAAATGTATATTTTCATTATGCATCTGATTTAAATACACTTTGATTCCGTAAATAAGAATGACGAATTTTCTTCGGTTTCGAAACTAGAAAGAACCCACATAAACATAAGAGGCACAATAATAGAACAGCAATTTAAAATTTATTGTCTAAACGTGCATTTTTGAAATACTAAACAGTGTCGTGCCGGAAGCTTTTAGAATTATTCAGTTCAACATTAGTTACAAAATTTGAACCAACTTGTTCAAACAAAATGTTCTTTTTGAAAGGGTCCACCGGAGCTGGAAAGACACATTTTAGAACATCAATTAAAAATATTTTATTTAATTGCGTCTATTTGAAACATCCAGTGGCGTGTCGCACGGGTTTGGTGCACTTTTTATTAGAATTATCTGGTTTTAGCATTATTCGAAATGGATTAATTGCGAAGTTCTGTTACCTAGCAAATTAAAGAAGAGTAACTTAACTGTTCAATGCCGTTTTGAGTTAAACACAACGCGTTCTCAAAAGATAAGGCACATCAGCTCTAGTTTTTTCAAATTTAGTGTAATTTTTTTTGCATTATTTATTTCCAACTTTTTGTTGACATTTGAATAGATTTGAATCGAATTTGCTTCTTAAAATGTTCATGATTAGATGTTTATGTAACAATTTAGTATTTATCGAAAATTAATGTTATTGAAAGCTATTAATTAAAAAAAATAAATTGTTTTAGCCTCAATTAATCATTTTGGGCCAATCTGAGATGGCAATAACATATTTAAATTTTACTATCATTTATTTTATTACTTGATCAATTATTGCTAATTGATCACCAACGGAAATTGAATAGTTTAAGTCTTTATTTTTTAAGCAGCTGTTTGAAGGGATAAATAAATAATTGCGCGAGGGGCATTTCGACTATTCAGAAATTGAATTAATAAAGTCTATAAAGTAGATACAAGTATCCATACAAAACTGACAAAGATTAACAAAGGGAAAAACTCGATAGCCGAAATTGAAAAATTGAACGCAAGAAAATCAAAATAAAACGGAAATTTCGAACTTCAAAATACACAAATGAGGCATTTTAACCATGTAGAAATCAAATAACGGAGATTTGGGAAATATGTATTCAGAAGCAAAAGTGACAAAGATGAAAGGAAAACAGAGAAACACAGCAGGTGACAATGGAAAAAATCAACGCAAAAATAAAAAAATAAAGGACAAATAAATAATTACGCAAGTGAGGCATTTCGACTATTCAGAAATTAAATTAATAACTGATATAGTATTCAAATATTCATACAAAACTGACAAAGATTAACAAAGGGTTGTTGAACAGAGCATCGCATTTTTCAAATTGTCTAATTGCTTACTATAAAATTCCACTTGAAGCACTCGGTATATTCAAATCGATTTAGTGTAAAATTGTTTGAAAATATCGCCTTTTTACTCAAAACAATTAATTTGCAATTGCAGAAAATTGCGCTTCGTCATGGTCAAATCCATAGTTTTCAACAGTTAAGAAACTCACAATAATTAAGTACTTGAACCAAACCATTTCCAATGATTAAAGGAACATTTTTTGATGAAAACTGTTGTAAAAGAGTGTGAACTGAACAATGACAAACAACTAATATTAATAAATTATTCAGAAGGTAGCATCGGAACGCTGTCGCATAAAAACAATTATTTTGTCCAAGTATATTTTAAGATGACAATAAACGTTCAAGGTGCTATTTTATGATTAAAATCAACAAAAACCGAAATGGTTTTCTTTGTGGGTACCGTTGGCTTTATGCTAACGATTGTAAGCGTGCACTTATTTTTAAAACAAAGCGAGCACACACGCATGTAAATGTTTAATTTTAACTGACCTACGGATATTTATTGTTCTCTTTGGGGAGGTTCACATTTCTATACATGCTAGAAGATTTCAAAACGCGACAGCATTTCATTTGGACTTTGTCTACTATTGTTTGTTTCTACTGTATTTAAATCTACAACGGGTCATATGAATAATATGTACCTTTTTATGTTGGAAATGTTGGGATAAATTCTTGTACAAAAAATGCAATACAATTTGAAGAAATTTCAGTTGAGTCGCAGTCATCCGTTAGTGCGCAGAATTAAATTAACTTATCCCAAACAAAATAATCCTTTGGTTTATATTAATATGTGACAATAATAAATACTTTGTTTAGCATATTGGGTGTGAAATAATAGTAGCAACAGCCACCAAGAGAGTAACAAACTCTCAATAAAAGAAAAAATACACTAAGAAGTTCAAGGCAGTATATAGATCCAGATATGGTCTAAGCAGTTTTTTAAACATACATTTTCACCATTTTTGATGTTGTTAGGTCACATCCACATAAATACATTTAATACATGTATAATTTAAGATACATTTCCTCCATATACAACATGGGAAAACTACTTACTATGTTTTATAGACATTTCACTAACGTTTATCTTTTCAAACAAACCATAGACTTTTTAAGGTCTTCGATATTTTCAGATTAATTAACATGATAAATTATGATAAAAGGTAAAATATAATAAATAAAAAAAAATTAAAAGCTCTCTAAAGGTATCAATATTCTGAATCAATAAAAAATACTGCAATGTTTACTCTTCAGTATTAAGTAAAATCAAAGAAATTAATATCTGAGAATGAAATCAACTAGAAAATACACGAACAGTATTACAACAAAATATCACAGCTAATTTATAACAAATGTGAATCTAAACGTTAATGTTTTTGAATAAGCGCTTTCACAACAGGAAGCTCAACGGGAACCCAACGATTTCGTATTTTTTATTTTTGAAACACTGGACTCACGTCTAATCAAATATAATTTAATAAAGTTTAATAATAAATAAAATTGGTATAATTTTCCTATTCTCTACTACTCTCAAATAATAAGGGCAGCTTATAAATTAACCCATTCTTCCACCCCTCATGGCAACGAACCACTTATGCTGATTATTAATTATTCTAAATTGATGCGGGCTGGAATTAGAATAATAATAAGAATTACTACAATTAATGCTTCAGCTGATGTACACTGTTCCATTCTGATTAAAATACATACAATTCCAAAGTATTGATTTTCTGCAACTTTGCTGCAAACATTCACAACACAAAACGCTTAAGCGAAATCATCCTTTCCAATTTATCGTTTCACGTGAATCGGGTAATGATAAAAATATTTTAATTACTTGCTGATGATACTCTTATTTGCGGATTGCATCTGCAGTCTTGAAGAGTTTCCGCAATAATTTTGTAACTGCACTTTCACAACATATCAAATATCTGAAAAATTGTAAGATGCAGTTTTTTTCCATTTATTATCATTTTTCAACAAAAATACGTTCCAACATAAAAAGTATTTGCTATCCTAAAACACATTGAACACTGTTTTAATTCTTTCTTTTTTCCTGCATCACCAAAATTCTATTCACTATTCAGGAATTCTGGGATCTTTATTTTAAAAAATTGTTTAAAATAATCCTTGTTTAAATCCAAGGCACAAAATCTTTTTAAAAGTGTGCTCATTGATATATTGTTGTGCATTGTACGTTCGCATTTTTTATCGTTTTTACCTTTATTAGTTGCAAAAATAAAAACAAACATTTCACTAATTAATTTTCTGAAACAGTGAAAACTTGCCAAGTAGTCAACAAAATATGTTATTTTAGAAAACAACGAAATTCTCAACAAACCATTTTCTCAATCCGGTTTAAACATTGCAATGGCATTCTGCCATGTTCGCATTATCTTTAAAGTGATTAAAACCCACTGAGATTTCCACATAATTAGCTATCTTCATTTTTTATCTCTAATAGTAAGTGCAGTCTGTACAAACAAACACTATCTCTATAATCTTCAGTAAATGACCATAATAAACTTATCATTCACATAACAGGTCGATTAGTTATCCGTAAATGAGAGTTTAGGCAATTTCCGATTCTTCTACAATGTTGTTTTAATATTTTTTGGTGTGTTATTGATCCTCCTATGTTATTTATTACTTTGCCTGTGTGCTTTAATGACACACATTTTTTATGTTAGCAGAAAGGGATGGTTATTGGAACGCTTCTGAACTGACTAAACATGTTTTTAGTGGCGTAGGTGAAAGACCGTTGAAATTATGCCAATCTGTGCCTGGAGACCACAAACTCGCTCCTGTAATGAGTATTATAAAAATGTGTGCCTGAAGCTCGATACATTTTCTAATCAATATTCAAGGTGACCAAAGACGTGATAAAAATTGCTTAAAATCTACATTCCGCAAATGTTAAAGAGCGAACTCCTCAGTTTCTTGTTTTTTTAATGAAGCTTTCTTATACTGCATGTTTTGGAGCTTTATTTCTCAATTCTTAGCGGGATGGAAAACACGGAAATGTCACCAACATCTCTAAAGCATTTTTAAAGTCATCACTATTTTGGAAAGTGATTTCTTCTTTCCTGTTAACATTTTTGCCTCTGGAATAAAGTCAACATATAAACACATATGAATATTAACGTTTAGTAATTAATTTTTCAATAGTGGGATTTTCGGTCAACGGATGGTGGCAAAATAAAACAGTACTTTTTCATGGGCCAACGTTTCGACTTTATTTAAGTCATCCTCAGGGCTATAAAATGGAAAACAGAGATGTTTTTACACCAGGCTCTAGGCTAAAACCCCTTTTATAGCCCTGAGGATGACTTAAATAAAGTCGAAACGTTGGCCCATGAAAAAGTACTGTTTTATTTTGCCACCATCCGTTAACCGAAAATCCCACTATTGAAAAATTAATTACTGATTATCATCACGGTCACTAATCAACCACAACATCGACATTTTAATTTCATTCACTTTTAAAAATCTTAAGGCGGGGAGAAGGAACATCTTTATATATATATATTTCTTTTTTTTAGATAAATAAATCATATTGTTATGATTATACCTGACAGTCTAAAGCTTACAACGGTTCGCAAGTAATATAAAAACTCTGAGAACTAAAATTGTGAATTTGACCCCGTCGAGGAGTTACGCGTTATTCATTGTAGAACTATTTTTATTCTATGGGAATTTGAACATAACGTTTTTCGTATCTTCAGTTTCAAGATTTCGTATACCAGATTATAGCTGCCATAAAAATAACATTTAAACTTTTATAGTTATTGCCAAATTTGGGACAATTTAATGGGATCCTGTATGTTCAGGGTGGAATCCACTATTCGCTGAATTTTGCTGGGTGTTTCTTAATGTTTAAACGAATTTATTGCCACACATAAACATTGATATTAAATGATTTCGTTAAGTACCTTGTAGATTCAGTACAATGGTGTGTGATTTAAAAGTGTGTTTAAATATATCTGGTTTCAAGGTACCGTATTTAGCTACTGATGGTCCTTAAGTAGGTACTAGTAAAGTACTGTCTAACTATGAAAATTGGTGTCAATTGGCTAATTGCACATAAGACACACAATTTGCATTAAGATAAGCGGTTTAAGTGGCCAGATTCGTTCTGGAATATTAACCAACTGATCTACCTGATATTTACTAACTGTTTTTAAGGTTGTATTACGCACACTTACATGTTCATTTTGTCGTTTTATTTTTATGGCAGTTTAATATTAACTTCTTTCATGTTAATTTTTTTATAGCAAATGCCAGTTCAAGATAATAATTTAATCGAAACTTTATCTTGTTTTTTACGTTATTTAATTTAAAAAATCTGTCAGAAACTAGTGTTGATTTGTAATTCTCATATACATGCAATGTTGTATGGTCTGTTTTTTAGAATTTTTGATGATGGTTTAGATTCAATTTAGGACGCAAAAGAAACTCTTAAAAACTCTATTTTAGTAATGGAAGTAAATAAATTCTAACCCAGAAATACCGTATATGCTAAGGAAAAAAAGTCAGTTCTTGGAAATTTTTCAATTTTCAATATTTTTGTCTCCCATATCTCTAAACTTTTTTTTCTCATTATTTCGTTCTTTTTGGAAAATTGCAACAAATTGAGACCCTGGAATTACTCCAGCCAGATTAGACATCAAAAGTCCTGTTTCGGACGCAAAATAGATGAAGGTAAAAGAATATTGAGCGTTGTTCGGATGGATGGCAGAATATTGAGACACAAGCGCGATTTCCGGCTGTGAACATTGTTTAAATTATTAAAGAAAAATCGTTGTTTGCGCATAACTTTAGAATCTTTAATGCTTTCTAAAAAAGGTTAATACCTTTTTTTCAAGTATTAAAAATACCTACAGTATGAGATAAACTAAATTAAAATCCGTTCATTTGTTTACCGGAAAAAAATGCCAGTTTTAGCTTTTTCTAAATTTTTTAAAAACTTAATGTTTAAGCAATCGACCATTCAGTAAGGAAATTTTCCTTTATTGTCCGTTGTTGTATAACTCTTTGCGAGTAAAATACAGCTTCAGAGAAGTCTTTCCGACGGCTCAAGAAAAACTTATTTAGAATTTGCCAAGAGCACTTTTTACATAACAAATAGTAATGAACGAAAAGTTATGAATATTTTAAGCTAAAACTTATACAGTACCATTTATAAAGTGTGCAAAGACCTTTAAAAATAGTTATAGTGAATTTTTTTTGAAGCAAAACTAAATTATTTATGGAAAATATAAAAAAAGCTAAAATCGGCGGTTTTTTTTAAAGAAATGATGGGTTTTTAATTTAGTTCATACCATATTGCAGGTATTTTTAATACCAGGAAAAACAAATTAAACTTAAAAGAAGCATCAACGGTTCTAAAGTTATCCGCAAAAAACGGTTTTTCGCACTTTAATTATTTAAACAATGTTGCAAGCCGGAAATCGCGTTCAAACTATTGTCCTAATATTCTGACATCCTTCCAAACAACTTCCAATAATCTTTTACCTTCATATATTTAGTGCCCAGAAAAAATCTAATCCGACTGGACTAAATATGCATATTATAAAAATCATCAGTGATAATTGCAAATGAAATCCAGCCATTTCTAGTGTGTTTGTTGAAATAAAGTAATGTAAATAAAAAAGAGCACTAATTTGATCGAATTATTAATTTTTCACTTTTGTTCGACTACCTGATTAAATTATTTGATTTTGTCTGCATTAAGTATAGAATAACTTTCATTTACTACAAACGAATGATTTAAAAATATTTGAATTTATGGCATACTTACCTTGTTTTAAAGAAAGCATTGAAAAGGAAGTTAATGGAAATAAACTGCGGCACATTTTGTTTTTAAACAGAAGAGTAACTAAACTAATTAATCCTTCACTCAGATCAAAAAATACTGAATTTGGGTTTTACTTTGACTCCTTAACTTTGATTTAGAATCGCACTTTCCAATCTTAATTCTGGACAAAATAATTATGAATTGACTGTCGCAAAATGCGATTGAAATATATTCGCATTTTCTGACTAACCTTCTTAGAACTTACAGGATCTTACCACTGTATATTTTGCATGAATTTTACTTGAAATTGACATAAGAATATCCAAATGTCGACCAAAAATTATATACTAAATAATTATACAATGCTTATGATCTATGACACAAATTGCTAACTGTTAACAATTCCTCTTATTTAAATTATATTTTTCATTGATTTGAAGTACTTTTGTTAAATGTAAATGCATCATATTAGCGGAAACCACTTTTTTACTATTTTGCATTTTACTTTGTTTGTTTATGACTGATTCTAATTGGCAAATTTCAGTCATCACAGGATAAACCTTAATTTTTGAAGAAGGCTCATAAAGATGTTGATATCTTTGTTATCTATTAATGCTGTAAATATTTATTTTTATTATTATCATTTGTTAATTACACAAAACCAGAAAATACTAATACGCTTGTAAAAATTAAAATTTGAATTTAAAGCTCATTGAGGTAATAACTGAGGAATAATTGCTGGTTGGTAAAGAACACAGTCTTCCACACACTTATTTATTGCAATGCAATTAAACAAATAACATCTTTCGAGTGTATAAACTGCTCATCATTAGGCACTAGAAGAAAATGCACGTTTAGTGGGTAAGAAACTTGTATTTTTCAAATTAATTGCGCTGAAGCTTTGCTGTTTTTCCTCTAATGTGCCAGCCAATGCAGTATGTTTTTCAGCCTTTGGAGATGAGAGTAGTTTATACTCTCGAAACACATCAAGCATTTGACGACCTTGCAATGAATAGTTTGTGCAGAAAATTGCGCTTCTTCGCCAAACTCGCAAATTCAATAAATCTACTGAGGAAACATGAACTTTTGCTTCAACCTCAACTTCTTCTCTTCATTATACTTTATTCATATAACTGGTCATAATGGAATAAGCCATTGTTGAAAGATAAATGTGAGCTTGGTGGCATTCCGTGAGACCATCTGAACATATAAATTAATCATACCCGGAGTCTTTTAATATGAAACAAGAAATTCCTTATTTTTAAACTGATGCAGTCTGAGACTAACCGTGACCCTTCGATCCATGCATTGGACGTGCGGCAAAACGGCACTGTTAAACGGTAAATTTCATATTGTTGTTTTATTGTTATTAAGATCCTGTTGCAGTGCTATTAATATTGCAGCTCTTAACAACATCATTGTGATCAAACTATGTTATTCAAATTTCTTTGTGGTCTAACCGGTTTATGCAGTGATTCATTGTTGAAGTTTAATAACATTATTATTAAAGTTTTCTAGTTTTCACTGTGGCCTTCTCATGCCATATTTAATGAAAAGTCACATCTAAGTACTTTGTTAATAGTTTAAAAAGTTTAATCGAAAACGTTGTCCACCCACAGTGATTTCACAGCATTAAAGGTGCTAACGATACTTATTAGTAACAACGAAAGAGTGTTAACTTTTTGACATGCAGGAAGTCTTTTCTTTCATGTGTTTGTCAGTGTTGCCTTAACATAATGCACTGTAACAAAGTGCCAATGCATATTTCCGCCTAAACAGTTTTATTACTGAATCACACTCCTTGTTTTCGTTGACCTTTGTTATTATTGATTGTGTTATTCATTGACGGAAAATGATAGGAACTTCTCTTTTTATTCGTAGATACCTGAACAATCAAGTTTTATTAATAAATATAATTATGCATCATTCGTTATGCGAAGGATTGCCAGTTTCTATTTCTATCAGATGGAGTAGACTGCAAATTATTTCCAGCCAATCTTTATTTGGGGAGTCGGTGGTAATTTTTTAGAATTTTTAGAGTTTTGCACATTTTTATGTTGTAAAGTGTATGTGAAGTTTGGTGCTCAAAGAAACTCTTTCTTTACGAAATAAAATGGAATAGAAAACGAATGACTAATTTAACTAGTCACCAACAATTGGTGCTCCAGATGAATCTTGTATTGCAATTCAATCACATTTGTTTAAATACATTTTCCCAAACTTCTCGAAAACTATTGAATCAAAGTCAGCATAAATACCATTATAACGAGAATCGAAAGACGGGGACTACGACAGCCTACTTTCCATTTAACATTTTAAAGGTTTCATAATGTGCTCCACTCGAACATAAAGTTTGTGTCCGAGCATTTTTCGAATGTAAATTACTAAATTCCCGAAAATGTCGCCGTTTCCGCTTCGATCGTTAACTTTGTATATTAAATGCATTTAAATAGTTTTGCCGAAAAAAAGAACACTTGAATTTCATATGGAATCCAAATAATAATCTCGTCGTTTGGTTAATGATCCTGATTTTATCCTGATTCACCGAAAACGATACGGATTTTTGATAACTGGGAATTAAACCGAATCAGTGAATGATTCCTGAATATTGCCAATATAAAAATTCCAGTTTTATTTCAGTTGAATTATTTTATTTAAATTTTTTGAAAGTTTGCAAACATGCAAGTTGTTTCACTGACTTGAACACTTTGTAATTGAAACTCACAACCTAACAATTAGTATTTTGTTTGCTTATATTTTACCTTTAACTTTTGCTTGTTCTCATTTTTTTTGGTTTTATTAATTTCATTTTCGTTTAGCGCCAGGAAGAGTGAAGAACGTTATTCCGGCCGGAAGACGGAAGACTTTGTTAATACATTTTCTGTTAATGAGCGCAAGGATTCATCAAATTCACTCTATACATGCATTCAATAACACACAACTAATGATGATCCCGTTTATATTATTTTCATTTCCTGCTTGATGCGTATCATCTAATTTAGCAAGTTTTTCATTGAGTTAATTTCCATCATCTAAACAAGCATAACGTTGCTTTGATTCCTTGTTTTATGCCATTAGATTAAAGTTGATGTTCGTATTACATATAGGGAAGACGTTTAAGTGTCGTTGTTTCTGTTTTATTTTTATTTTAGCAACAACAGTAAACTTGGAACTGAAAAGGTGCAATTATTCCTACTGGAGTTCAGTTTCTTCACAAAATTCGACCAATAATTTTACCAAGTGCGCTAAAATAAATACTTCTGAGAACTGGAGAAACTCCAAATATGCGAGCAAGAATAGTTACATAACGCCTAAAATATGTTGTTTAATTTCCAGTTCAAGGCACATTTAAATACCTTGTCTGCGTACACATTAGTTTCAGGCAATTACAATGATTAAGGAATTCAAATTGGCGTTTCAAAGTGCGATATTCATTATAAGTGATTCGATAATCTTGCAAACTTTACTCTCAATTAACAAATAATTTTCCAACAACTTGCGATTAGTTAGATACAATAAAATTGTGGTTTCAATGACACGTCTGAAAAAGCGTAACATTTCGTATCACGTCATACTAAGAACCGATAAACTCTTGCTTGTTCTCTTTCTACTTAGCAAAACTTGTTTCGTAAAATCGTAAATAAAACATTAACTAGTTTTATAGTTATTTACATAATAAACGCAGCGCATAATAAACTATATTATAATCCTACAGCCTAAGAATATTAACATCAAGAAAAAACTATATTATAAACGTTTTTATGTTCGGATCATATCAGATTTTAAATGTCATTAAACTCTACAATATACTCTTTCATAAATTCGCTGTTAGAAATTTAGAATAAATTGGCTTTTAAAAGCCCATAAAATGAGAAGTCATCAATTTTTTCTAAACAAAATATTTT
The DNA here is from genome assembly GCF_020466585.1 of Dendroctonus ponderosae. NCBI lineage: Eukaryota > Metazoa > Arthropoda > Insecta > Coleoptera > Curculionidae > Dendroctonus > Dendroctonus ponderosae. Next base: position 5,955,028 of record NW_026018508.1, read on the forward strand.
GAAATGTGACCATGTTGAAAGTAGTAGGTACAAGTTTTTTAAGAATTCCAAGTGTTTAATTGGCTCATGGATTCAAAAAAATATGTTCCCACGTTGTATTATGACAAGTAGTTCTAGCCGTTAATAAATGCAGTTTATTAGTTAAAATGAACACTATAAAGGTCACTTGCAATATGCAATATACAAGAAAAAAGTGCATAAATTAAATACTTTTAATGAACAAAACGCACAGTATTGCATTTTCTTTTGTACTAGGTGTGCGATATTAATATATTTTTTGTTCTAGGTAAGAATGCGAGACGATACTGACACTAATTTCCGGTGGAAAGCGTAAGTCGTTTATTTATATATTTTTATACGATATATAAAACCCCAGGTAATTAAACGTGGTAATCCAAAAATCAATTATCATCCTTCCTGAAATGCGTTACCTGCACAAGGTTTAAAGAACTGGATTGTTTATGGATTTTTCCAAATTAATTCTTCGAAAAGCGAAAGCCGGTTATAAATAACTTTACTTGTGATAATAATTCTGTGAATGTAATTTATTTCAGTTTCCTCCCATTTCAAATAAACCGTTGTGGAAGATAACACAGTTTAATTAGATGTTTAAGTTGCAATAAATGTTTTATATTACTGCATTGACTCAGTCCTTTTTTTGGCTTGTTGATTTTCGTTAAAATTTGCTCTCATTTGGATTTGGACTGTTGACAGGTTTTAATATTTTAATTTAATTTTATTACCAATTAATTGGACTTGATTTGAAGTTTACTGGTTCAGAGCTCAAATTTGTATTTCATTTTTATAAGGTTTATTTCGTTCACAGAAATAAGCAAATAATTTAAATTAAGCAATATATAAAATAGAGTAAAATTGTTAACTGGAAAATATATCAACCAAATTTGATGAAACAGGAACGTGCTAATTTTTTAATTCCGCATTTTTGCGCAAACCATTTAAAAGCACTTATGTATAACATAATAGTGCAATCTCCAGATGTATTTGTATTTCCAGGCAATGTTATCTATAATAAACACTAAGCAGGAAGCTGGACTAGATGATTATTTTATAGCCGGTTTTATAGTTCTGTAATTTTAATTAAAATCAAGAATCAGCATTGCTATAGTGCATATAAAGTTCTTATGCATTTAATTAAAATATTATAATCAATAAAATATAGTACGTCATTGCATAAGCTAATTGCGATTAATTAAAATATGAATAATCAACAGTCTAAAGCTTCATAAAATTAAGGCATACAATGAGATCGCTTCGTATAAGCACGGTGAATAAATACATACATTTGAACGTGAAAGTTTCAAATTCACATCGATTCTAGCAATCTTCCGTAAAACATTTCTTGATTAGATGTCGTGCGTATTCCCCCACTTATATCAATATGCAAATAAATGCAGCTTATTGTTGCGTATTTTGGGAAATTTATTATTTCTGCGGTAAATTGGGAATGTAAATGTCCAATTTCTGCCACGCGATACATTTCAATCGTATTAATGGGTGGTTTGTTTTGTCAATATTGAATAATAAGGTACATAACTCGGAGAATAGCTGTAAAGTAGTGCTAAAAATATCCTGATAATGTTGTAATAACGATTTAAACACATTGCTGGTGTATTTTGAGGACTTTTCTCAACATTTGTTAAGTTCTTTTCTAATTCATATTGGAAAGGGATTCCGCTGCTTCTGTGCCCTGTTGCTGTAGGTTTAGAACAAATTTTTGCGTTCTTTGACGTAAAACATTTGGTCTTTACTTCCTCTCAAGTAATTTAAAAATCTGATTATAAGATATTTTTTCATTTTTTTGGCGAAATATGGATTTTTTTTATCATAGTTGTTTTTTGAGTATTTTTGAAATTCTAAAATGATTTCTGCATCGAAATAGCCAGCATATTATCTGAGATTATATAATTTTTCAGTTTCGATGATAGGCATGAGGGCGGTACTCAAATGAGAAAACTGACTTCACTAATGCTTTCTAGTAGTTTTTGAACAGTTCATTCAATTCATTGAATTTAAAACGGCAAAAATGTTATTGCCCTAAAATTTAAAATATGCAACACGTGCAGAATGATAGCTAATATCATCGGATGTTCGTCTAACGAAAAAAATGGAAATTAAAATAATATGTCTGGGTTTGGTTGAAGAGAGTTGAACATGTCCGGTTTTCATAAATTGAAATATCGTTGGCTCTTGCAGGGAAAACGTTTAAAAAAGAGAAAGGTTTAAAAAAGGGTTTTAATAAAATCACCCAAAATAAACGCTTTTTTAGAAGTTTTTAAAACAAGAAAGCAAGATAATCAATTAAAAAACAACATGAACATTGTAAAAATGGAAATTACAATAAAAATAATTAAAGCGCTGACTTGGGGATATTAACCAGATAATAAAAATGGATCATGTGCGGGGTACATATTTGCTTTTCTTATGAAATATTCGACGCATCGTATTACATAAGCGATTCTGTTCTCTAAAATTCCAAAATTTCAGCATTCCACATCGTCTAGTTTTCTTGTTACGATTTTTTTTTTAACGACTATACAGAGTGTCCCGGAATATGTGTGAATGCTCTCGGATTTGTTAAAGCGGACGTTAAAAAAAGGAGCCACCTGAGAATCGTTTTTTTTAAATAACTTTTAGAATACTTCATGCAATTTAATAATTTTTTTCAACAGTACGTCATTACTATTAAAAAGGACTCATGAAAATTTTTTTTGTATTTCGGTTTGCCAAGGCTGCACTAGGTGGAGCACAATAGTAGTTATTTTTTTCTACCCTTCACGTATTACATATATCCGTATTCAATAAAAATATTTTTTTGTTGAAAACCGTTCTGTTTATCGATCTGAATCAAGAGTGTCATTTTTTAAGTTTACGGTTAAAGCTACCTAAATACATTATGTTCGTGTCTTCATTGTACAGGGTAAAAAAATGAACTATTATTGTGCTCCAATTAGTTCATCTCTGACAAACCTAAATGCTAAAAATGTTTTCATGGGTCCCTTTTAAGAGCGATGACAGACTATTCATTATATAAAAATAAATAAAATGCATGAAGTGTTCTAAAAGTTATTTAAAAAAAATCGATTCTCAGGTGGCTCCTTTAAAGGCCTGAATCTCTGGGATTATACTGGAACTTTTTTTTATTGAAACTTGTAATGTTTTTTAACGTCGCCTGTACAAATGCGAGAACATACCGACATATTCCGGGACACCCCGTATAATTCAGTATAAAACATTTACTATACACGAATTTGAAAACTAAAAAAAGCGCAAAGCAATGTTTCGTTCTAATTTGCATATATTTCAAAGTATCCTTTTTGCTTCTAGGTTTCCAAAACTTTAGGCGTCCATATGATGAATTTTCCGATGAAAAATCTTCCCATTTGTGAAGATTTATCGAAAATTGTTTATTATCGAAAATCAGTTTGTTCTAATTCCAAAGATTGTTAAATTTTCCTTCCTTCTTTTTATTTTCTTTTTAATTGTAAAACTTCAGCTTTGTAGAGGCTTTCATTCTAATGCTACTAATTAAAATAATAATAATAGTCATGGTCGTAAGACCCATATTTGAGATCTTTAAAAAATCAGGGCCTAGTAGTATATTTTACTCCATTTTTCATACATTTCAAAGTAATTTTTATGTCCAGAAATGTTAGAAACTTGCCAAAAATTCAGCTTTCCAAATTGTCGAGTTTTTGTGTGGCGAGTTTTTGAAAACTACACTATTCAATTTGAAAAAAATGTCAGCCGCACTTCTTCAAGTACTTTATTCAACATTTCCCTTAGTTCCAACTTACGTAAATAGTCAATTACTCTCTTTTCTACTTTTCTCATTATTACTAAAGCTTCAAGCTTCTTGAAATTGTAGAATCTTCGTGCTATAATTTTTTGTAAACAACGCTACACATTTTAATATAAAACACTTGTTTACCCATATTTAATAATTAAAAAAAAACGGGCACCAAACCACTTTTTGTTTGAATTTTCACCTTTTGCGCTTCAAAGTAACTTTTGTAATAAACATTTATAAATTTTCAACCTTCCATATGCTCCGGTTTTGTTGTTGAAAATCTTTGAAAACGGAGCTATACGACTCAATATGAACGAATTGTAAATTCGATTCTGATGGTTTTCCGTACACTGACTCCAATGGCCAGTTTACTCAAACTTTCTTTATCTCCTCAATTTAAGTTGCGTGTTTCAATGAATAAGGATTTTTTGAAGAAGAAATTTGGAAAAAAAAGGTTGTTATTCTCACTTTGAATGAAAATTTTGCTCAAAATGCGTTGATTAGTTGTGCAATCTAAATATCACTCTCCAGACGGGAATTTTTGAAAAATTATCACATTCCCCGCTACTTAATCTATTACAGTTAAAGTCTCCATATTGTGTGCCATTAATAACTAAATAAATTTACACCAGTTAGTATAAAAGTTACATAATTGATGACAATAGTTCATCCATAAAGCCAGCGATAACCAAAGGAAAATTGGGTCTATCTTTCAGATTAAATGCGATGACTAATTGCGCACTAAGATAATCACGATAACCTTTTACAGGCATTGAAAGCCATTTCAAATGTTTTATTAAATCCACATTGTGGCGAAGTTTTAATATTGTTTCAGCTGCGATACACACTGTTCTCTGTATTCGTTAATAAAGTTCGCACAAAAAGCAAACGCCAAGTCGTTTTCTACATCTATTGACCTGACTTTCACTTCGAATGATGAAAATCAATTTCCTTTTCGGTTACTGTCTTGATCTGATTCTAACGCGATTCAGTCTTTCCAAAAATACTAGTGCGTCTTACTGTACGTTTATTGCCAATAGCCTTATAGCTGGTAATAGAAAAGATTTGGACTTTCAACAAACACACCATCGCCAGCCAGGCTTTATTTTGTATTCGATTAATCCCGGCCTAATCACCTACTACACTGTGGTTCAATAAGGGTCACTGGAAATAACGAGTCAATGTTCCATGTTGTGAAAAACCTTATAATCATATTAATGAAATTCTTACAGAGAATTCTCATTGAATACATGAATTGATAAAATGCCAAACTCAAGCGAATTCGATTAACAACCGCTTTATTTCAATCTTTTCGTTAGCCAATTGTGAACTGCACAAATTCAAGTGCGTAAAGTAGGCAATAAATTGACTAATTAATACGTTTAGAAAAGTGTAAAATGCAATTTCATTGACGAAGGTCAGTCAAAAGTGCGATTAAAACGTCCATATCAAATTACCATTCTGATGTTTATATAAGTGTGAATAAGCCAAGGATATTATTTAAATTGCTTGTTACATAAATTTAATCCGTATCAAACGGCTCTGTCTTGCAGCTGGTACGTTTGACTTTTAAATCGATTTTTGCTTGTTAGCGCCGATACAGAAGACTGAAAAATATTGTGAAAACAGGCTCCAACGTTTGCAGTTTTAACAATAACATTCTAATTTGACTGAAAGAAATAATAACCCAATTTCCTTGTTCAATCGGCATGAATAGTTTATTAGTTTTTTTATTGGGCAAGCCAAGAACGTTTTCTTGACCAGGTTTTCCGGAATAAATGTACTTATTCGCAGAATCAAGTTTACTTAGTTCTAAACGTGAATTTGCTTTAAGGGGTTTTCCAGCTTTGTTTTCTCTTTTTGGAATTACAGCAAATCCAAATTAAGTGGATTAATGATTCAGGCTGGTGTTCATGTTTGTTCAGCGTTCTTGAAAGATTTATATTTTCTTCCAACGACGTTTAGTCAACCAAACTTAATCGCCCAAGAATTTTTCGTGGAATGGACAAACAAATGAAGATGGAATAATGCTTTGCATGGGATGTTGTTCTATTTCAAGTTGGGTAAACATTAAAATTAGCATGTTTCATCTTGTTGCAATCGACATGTCAGGTTTACGTCTTATCTCAATAGTAATTAAAATCTACCTACTAGAATCGTGTTGCGCTTGTTCTAATTATCTCAAACCGTTAATCATGGAGCCATTATGTATGATATTTTACTTTGCGCAACTATGCAACGTTATCTCAGATCCTTAATGGTACAAGCGATTCCATGTTATGGTTTTTTTATTTAAATATTTTCATATGTTCTTCGGGGGATTGCAAAATGCATTACTTAACTTTCAGGAAAATTTATTGGATTTATTCGCACATTTTACCAACCACCTACATCGTCTTTATTGTGTAATTTCAACGCTGTAACAATAGTTATAATATAAAAAGAATTAAATAATATTGGCATAACATAAAAGCAAACGTTTCCACCAGGTGCCAGGATGCCTCTGGTATGGACGTCTTGATCAGTCTTCATTTTGCTGGTGCTAAATCTACCAAATGCACTATACTCCTAATAGGCACTTTTTCTCCGAATTATTAGAGAACCTATCGTACTTTGCCGTTCAATTATTCACTTAAATTATTAACTAAGTTGCTAAATTACTTACTTTGTTGTTTAGAGAAGTTTAATTTTTCGCTCATCCACTCAATTTAACCATCGCATCTCGGAGTAAATTGGAACATCTAAGAACTTTTCAACCGGATTTTTTATCGGCGCACAATGCAGATGAGA
>NW_026018508.1:5962279-5990675 GCF_020466585.1 Dendroctonus ponderosae
GGAATAAATTCTACGTGAAATATTACCTTTTAAGGCCGAGTTCAAGAAAAAGAAACCGAATAATTTGCAACATTTCGTTCTAAACCTTGACTTTGAGAGCGAGTTTATCCACTTTCACTTGTCCCGATTAACAGATATCAACGTGAACACCGCTTTTAGTACTACTTCGTTAATTATTTTCTCCTATTACCGTCTAATACACAGAAAAAAGTGCAAACCGCTAAAGTTTAAAAATTGAGCATTGTTTCACCATGTTTAATAGCCATTGCGAATAATAATGCCAACTTTTGGTATTTTTTTGTTAAGTAGAACCAAGCTGTGCTCATTTGTAATGATTTCTCAACTTTCCACAGCTGGGAACTCGAATTTAAATAAATAAATTTATAATTCTAAACTGGTTTATATATTTCTATGATTTATTGATAAAAGTTTGTAGTTCTCGGCTCATCTTTTAATTCACGTGATTTCTATTGCCTTTTAAGAGATGACATGTTTTAGTATAAATATATCCATTCTAATTAATTTTATCCATCTTATTGTATCCTGTAAGTTTTTTAGGAAGAATTTCTATTTGGATGTCACAACATTAAGCTGATTCTTATGATTTGGTTCTTCAAAGTATCCTTTCAAGATTTAAACTGCACGTTAACAAGAAATGATTCTGTATTGGTTTAATTCAATAAAACATTTTATATCAAATCTAGTTTTGACATAACAAAATCGCACAGATACACTTTTATTGTATTATTTAGGATTTGGTGGAAAAGTACAAACGGTACTAATAATGAACCTGGAAAAATTTCAATTTCAAAGCTGCTTGAAAGAATTGACAGAATTGTTGTTTTTTTACATTCGAAACGAAAACAATGTGAAACATAAAAGCTGTTAAGAATTCAGTCAAAAAAGTATGTTGTCTTGAAAACATATTATTAACTGATGTTTGTTTTGTTTATATTATATCTTGACTCCGCTTTAAGTAGTTCAATGAAGTTTAGATCCGGTCGTATTAGAGGTCAATCTATAGATTCGGTAGAAACCTGGCGTTTTCTTGCATAAATAAAAGTTGTCTTTGAAGCACTGATTTCCGATGTCGAAGTTACCATGCGACAACTTTGCCCGAAACAATTTAAACGGGACCATAGGTGGTACTGAATTAAAACAGGTTTTCGTACCGGTCTTGTGGACTTCAGGTTTGCATCTCTTAGTCTCGATCTATATCCATCTGGTCGGAAATATCTGAGTTCTTCTGAGTGAAATTTGACGATTTTTTCACGGAATATTAGTAGGAAATGCAAATTGTAGGCTTGATTTCTTCCTTAAACTACCCTGAGTGTTTCTTTGATATAATTTTCACATATCGGTATGAAGGCCGATGGCTTCTTTCACTTTATTTTATTAATTTTGTTTTACTGATATTGTATCAAAATGTTGGACTTTGCAGATTCGCTGTTAGAATTTTTGCTAAAAGTTATAACAACATTATAAAAAATACTGTAAATTAATTTGCAAAGAAGACTTGCTCGCAGTGCTTTGGATTTATTTGCTTTAATTGGTCCTCTATAACATAGCAGAATTAGTATTGAGAATTCCTTTAATTTCGATTAAAAAATCGTTTACAAGTCATACGAGGAACTATTTGTTGTTGTTTATAGACTCCGAATCGATTAGCAACGCGAACAATACAACTATTATAATTTATGTGCCGTAGATATGATAGTTTAGTTTCTAATAATCAAATAATATTCAGAAAACAATGGCTAATTATGTTAGTAATGCTAGATTTGGCTTATTATCAATATTATTGTGAGTTATGTATATTTTTTCTTATATTGTGTACATAATAAACATGTGAAGAGCTACATATTACTCGAAAAAGTCCGACATATTTTCTGTACAAAAAAAAAAATTTTGCATGATAACATCTTTACAAACACTTAAGTAATGTTTAACCAAAAGCATATCAAACGGGGTTTTGCATATCTTTTGGTTCAAATTGTAAACTCGCCAGCAAATGGTTCATTTTTTAGTAAACGTTTTGTCGGAAAATTACATCTAATTCAATAAAGTTAAAGTTGGAAATAACAGTCCAACTTAAGCGAAATCAAAACGTAAAAGCATTCTTGCATTTCCATAGGGAACAATCTTTACCACTCAATTTTTTATTGAACAAACTTTAAAATATTCTTTAACATTTGCATCTTAGTGAACGTTCACACCACTTTGTATCTTATGTGCGTTTTTTCTTGCAACTTGCTTTATAAAATGTGCAAGAGCTTCTTGAAATAACGATATTTATGACTGCTTGAACAAGCAATAAAAAGAGCTGGTTGAGTTAGTCTGCATATTCATCAATAACCTGTTTGGAAACATTTTGTGATTGAAATATTTCATTCAACCGAACATAAATTCACTACCTATTTTAAAACAGTCGATCAGACACAAAGTAACATCCACGGCGGTTAAGAAATAATAGACAGTGACGCTGTAAATAATTCAATGTAAGTTTTTTGCAAAGCTCAAGGTAAAACAATCTGAGAGGTCAATAAAATGCCCGGCTACCAACGAAGGGAATAATGTTGATGAAGTCGGTAATTTGTTACGGAAGAACTATTCATACGATATTTCAAATGTTTCTTTGTTTTTTTTCTTAAGGAAGCTTTTTCATTTCGTTACTCTTCCTGCTTGCTAATTTCGGCTGTTATCCTTACATAGAGAGTTTTATATGAAAAAAACCTCAGCTTTAAAGATACAAAAGAGCACGGAAAGGTGCCTAAGTGAGTCTGTTGATGACTAATATTTTCAATCCCCAAATAGATATGGTTATCAATCATGCAATTGTGCAATTAAGATAAATTTTATTTGAGTTTTTTCCTGTATAACAAACTACATATTTGGAAATTATGGGTAGGATTATAGATTAGTTCTTTTGTGTAATATATTTTCTTTTATTTGTTTTTGTAGGCCCAAGGTTGAAAGAGAACTGGTGATTTGTAGGTATTGGAGAACCAAAGTAAAAAAATGTATTTCACCTAAACGAGCTTGCAAAGTTTAGGCAAAAATTGTTCAATTTGAAATGTATTCGTTTCAACAATTTCGAGCATTATTTTGTGACTCGAATGTTTATTATATCTTGGCCTGCTCTAGAGCTCTTTTGCTGACTTGTTTACTGATTTTTACAGTGCATTCCCATTAGCATTTACAGAGTATTTATTTTGGTCTGGTTTGTTCTTATTTTCAAGCTTTGAAAAATTTTCTTCAGCTCTTCTTTATGTTGCTAGTGTTTTCCCAGTAATTTGTTACTGATTATCTTGTCTCCGTCATGAAATTTTTAGAATTTATAGAAAGTTATCTTTGTTTTCTGTTTGTTTAAATACTCTAAATTACTCGTTTTAGCGTCTCCAATTTTTTCCTTTATAGTTTTTTTTGGTATTTTTCAACATCGTCCACTTGTATTCAATTCTTGCTGTTGTTCTATTCAAAAGTTTATTTTGTTCTGTCGTGAAATTTAGTAGTATTTTTRACTATTTGCTTTTTKTYCGTGATAAAAAATTCAATGTCGTTTTTTGTTCTGCCTTATTCCWGTTSAGACAGAGGCAGAACAAAGTTTMGCACGAAATAGTCAGRAACAACTTTACAGTGACAGAAAAAATCGAAGCATTTATTAAGATGGAAACTTTGGAAGAAGCAGATATTTTAAAGCTTTAGGTATTACTCATGTCGTAACTTTTAATTCAAGCTCACAATCGACGACTTGCCAAGTGTTTTGTATTAGCCACMGTCTAAAATGACTGTTAGCACATGTGATATCGGTCGTAAAACACCTTTTTAATTATTATTATTTCATCTGCACCATTATACTAAAAAGTTATTGTYTGATATTCCTTTTGCTTTCTAAAAATACGTTGCGGTCAAGTTTCAGAAAGCTGCTACATGGGGATTATTGCATGTTTTTTCCAAATAAATATTTCTGATCGCACCTCCTATTGCAAACTTTAAAATATGACTTTGCACTTGGTTATTTATTAGGTTTTCTTAAGCTCTTAAAGAAACAGATCCGCAATTAATGTAATGATCCATGGACTATTTGGAGTCATAATTTCAACTTTTGCTGTTTATGATGTGTTGCATTTCCGGTACTGAACATCTAAATTAAGCAACTAACTTATTCAAATTCCAGCTCCAATCAAAAATCCAGAGCAATAATAAATACCTTCGTGAAAGGCGTTGCCGTAAATCAGCATGCTTAACAGCCTAACACCTGAAGATTAATTCCGTATGTCAAAGGTATTTAAAACTCAATTTGAACCGCATATATTTTTAGATGGCGATGAGACTAACTACAAAATCGTGCTGTGTGAATGACTTCCTGACACCTTCCATTTGGCTCTCTTTCGTGTCTGTGTACTTTGATATCATTACGATTTTTCTTGAAGATGTTATGTATTTTATGGTATTAATAATGGGCACATTTGAATGCCAACGTTACTTGCAAATTTCATTAAGGGTTTTATTGTGCACATTTAATCACCTGATTGCTTTCCAGTGTTAAAAGTTTTGTATTCTTTTATCAATCCATACTTTTTCGTTTTTGAGTAAACTAATGCCATTATGAGGTTTGAGGGCTTTGAGGCCATCGTTCAGGCGAAATTTAGAGGAAGCTTTTCAATTGAGCGATTGGCTTAAAACCCAAAAATGGGAGAAAGCTTAATTCACTTATTATTAAGTTTAAGTTCATTAAATTTTCTCTTTATCGGTGTTTTGTATGCAGCCTTTCCAGGCTAAAATTTTCTTTTTGCTGCCGGCTAATTTGCTTAAAATTATGAAGAAATCGAATTATTGACCATCAATATACAATGAAGGAAAACTGGAAGCTGAAAAGGTTTTTGGATTTTCTTCATCTGTATTACTATCACTTGGCTCAGGCGTAATTGTGGAAGCGACTGAACGTTGGATTGGAAGCGTACCTGCTGGAACTTTCCAAAAATGGAAACATTTACTTCTAAATTTTGGCGTATGTATTTCGATTTTAATCGATGTTTAGCAGCATCTGGTTTGGCTCAGTGTTGATCCGTTAATAAACTTTACACGTTTGCTTGCCCTGATTTAATTTTTATGCTCATAAAGTTTTACCTTTCGCATTTCGGGTAAACTGCAGTAAACTTAATTTACCATATTTTAATACCCGGAAACACTGCATGACCGGAAATGCGTGCTCGATGACTTCCCAACCAAAGCTTAAGGTCAATGGCAAATAATGCCCATAAAAGCTTAAAGCTGCCAAAGTTTCATAATGAATTTGTAAACAACCATGCAAAAGAATTATGTTTCTGGCATGCAAATCTCTAATTTCTCCATGCATAACAGTTTATTTCTGGAGAATGTATGGTACCTATGAATTCATAAAGTATATATATTCATAAATTGATAAGTGCAAAATGCGGCAATAAACATAGCGAAAGCTGCTATAAGTGTCCTGATTGGAACGTTATTGGTATTTTATAGTCTATTATTATTAGTTTGTAATTTAAGAAATAATTGATTTGTCCATTTAGTTCCAAAGCCTAGGTCAATTTTTCAGTTTAAACTTAGGCTAAATTTTCTACTTATTTTTTTACCTAATTCAAAATATTCAAAATTATTTCGAATGCTTCTCTTTTGAAAGGCATTAGAGTGTTTTTCGTTTCATGTCTAATTAAATTAATTTATGGTTTCGAAATTTTTTTAAAAATTTGACTTCTTTTTCTTAAAATTTTGTGTTGAATGCGAGTTTTGCATGTTTTTAAAGTCGTTTTCCTCTTTACTTTACGTTTCTCACAAAAATCTTTCATTAACGGAATTTGTCACATTTTGAATATGCTTCACTTGCATCCAGTAGGTATTGCTAAAACGATCATTTTATCATTTAATAAATTAATACTAATGTGTAGCTGCATTCAACTCAAAAAATTTCCAGATAGAAATATGATGTTTTTAATTTAGAGAGGTTTTCAGTTTTTTCATCCCATATATCATTGCTTCTCGTACTTTGTTAAACCTATATTTCTTCAGTATTTTCAAAACAACAATATGATTGTGATTTCAGACAATATTTCGCGATTCACGATGTTTGAACTTCCACTTTTTCAACTGTAAAGTTGTATTCAAATTTAACTGGACTCGGATTTCAAGAAGATGCACCAAAACAAAAAATATATAAATTATATGAAAATAAAAATAAAATAGATCATTTCAACTGTGAAACAATTGAGGAAATATATATTTAATAAAGTAGGACAAAAAACTATAATTATCATGGAAAAACTGTAAACAGCTTTTAGTTAAAAACATAAAATCGAACTCTCTTCTCCATTAAAAAATACAAAGTAAAACAGTCCAACGGCTACTCGCAGACAAAATAATAATTTTATCAATACTGAGTTAAAAAAATCATATAGAAAATGTGTAAAAATCGACGATTGAATGGTGATTGCAAGTAACAAAGAGTAAAGAGCAAAAGGCTTCTAAAGACGTTAAAAAGTGCTACGTAACAGAAAAGTTTAACAAAGCTAAAAGAACAGTATTCTCTATTACTCTCTTACCACTAGCATTAATAAACGTGAAAAGAAAAAAGTAGCCAAAATTTCAAAAAACATTTTGAAAACCAGAATTCAGTTGTGCTTTTCGAGAAGGAAATGTTTTGGACATGAAATGGGAATGAATGGAAGGAATTTGAATATGAAAACATGGAAAAGTTTGCCAAAAAATGCACGAAAATAGGGATGGTACTTAATAATATAATAAAACAGATAATACTAGAAAAGCGTTTGAGCTTTGTATAAATAAAAAATAAAAATTGTAATCGAAAACAAGTCATTAAAAATTTCAATTCTTTTATCTTCGATATTTTGCAGAATACATTAAAGAAGACTTCGTTCGCATAAGTCGACATACTTTATGTAAAAGAAATACCTTTTTATTGAAAAAGTAACATGTGCACAAACTTTCAACAATGAAGAATGCAATTCATGTTGTATTTCCAAAGTCGAGTTTTAGAATTTAGAGGAATTAAAGTGACAAAGCAACAAAGTAAAATGCATTTACCACCAAGTTACCATCATCAATAGTTAATCTCATTTAACTAGTAGATTGATGTAAATTGTAGTTGATCTCTAAATCCACTAGACTCAAAGTAATGTTGCAAAGTTAGTTTAAAAATAGTCTAAATATAATCGACGGCCTAAGGTTCTGAAAGACACAGATTCGGATGAAACTAAACAAATAAATTTTAGCTGGACGATAAATCTTTCGAAAGCGTCTACGGAATGAATATAAATGGTAGGACTCCAACACAGTTCGCTTGAGGTGAGAAATGATGTTAATGTCATCCAAAAGAACAAAAAAGTAACGGATGTTATGTTAGTTGGTGCAGATAACATTTTTGTTTTCATTGGATATTTTCTCTTAACTTTTAAAACTTATTATGTGAAAATGGTTTAAGTTTTAGAATTTCGATATTCTAAAATTTAAAGCTTATCAGTTCAAACTTAGTAGTTCAGCAGTTAACAAGCGAGATTTGAAAAAGGGGGAAAGTTCTATGTATAAATAACTAAACAAAGTCTGGTATTCTGTACTCGGTTCTCTTTTGCGTTTATTCAAAGTTCCGACCCGCTCTTGTGGAATCCACCCTTTATGGGGAAGTAAGTTTGAGCGATGGGAAATAGTACAAAATTTGAATTTTGGAGGCAAATAAAATTGTCGTATTTCGAGAAGAAAATATGGAATATGAATTGATTATCGATCATGGCTAGAGACAATGGATCATTCATTTTATAATACATTGTATAGGCTCACATGAGACCACTATGATTTATAGCTTGATAACGCTTTTAAACTTAGACGGATTAATACTAAAAGTTACGAAACCCATAATAAAACCCGGATTCTGGATTGTGTCATAATAAAGTTGAAGTTGGTAGTATCAAATGAACACTTGTATACACTGTATACATCTCGTTAGCACATGGATTTAATGTGAAAAAGAACCATCAGTTTTTAAGTTTGATTGGGTATTAAAATTTAAAAAAATGTACGTAATGATGGAAATCCCGATTTCAGAAAAACAGCAAAAAAATTACAAATTTATTTGTCGTTTCGCATTCCTAAAAGGCTTGATCGCTTTTAAATTAAATATTTTTATTCGCCGAAACCTTTGAGAAATTTGCGACTCGAATACTTATCTCTACTCTCCAGCTCTAAGTAATTTTCGCTAACTAAACGCAAGAATTATGAATTTAGCTAATTGATATCAGTAACTGTTAATCACGAGATTGTTACCATCAATGTCTTGGTAAATTTTTCATACTTTCTTATTCGATACCTTTTTATACATTGTCTGAATGTGAATATGCCCGCCTTCTTTTAGATATTTTATGCAATTTGGTCTAATAATTAAAATCATCAGATATGTTTGCTCGGAATTAGTGAATATTTCCCCAAGTCGGCACACGCGGATGAAAGCCCAAATATTAAATTTAATATAGTATTAATAGCAAAAATAAAACGGAAATAACTCCAGAGTAATTAATGTTATACAGATTGGATTTTATGTATGGAAACGGTTAATTATTTTCTAAACTGAGATACCTAGAATAAAACGATTATGACAAAAATTGTAAAGTTATTTCCGGTCTATTTACGTAAAGAAAAAATGTGCATACAGGATCAATCAAAAAACCACAGCAACGCAATGTCGCTTTTTTTCTAATGCAAAACTCCCTGTTTCTCCACGTTCTCCAACCTATAACAACACAAAAAAATCGTATAATACATTACATTTTTAAATTAAACCGTTTTGTAGATACCGAGTTCTCAAAATTATGTTTTGATTTAATTCGACAAATTATTAATTCAAATATAAAAACACTGTTCATCAAGTTATCTTCGGAAGTTTAGGTCAGTATAGCAACGCCAAGTCATTCTTTTGTTCTAAACCCTTAATCTCTAATTCACGAATGTCAAAAATTTGCTTTATATGAATTAATGGCACGTTTAAGTGAAACTGAGCGAATTCAAATATTAATGATGATAGGATATGGGATTTTGGACGCAAAGTACGAAACATTTCCTGAGAAATGGTTTGGTAGCAGGGGACAATTGAATGGCCAGGTCGGTCTCCCGATTTGACCCCAGTTGACTTTCTTCTGATTGGTCATATTAAAAATGCAGTTTAAAAAATATGCCACAAAATATTGAGGAGTTGCAGGATAGAATAAGTCACGCAATTGCTGGTATTCCTCCGAATATACTTCTAACTTCATCACAATATTTTGTTGAGCGACTTAATTACTTAAGATGGAAACAGCCCTGTATTTTGTTTATTTTGGAAGCAGGGTTTTCCGTTTCGGTACAGAGGTAACGTGATGAGCTTAATTGTTAGCTCGTTCTAACTTCGGATGTGAGTGCCTACAACGACTTTGCGAATAGAGGCAATTTTCAATATTTTGAGAGGCGATAGAGATATTTGAAAAAGTTGTGTCATTTTTTTAATTCACGCAAAGTCCGAAGTTTTGTATCAGTCTTCATTATCTTGGCAGCAAATTAACCGCTTCTAATTGTAAATTTGAGAGTAATAGCGTTAGTGCGCTGACAAAGTGGCTATTGAAGTGAGAAATTGGTACCTTAAACAATTAAACTCTTGATGTGCTACCTCTGTCCGAAAACTGAGAATCCTGTTTTCAAAAGCAAATAAAATGCAGGGCTGTTTCCATCTTAGGTAAGACACACTAGTGAGTGAGCTTTGCTCACAAATCCAAAGCTGGCTTCAAAATACTTTACTGCAGTTTTTTTTTTGTTATTAAATGTGAATGGGACTTTAAATTGTCCGCTCTCTAACTCCATTCTCTGCTCTGTTCGACTGTTTCGCATCCACAACCGATTCAGACCGTTTGAAAGAACCAAGTGAAGTCAGACAAACAATAGAACTCTCATTGACTCATTCCAAAGTCAGTCGGTTTCCCCTAATTGCATCCCCTCGTCTGGTCCAGCCCTGCAACACACGTTTATTGATCCAGTAGCCACGTCGCTTTTCCAGCATCGCTCTCTGGATCGGCTCAACTTTAGTTCGCGATTGTGTCTCCTGGTGCCGATTTCGCCTTTTAATCTTCTAACACTGTCTCCTAAATTGTGCCGATATGTGATGGTTAGGTGCAGTGATGTGCGCCTACCACACCTATCCAAGTTGCCGCGGTTCCAAGGCCTCTGGTGGGTGGAATAATGAGGATACCAGTCATCAGCATATTGTGGTAGGTCAATCAATCATTGATTCGCCTCATTTGATTAGTGTTTCCGTTAATGCCGATCTATTAATCGAGACCCAAGACTAAGAATCAATGGGTTGCAGAGCGGTTTTGATGAACGCATCCGAACTTGTCAGATTTTCAGGTGATGGGCGTACCTAATCGCATTATTTCGTAGTTTAATGACTTAAATCAGACTTTAATGGCTTGATAACTTCGATTTAAGTACGTGAGAAACCGCCATTGATGGCAGTGATCGGAATTAATCGTGAATGCATTTTTGCATTGTGTGCAAAGCACAGAACCGGGAATTGTTAAGTACTTTGCATACATGCAAATAGGAGACATTTATTTGCGTGTCCATATTGTAGGTGCTAATTACAGGTTGCTACCACAACAACGATTTATTTAGGTTTAACAATGTTGGTTAAGTTTATTTAATTCTGATCAGTAAATATGGTTTCCTTGCGCTGGGTGATTCATTGAATTATTTACATGTTCCATTTCAATCTCGTCGGTTTGTGAGATACACTGAATAATGTTAATGTCAAAACATATATTTTCATAATCTCAGTTTATTTTGCTAAGTAATTCCAATATTTGTGAGGGACTTCATACAAAAACCATTTTCTGAAGCTTGCCATTTTTTTGGGTCGACTTAAACTGCCTGCAGTTTAAAAACCGCTTATGTCCGCTAATCTGCAAGTCGCCAAAAAGTACAATCAATACACAAAGCCTATAAATTTACTGTCATCATAAAAAAAAAACGAAATTAGTTACCTATTCTGAATAAATGTAGGTCGCTGTGTAAATCAGCGACCTACATTTCGGCAGATAATAAAATATTTACTTGATTTATCACAAAAAAATCGTGTGTGCGAATTCGAGTCAAATTTTACCAAGTGATCAAAACAATGCAGTTGATAAAGATAATTGATCTGGTTATCAACATGGTTATCGCATTCGTGGCATTTGGGGATTAGTATCACTTTAGATAATAATGTAGGTTATCCGGGAGTTAAAGAATATACGTTTCAATTGAATTTGTTACTTTTTTCCATTTTAACTCTCTGTTAAAGATCGTATTTATCTCTAGCCACTTGTTGTGTATTTGCCAAAGCAGCTACAAAATAAATACTTATAACTCAATGATCATAAACGTTTGCCAATATTTGCTCTCAGGAAAAACAGGGAAACAAACTTGATAATTTGAAAAAAAAATTACTTACATTATTTGGATCAGGCAACTTTATACAGTACTAAATAATGATTTCAACTTACTGTTTTCGACCTATCATGTCTACCCAGCAGTTTCTTTTATAATCATCGTCGAAGAAATATTTGACAAGATGAAATCCAAGAAATAGTTGGTTAGTTCCAACTTTATTATATGTTCCTGCTTGGCATCTAATTACGAAAATCGCATGAAACCTGATGATTTTTCCAGCGTTTGGCTCTTGGGAGGTTGATTGTCAGCAGTTTCGCCACCTTGTCTTCACCTTTCTTAGAAATTTCTATGAAATGTCTTTCCATCTCTCGTTATACATACGCACGATTCTGTTGTCCATTCATTAATGTGATAATTCCACTGTTATGTTTCTGCCTGTTTGCTTCTTTAGATATCACCATTCAATTCGTTTCCTCTTCTGATATCGTCATATTGTACTTTTCGACAGCTTTGTAGAAGGCACTCTAGAAGACAGATTATTCTCGCTCTCTGCCATAAAGATGGTGTCGTCTGCGTATCATATTATTGGTATTTCTTCCGGCTTACCGTGTTATTTTGATGTCAGTTTTGTTTTATTGTCGGTGTTTAATGTTTGAAATATTATTCGGAACTGTTGATTCTGCAGTATATTCAGAACGGCGCTTAGTCTATCTAACACTGTTAAAACCCTTAGTTAAATCGATAAAACACAGACAACTCTGCAGATTTTCCCTTAGTTAGAATCAGTTGAGCAAATATAGCATTTTTTAAAGAAATGTTTAGCGAATATTTAAGCTGTATTGTGAACATCGAAATATGAGCAGGGTAGGGTGTCCAAGATAAGGATGCATTGCATGGGGATCTCCGAAACCGTAAGAGATATGAAGTCAGTTAAATTAAGAACAAGTTGCAAATGTACCTTTTTTCGGTCCATCTGAAAAAGAAAAGTTGATAATGGTTTAAAAAAAGCGAAACGTTGTAATACATTTTCATAGACACTTACATCTTGTAGAGCTCGAGAAGGTGCCATGAGAAAGTGATAATTTCAAATAACTTCCAAAAAGGAAAGGTCCCGAAATCCGAAAAAATCAATTTTTTTCCAAATATCTCAAAAAATAAGAGAAATACTTCATTTTTAAAAATGCTAATTTGCGCAACTTACCCTTAATTTAACCGACTTCGTATCTCGTATCTAGGCTGTATACTTAAGTTAAGGAAAAATGAGAATAAATCTTTACCTTTACCGTGGTAAAGCTTTGAGCTCGAAAAGATAAAAAAAGAACAAAAAATGTTGTATTCAGTTTAATTTTGAACTGGTTTAAAAAGTGTTTGGCAAACTATGTTACACAGAAGCAAATATTTGAAAAATATAAAAAACAAATTGTACAATAATAATTAAAAATGTGCAACCAAAGCAATATGAGCTTCCATATGTGCGTTTACAATAGATAATTTGTTATAATTCGTCGGCGATATGAAATCAGGACTGCAATTAAAAAAAAATCAAAATTGCTCTTTGAAAACAGATGAAACAACCTTCTAATGGTTTTTTCTCGTTATTAGGTTGTGATTATCAAAATATTTTTGAAGCTTAGTAGTTTTAATTAAATTACGAGCTTTCTTAAATAATTTTGTTATTTCAATTATCTTGTAAAGCAATCTTTTATATACTTTTTGGCCTTATCTTCTAAGTTTTTACGAGCGCAAGGTAATTAAGAAATAGGACCTATCGGCTTACAACAGCAACATTTTTCTCTAGAATCCGCATGTAGGTACCTACTTCTTTTGTTGAAAAATTGTGCCCCAAATAATAAATAATTATGTTTTCAACAATTTTCCAACATTTTCAACCAAAATGTAAGCTTTCATATATCAAACATGCTTAAACATGCTGCACGAGCTTAAATAAATAGCCTAAAGTTTAGTTTTTTTTAGCTTTTGCAAAGCAAAACGTTTTTTGGTTTTAATTCAATTTTAAAAATCTTGATGCATGAAAAATTGGACTAAATCTGGGACCGTCTATGAAATTTCAGACAAACGCAATCCCCCCACATCATACTAAAGATCTTCCAGAATTATTAACTTTTTTAGAGTAAAACAAATTCAATCAATCTTGATTAGACTCGTAACTTTTCAATGATCTTATGTTCGAAGAACAACGAAACTTTGAGCGCCATCAGAGCCGTTAAAATATTTTGATATAAGTACATAAAATCCCAGGCACCCTCCAGGACCAGTTTCGAACGAATTAGCCCTCATCAGCAGGGTGCTGATTTCAGACTAAAGCCAGTTGATAATAGCTAATGAGATTGAAACCGGTTCTGGAAGTTCCTGAGATCATCAAATGTCCAGATATGTTCTAACTTGCACCAGATGGATATTCCATGATTTTAGCAAGGCGTTGTGATAGAGCACAATTTTTTCTATTGCTATCCAACGTATGCTCTAACGATAAAAAAATTCCGAAGTTAGTTCGTTGTTAACTGAATGAATTTCCTCCACTCAGTTAACAAGGTTTGTCTTGAATTATTTGGAAAAATTGGAAGATTTGAGCTTTTGATGACCATCTTCTTCATTTTGGATGACCTTATGAGTTTTCTAATATTTTTTTTTCGAATAAAACTAAAAAGTTCCAGTCCTGTTTTTGGCACTATGATTCAAAAATGTAATTACGAGCGATTGCTCCATTGTCTGAATAACCAACAAAGCTTCCACGTGTAAGCAGGCATTCTGCAAGTCACATCCTCAATCTCATATTTTTTCAACTTTAATCTTGGAAAAACCCCAGATAGATTTTACCAAAGGGGCTTCAAACAAAACAGATTTTTACAAAAATCTCCAAACTGTATTTTTCTAAACCTACGCTTTTTATGATCGAACTAAAAAATCGTTAGCTTAAAAAGTTTTCATTAAATGAGCAAAAGCGATCAGGGATCGCGTTTAATTGGCGTTGGAATAAAATAAAACAAAAGAAAATTAAACAGCATCATAATTAGCTGACCTTAAACTTTGCATTAACGTTGGAACGAGACATTTAACTATTTGCCAATACTCGATTGGCGTTAGTCATTAATAAACCAGTCAAACACGTTGGTGGGCATCAGGAAGGAAAACGAAAGTTTTCCGTTATGTCGCAAATAAGTCACACTTTGCACATTGGGAAAATTGATGTGGGTCACTAATCCAGGACAAATGTATAAGTCGATTACCGTACAAATTCTCGTGTTACTTTCATTTATCTTAGTTAGTTTTGTGTTTTAAGATACTTTAATGGTGGTCGTCATCTCATAAAAAATTGGATTGAGTTAAATTTAATTTGCAATGTTTAGAAAATGTGCTAAACACTGCAAGATAAACTCACTGTCGCTTTTAGCAGAAAGCGAAAGTTAATTGGGACTTATCACCTAGTCAGTGTTAGCTTAGAAACCGTTCTCATCTAACTGAATACGTACAGTTGTTTAACACCTTCAGAATGAAAGTTGGTAGTCAGAAACTAGGCAGATGAAACATTATGGCGAATTGATCTTAAATTGAAAAGGTGTTACTCAAAACAATCAATGAGAAAACGTTACTCGCAGGCGAATTGATTAGATTCACGCTTCGCATGAATGAATGTGAAATTGAAATAAAGGAAGGCGAAAATGGAAAATGGAAGTTTTCTGTTGTGCAATACGATTCACGCCGATGATTTTACAATATTAGAATGTATTGTCGGTATAATGCACTTTTGATCATTACCGTTTTATTTCTATCTGCCCAGTTTCAACAGCTTGTTGCAGCGCGATGTAAGTAACTGTTAATTGGCTTTCCGGAAGTGCAGATATTAGTATTTCTGTTATGTAAGTCTTTAGATGCACGTTCTCCACCTGGCCATCGTAGGACATACAGGGTCTTGGGAATATGTTTAAAAAAGGCATCCAGACGTGCACGTGGAATTGCTAGTCGTGCAACAAGCATTTAATAAAAGATGAATAAATTTGAAGGTTTTTGGGCGATAAACGGATTTGGAAACATTTGCGTCAGTTGAATCAATCGATTTTAAGTTATTATTAATTTATGCTCACGTTTGTTTTTTATAACGTTCTTCCCGTGGAAATATATCTATTCTCGGTCATTAATAATATCAATTAAGATAATCACCTTGTGGACCATCGTCAGGTAACTTAGTAAAAATGTAATAATTTTATGTATCTGTGCCAAGATATATAGACAATGTCCGGTAAGGGTTTGCCTTTACAGTTAATTAAAGTCTTATTAATAAATATATATTCAGTTTGTCCCATAAGCCATAATCAAAAGGGCAGTGCTAGATTGGCTCAAAAGAAGATGATCTGACCTAATTAATGTAAAGAAAAAATTGTCTGACGTTACATCTTTACATGAATTGTCTTTTTTTAAATATTGGAAGAATGATACCATGGATTTTAAGAAAACTTGCTCTGAACTTGTTCCCATTCAAGGCTCATACTTGAAGCAACCGAGTTGATCCGCTTAGGGCAAGTGGTGAATTCTTGAGTGTCTTGGAACAAGAACTACCAGAACCTTTTATTTAGACCCTGGAACCAACTAATTTTTTTTGAGTTGATGTACCAGTCAATTCTTTTTCGACTTGTTTTTTTGTCAAATCTTGTACTCTTGTAGCATTCGGAGTTTTTGCGTAAAAAGCAGTGTTGGGCAAAAATAGATTTTTATAAAAAAAAATAAAAAATCACCGATTTATTTAAATTACCCCGATTTTTTTTATTTTTATTAAATCAATTGATAAATCCGCTTAATTAGCTGTTTTAAAGTCATTACAATTGTTGCCCAGAAGATTCAAGCTAAGTTGAACCGATTCAATACTTGTTCGAACGCATTTTCGACGGAAAATTCTTGTCGCAACGGTTCGCACGTTGCCCGGCGTAATCTATAAATGCGGTCTTATTCATTTCGTCACAAAGTTTCAAGAGAGGCTAATGTTGAAAAGTGTGTAGATTTTTTGTGTTTGTGTAATAATAATAAGTCAGTTTGAAAAGAACGCAATGGCTGGAAGAAAAGTAGACAGTATTTGGCAGTTTTACATCAAAACCGCCTCTTCTAATAAGTCAGGATGCAGAGCAACTTGCAAACAGTGTAAGAAAGAGATTCAAGGCATAGTACAAAGACTGAAGACACACCATCACGTTTGTAAGAGGCAACAAAACAAACAAGGCACAACAACAAATGCAAACATCGATCTTCCGCCCAWCTTTTTTKAGACTGGGAGTGCTTCTTCCTCCTTTACATTTCCCTCGACAAGCTCCAACTCACCTCCAGAATCTCCGTCATCTTACACGCAAACAACTACCGAATCGGCATCCAAGAGAAAGAAACGTGAAAGCCAACCCTCAATGCCCAATTTCGTTAGGTAAACTTCAGCAGGGGAAAAACATCTTATTGACAAACAAATAGCTAAGGCCATATTTGAAGGGGGGGGAGGAATTTCTTCCTCCCTCCCTAGGAAGAAATTCCGATAGACCACGGCTTCAAAGCCCGGAAAACATTCCTAAATGTTATCTTCAAAAAAGTCTCAAACATAGGACTGAAGCACAAGAGTACCTGAGCCTTCTGAAGCCTATTGCTGTTGCTCTAGATATACTCCAGAACAAAAATGTCACAATATCTGATGCCGTAGAGCAGTGGAAACTTTTGCAAGATAAGTTTGAAGAATCTCAACATTTATCTTTAGAGAAACTACAGAAGTTTCAACATCGCTATAAGCAAGCTCTTACACCTTATCACTTTATTGCTTACATGTTAAGCCCGGAGAAACAAAACTACGCTGTAACTCCTGAAGAGAAGAATCTGGCTTTGGAGCTTCATGGAAACTCGGGATTGTTGCCACTAGTTATTAAATTCAACCCTCGCTGCAGTCCTTTCAAATAAATTACGTTTTCTGATGAGGTGCTGAAAAATATGAACGGACTATCACAGAGAGATAAACCGGAAATTGCGAAACACTTGCCCACTATAAAACAGTTTCTTTGTGAAACTGCATCTTCTGCGTCTGTCGAAAGGATGTTCAGCACATTCGGATTTGTTTATTCGGATATCAGGAACAGATTGGGAATCGAAAAAGAAGGCAAATTAGTGTTCCTCTTCAGCCTTTATAACGAAAATGAAGAGAAAGAGAAGTGATTTCCGTTTTAGTATTATTGAGTTTACCATTAATACCGTTTAATTCTTAAGTTCTCATGTACCGTTTTCTATTTTGATTTTCATTTCTTAGAATTATTTGTGTTCTGGTTTTTATTTTTTGAGTGGAAATATAAAGTTTCTTCAAAAAATTAACTTTGATTTAAATCGTGATTTTTTTCCAAAAAAGTCAGGTGATTTAAATCATGATTGAAATCACTTGAAAAAAACCAAGCCAACCCTGGTAAAAAGTATCTTTTATCAGCGGTTTCTGGATCAGCGCGATAGTTTCATTAACATTCATTTCATCTAAGTACTCTCTCGAATTTTTATGTAATAACATAAAAATTAATTTAAGTTCTGTTAATGTAAAAAAATAGTTCATTTCTACAGTTGTTAATTGGCAAGAAAACATATTTTTGCTCAAAAATTACGAATGCTGCAAAAATTTTACAGAGCACACAAAGGTGAAAAAATGATTACTATATCAACTCAATAAAAATGAGTTGATTGCAGCGACCCCACAAAAAGTTTTGGTAGTTTTTGGTAGTTTTGGTAGTTATGACACTGAAGAAATCACCACTTGGCCAAAGTGAATGAACTTTCATGGGAACAAATTCACAGCCAGTTTTATTAAAATCCATCGTAACATTAAACCAATATTTGGAAAAACATGTTTTTTAGGAATCGCTCTCTGGATAGCAGCAGAACCAGATACGTTTTCTTAATATAAGTTAAGTCAGATCGTTCTCTTTTGAGTCCTTTTGAATATGTGCTCACGGGACACTGTGTATAAAAAGAATATTGGTTACATCAAAAAATTCATAGAGGTGTATTTTTCTAATCATTTGAGAGGTTTTTAAGTTATTCAACCTGTGTTTGTTATTAATTGAAAAAAAGTTGAACAAACGATACAAATCGTTACGTGACATTTATTGGAACATAAAATCGATTGAAAAAACACCAAACGGTTAAATAAAAGTTTGGAACAATAACCACAGGCAATTTCAATTATATTATGTGACTGCCAATAAGAAGTCAGACTCCCTATTGGGAATATTGAGCAAAAAACCATTTTAATCGTTCTATTCAAATGAAAATACTCCTCTAAAATTCTGATGTGTTAGTTAAGGTCACAGTATAGAACACAATAAATTAGGCCATTATATATAATGAAAACAGCGACTAAATTGTTCTAATAAATGGCACGTAATAAAGCACGAAAATGATTGATTACACCCATTACATCCTTGGTACGTTGGTTGGAACTTCATCACCGACAGAAAATATCAGTTAGGATGGCCTTGTGTGGGCCAGTAAACTTTCGCCAAAATCTAAGGTCAAGGAGGTTCCATTCAATGAACAAGATAACGTTTAGTTTGCATTAGAATTTCCAAAATGATTTATACAACGAAATTCCTGACTCACTATGAATAATAATAATATGCAGAAACTGGGTTTGTTTTGGTTTGCATGCGGATTTATTTGATTTATGTCGCAATACATTTTGCCCCAAGAAAAGATGGAATCACATATGAAAATTTTCCTTTTGATGTAACGCCACAGTAGTGGAAAAAACTGAATTATCACTAACAATAGATGGTGAAGAAGTGTTAGTGATAAATGGACAAAGGCAAAACGAATTAGTTTCTTATTAACCACTAATATTTGTTCCTAATTAGTTTTTGTTCTGGAAAAATTCGAAGGGTAGTGTGAGTAAGACTAAGCCCACAGATGAGTGGAGCGCAAAGCGATGAAATAGCAAGACGACGAAGTCAAGCTAAAATAAACTTGTTAGGACACGCATAGTAAAGCTCCAGTCAATCAGCTTTAATCAAACAAAGGAAATAATGCAAAACACGTTCGCTACTTGTATGAGATCTACGAAAGGTGATGGTGGTTCAACTTCGGTTACTTTGGTAGTAAGAAGGGAACATTTTAGTGCATAATAATGTCAGAAAATAGATTATTTCTAATAATTGCTGTTTTTCTTCAAGAATTTCCTAGTAATTAAATAATTCCTTGGATTCAATCTTGGGGACAAACTGATTGGAATTTTATCTGCCAATGTTTATAAAGCATCGTTGCATTCGTTTAACCGTGAAAAACTCGTAATCGAAAATAACTTGAACAAAACCCTGTTATCATTCAAGTATAGCTGCTCACATTCAGGAAGCACTTATTTATACACTGCTAGATATCATGTTTCAAAGTTGACAAACAATTCAACGACCTTAATAGATCTCTTGTTGAAGTATCCTTTTTTGGAAACGGCTTAATATCCAACTAATGGACGTTGAATATGATTAAATCTCTGTGCAATTTCCGGAAGCTTTGAGAAAGAACTTTATTAAAATCTGATTCAGAAAAAGTTCGATAAATTTCTATTGATACCAGAGGCTAGGAAATATCAACGCCCGATTTATTTTTAGAAATACGGTGGTATAAATAGCTAATTATCGAATAAAAGGGGCGTTTAATATCAAATCGACCTTCCACATTGGAAACCTTGAGGGGCCAATTAAATAATTTGCTAAAATTTCCGGTTTAAGGTCGATGTTAATTTACTTATAATGCCGGTTGATGATAGTCGCTGTACCCCAAATAATCTACATACTTTATTGTCACTAGGCCATTGTCAAATGTTATTGTTAATTTCAGTAAGTGGCCAAGATCGAGTACTTGAACCCACACTAACCACTCTAGGCTACTTGGTTAATTTACACGTTATATTTACATCTATCTACCGATGACTCGAATTTATAATTTTTTGGGACCGACATTTTGATGATCTTAACAAGCTTTTTAAACTCTAAATGCATAAATCCAAAAATGTCTATGCTAAACTTGAAGCTGGTCAGTTTTTCGGGCTTTTAGGCCCTCGGGGTAAACAGTTTCTTCCAGAAGTTTGGCACGCACGAGTGTCTTGCATCGTCAGACGATGCGAACTGAAGGAAAAATTATGACAATATGTACACGAATTTTAAACACAATCAATTTGTTGCTTTGGTTTTTGGAAAAAAAAACCTTCAAAAGAACTAATCAAGCTCGAACAGGAAAACATGTTGTGAGTTCAAGAAAAACTAAGTATTAACAATAAACTTAAAATATTCCTGGCTAAAGCCGATAGAAATCACAAAATATATTATTAATAAATGCACGTAAGTAGCGAGTAATTATTAAAAAGCAAGTTTTCAAATAATATATATTCTTGCAAATTTAAAAGGAATATTTCTATTGGTTTCTAAACCTTGTAATTCTTAATCGTTAAAATGTTATTTCAACAGTGGCAATTACGCACACGACCGTTTTTTTAAATTCTTATTACACTTTTTGTATAAATTGTATTAGTTCAATTGTGTTTGCCTCGATTATATTTTATTTATATTTATATGTATCTTTCTGGTGCTTTGTTAAACATCTGTCTACTAATGTTTTATTGCTTTATTATATAACAATATATTTTTTTGAAGGCGGTAAACATATTTAAGACATACATTATTTTAGATTAAAATGGTTCAAGTAGTTTAACATTTCAGTCTACAATTATACTAATAATATTCGCTCAGTTTCCAATACAATTACTATTTGCTGTAAATGCTTTTGATGTAAAAATAAAAAATACTACTGAAGCCTTTGTAAATTAAGGTAAATTGTTCACTTTTCCTAGTTGATTGAATTTCAAGTAAAGATTACCGATTTCATTTTCTGAAACTGCTGTGAAACGTAATTAAATGTATTGTGCCAATTGCCATTAAGCGTCAGCATATCGTTTGAATCAAACCACGCATTTCACTTTGACTGTTATAGAAAAAACGCATTTAATGGCCGATTGAAATTAATTGAATTGAAATGATAGAAACCCGATCAATAAACACACATTTCCTAATTCCACCAGTTGGTTGGTATTAGTCAATTCATATTTATGGCAATCTAAAGTAATAAGCGTACATAATCGTGTTATGCAGTGTCGGGAAAACATGCAATTATAATAAAACAGAAAAGGTACATGCAATTAGTCTTAGTAAAACATATCAAAACGGGCTTTCGTAATCGGTTTGCGGTCGACTTCGTTCAGACCTGATTAAATCCGAATCTTGAATTGACCTGAACACTTATTGTTTGTGCTTGTGATATTGATTTCATTATTTGGCATCATCTTCCATTCATTTTAATATTCTCCCTTTGCTAATGATACTTTATTTTATTTATGTTGATGGAACTTTCTCTTTGTTCTCTATTATTGGTTGATAAAAAAAATAAAGGAAATATTATCTTATTTCAAATGATTTTCATCGTTAACAGTATTTTTAGTAGTCAGTCAAAAAGGGAGGCAGTAACATGCTGAAAATTCAGTCCTGTTGCTTTGCTTGTTCTTCAATTGGTTTCTTAATGGAAGCTTGCTTTAATATTTTATTAATTAAATTTAATACAAGATCATAGTTTTCATTATTTAGTACTTTAGAATTTTTATTGAATTATTTATCTTTAAAACCCATTTATTAAACATACTTTTTGAGTGCTTATGTATTTAATTACGAACAAATTCATCAATAGCTAATCGTTTATTAGTTTTCTGTTTTTTTTACAATTACTGTTAACAAGAAAATAATGTGAATTTATTAATAATATATTTTAATTAATATAATTAAGTATAATTTAAGAATGGGAAACGCTCACCAGTCTGTTTGTTCAGCAACAAGTGGTTTTCCTATAAATAGAACATTTGAAGAGTGTGATATGGATTTATTTACACATTGTATAAGGAAAGTTGAAACCGCACAAAATCATTGAAATAGTATATAATATGTATTCGATGGTTTTTCAGTCAATGACACTTAATTTTGAAGAAATTTTAATGCTGTTCTTAACTGCCTTTTTTTTGAATTTATTGTAGCAATTCTGCAATCAAGCTATGAAAGACTGTCACTTTATTGTTTCGTTTATTATTTATAATTATTTTATCCTCATTAAGCATTCTTTAAGTCAATAAATAAATAATTGATAATTGAAGAAAGTCGGCATTTTATAAGTGCCCACAACTTTCAGCTGATATTCCTAACACTAGCACAAATCATTTTTTATATTGCTTGGTTTTGTGTGCGATATTTTCTAAATCAACATACTCAGAAACTACTTCATATAATGAATGAATGTCAATGTTTTGTTTCAAATGTAAATTACTATTTAATTTAAAAAGTAACGTATATTTGAACCTAATACCAAAGTGAAACTGTAACGTTGTAACCTGTTCCAGAAAAGTTAACGTTTAGCGCACCTCTATACGAATAGATGCTAATCTAAAGCTATATTAGGTACGTGAGACAAATGCATTTTGATAAAGTGTTTGATAAGATTTGTTGGGAAATCTCAGCATCTGATATGCATAAACGGCATGTTTTGCAAATTTTTAAAGTAGAGTTATTAAGCACATTGAAAGACACTTGCGCAGGAAAATATTTGAGTGAATGTAGTTTTTGACCGAAAAATTATAGAAGTAATTTGATTTTCTGCAAAACAGACCAGATCCTCAACTCTTTAACAAAACTAGATTTGATACGCCCTTAAAAAAATATATGGAAGAATGTTTGCATGTTTTATTAAACCTCACTGCTCGAAGACTGGGTGTTGTGTTTTTTTTCGTCAAATCTTCTAGCAGGCAACTTTAATAAAACAGGCAATCAATTCTAAGATAACAATTTTTTAGATGCGCCGAAAATTTTTGTTTGAAAGTTCAGAGCCGAAGATTTCTATAGTTTTGCAGAAAGTAAAATTGCTTTGTCACTTTTTATCCAAAATCTTCAAAAAATTGATTCATGTGGACTAATTGTACTTCGAACATCTAAAAGAATGATGACTCAAGTTAAAAACAAGATGAATATTTAATAAATAATTTATTAAAAAAATGGTTTTCAAAATTACCCATGATGATCACTTAATGGATCGATTTTTAGTTAGGAAGCTTAATTATAATTACGAATTATGTATTTTCAGTGCTGAATAACTCAATCGCGCGTATCCAGCCTTGAATTCATTCTAATGCTTGTGATAATTGCAAAATATCACGATTTACAATAATCAACCTACCAGGAATTGATTTGGAAGAATCATAAAGTTGTTCCGGTTTTTACCTGATTCATCTTTAACACGTACACAAAATTCCGTTAAACCAATTCCAGTTAGTACTGGTTAGTCAAGCACTTATTATAATAAACATACAATGAGAAAAAATTGCACGATCAAAAATTGCAAAATTACTCATTATAGTATATGTATTTATTTTACGAATAATCGCATTAAATTGCCAACGGCCCCTTTCCATTAAATCATACTTATAAGGATTCCTCGCTTTATATCATTATCTTAATAATGAATACTCAGATAATTAGGCGAGGCTACGGTTATTTGTGCCTTAATTAATAGTTTTACACAAACTCCGATTTCAATGCGGATTATATAGCCCAAATAAAGAAAACTTTGCTTTCATGAGAAACTCGTTAAAAGTTAACAACCTGAACAAAAAACTTCAAAGCAGGATCCAATAACAGCGTACTTCCAGAACTGCTTCTTCATAATTTATTACGTTGCGTTTACATGCAGTGGCTGTTTTACTTTTAATTTTATACAGCGAGTTCATTTTGAATAAAATCCGAATTTCGCAAACATTTTATTGTATCCGTTTAACAGTGAACCTAAAGAACATTCCTGTTAGAAAAGTTTACATTCTGTGGTTGTTAAGAATGGTCAATGTGGAAGGAAAATGTGCAAGTGATTCAAGTAATTTGTTTTCCGTATTTAAGTGCTGCGTTAATATTGTTTTATTTCTCAGTTTTTTATTTGAATTACCACAGTTCCAGCTAAAACTATATTTAAATAATTACATTTCTTTAGAAAGTGTTTCAGCACTATTTCAAGAAACTGTTTAATGCAATTTTACATCAACATATCCATGTTTCAAATCTAAATCATCTATATCAGTGTCTAAATATATTTTAAACTTCTAATGAGCCGTTTTAAAATTGAGTCGTAAAGTCAAGTGAATTTCACTTGCACACATTTTATTGCCTTTAGCTTTCAATTAGAACAGTTCGCCGGCTATTTTTAGTCAGCATGTATTTATATTTTATTACAGTGATTAGTTATTAACACTGCTTAGTGGGGTAAACTCCAGCAGGCAATCGCCAACTCTTCTGAAAAAAAAACGAATTTGTCAATAAAAAAGAACTATGGAAATTCATCCATTGCCTGGTGAATTCTCTACGGATCATTAGACAGTTTACTTTTAGATTCTAAACATAACGCCACATGCTACTCCGTTTATTTTCGGAAACAATTTATAGCATGTTATAGAAGTAAAAGAAGTAGGTATGTAAACCGTTCTTAGAATTTCAAGTTTCAACCAGATCATTTAAATTAAGGTGACTTGTTGAACAAAGGTGAAAGCTTCTTTGATTTGTTTTATATAGCGAAGGTTTATTTGTTTACACTAATATCATTAAGTAAAATGTCTCTCAAAAGTATAATATAGACACTTAAAAGCAGACTTTCTTTTGTATGTCTGCAATTGTTATCTGTAGAATCCATTTCTCCAGTAAGAAGTTTTTTTGTTTCTTTTTCTGTTTCGCTCTTTTTATCTCCCGTCTTTTGAATATTAATCATCATTTTTCATTCTAGATTATTGCCCTTGCAATGTTGATGCTTTGTATTCCTTACATTCCCCCTTGTTAATTTAATTTCATTTTATTTAAAATGAATGGAAATAACAAACCAATATGTGTAGTGTTGCCACCATTAACAGCTACTTCTTTACAGAGCTTCAACGTATTTATAATCGTTCTTTTTTAACATTTATTATTGTCCGAAGTTATATAAACTTAGGCTCGATTAAAACATTGTCGTTTACTCTACTAAATACATATTTAAAATTAATGGTTAAACATTTACTACATATAGCATACAATGGCGGTAGGGTTCTAGTGTAATAAATCATTTTTTGTGTGGAAACTGCTGCTTTCTTAACAACACATTGTTTAATTACCTTTAGAATATTACCAAAATAACTGGCACCATACTATAAATATGCCAATTATAATATACTTCCGGGCTTAATGTGATAAACTGCATAAAATGTTTCAATATGCGGTTTATAGGTGAAGGATTAATGGTTGAATTGCATAATTTTTTGTGCTTTGCATCTGAATGCTCTTGTTTGGTAAATGCAGTTGCTTAACCAAGGGTGTTGAATAACAGATGATATGGGCATATTTATTTCAACAAATTTGCGTTCCTTAAATTTCGCTTATGTACTGTGATTTTGTACATTTCTTCTGTGTATCTTGCAAAATACACATTTCTTCTGTAAATATTGATAGATATGTAGGGCATGCTATTAAATATCATATTTGTAAAATCTACTTAAATTCCTCTAAACTTGTTAATTGAAACTAAGCCTGCAAAGCAGAGTTTTGCAATTAAATGGTTTCCAAATATTGACATGAAATAAACCAGCTTTTGTATAGCTCCGGACTGAAAATAGCTCAGACTTAATTAATTTTAATGTGTTAGCCAACTATAAATGTAATAGTTTTAATGCAGGCAATGCAGGAAGAAAGGTTTGCCTGGTGACATCAAATAACGTAAATCAATTATATTCAAGAATATTGCATGTGATACATACAGACGGATTATTTTCATTGACATGAAACTGTTTGAAATGTTGCAAAAGCATGCAATTCGAGGAAACGATATGGTTAGGAAAATTGCCAGTTTGAAAGGAAATATGGCTCGGAAATACCGACATTAGTGGCCAAAAGCCCGGCAACTCTTTTCCTTCTTTTTGTCAGTAGTTCTGTTCAGTAGTGGCAATGAATTTAATGAATAGTGAAATTGATTTTCTGATTGCTCTCGGGAAAGCCATTGTTCACATGAAACGATTGTCTCAATAAGATTTTTTAGATTACATTCAGAAATCAGAAAGAAATGGAAACGTTTCAAGGAATTGTCTAGGAAGTCGATATCTAGAGTGCGGTTTTTATTTCTTGGAGAGATGCATTGATTAATTGTAATTAAAAACTAACAAAAAAATTCTTTTCTAACAAAGCAAACACACTGAAACAAGTTGTCCAGCGAGATCACCGGATCTCACTCAGTTGGATTTTTGTCTTTAGGGGTTAATGAAGTATTAGGTTTATACTAAGTGAACGCGATGGATTGGTTGCTAGTTCGCACTCTTAATGATGCAGCTTTTAAGAGAGATTTGTTAAATTTTTCCAGCTCAATACAGCTCATACAAATCAATTAATTTTGTTAATTAGCGAAATTAACAAAAGCCACGTGACTGTAACAGAGAAAAATACATGTTTCCTGAAGCTATTTATAATAAGGGACTTCTGTTGTATATTTCAGGTTCATCATTCTATTGTATATTACGTTTAAGCCGATAATTTAAATTGGATGATTGCTTTGAGATTTGTCTGTAATTTGCTTTAGCGCATTTTGTTATTTCTTAGATCTTGATTTGTACACACCGGCATCTTCATGGTAATCCTAAAAAAGGATCTGGTGAAATTTCTATGCGTCTCTCGAAGGAACTATGGAACCGCAATATCTTCATTCCTAATCGTTTTCACAGTTTTTCAATTGGAAAATAATAGCCACATGCTTCCATATGCGAATAATACACATTGCTATTAAATTTCCTGTTTGGAAAACCTCATTGCAGAAATGGTTTAGTTTATGACCGAATTCAATTACATTTTTTCTAATTTAAGATTCCTTATTTAACAGTGGCGTCGTATTTTGTGCGCTATTTTAATAGTGTCGACAACGAACATTTCTGGTTAGTGGAGCAGATGGTGCAAATTCAATTTGCTGCTCAGCAATTGATTATAATAATATAAATGGAATCAATTTAACTTGATGGAAACCAAAGCCGCCAAAATATGCAAACAAATATGAAAATTTAAAAGTAGATGTTTCTAAAAATGAACTTTTAACACAAAACAATTCAATAATCACCAAAAAATAACTTGAGGGAAAAATAATCTTGTAATTGTTAAATAATTTTTCTATTCTAAAGTAGAACAGATTTTATCTTGAAAATGAAAACATCCTGATAAGATATTGGCAAGTTAAACCAATCGCAAAAGCTTCTGATTTAAAATAGATTATAAATGGACCAACTATGAATAAGTATATTTATGTTTTCTAGACATAAATCAATTGACACAGCTAAAAAGAGCGATAATATTCAATATTACATACATTATATCGAATTTGGGTCATACGTCCAAATAGAAAAGCGAACAATAAGACGTCGAAAATGATCATCATAAATCATAGCGAAATAAATCTTGGCGATCTTCGAATAAAAATCGAAAATTCCAAAACAATCTTGCAGATTACATTGATGATTAATTGAATATTATTTAGGTTGAGATTTGCATCTCATTTTAACATCTTGGTGCTTTACTTAAATGTATATTGTTGTTAATTTAGTTGGTAACATTTTTCATGGTTAATCGATAGCAAAAAAATTAAAGAGACAAGCTAAATGGTTCGGTTGAAAAGATAATGAAAAATACTTGAACGAAATTTCAATAGATACTGTGAAAATATCAAATGATCATCTTGAATATAATGATATCTTGTCAAGATAATCTTTTTCAACAGCGTCACTTTCGGGGCATTTGCCACTTATTTTCGGGGGTAATTGCACAAGTGCTTCAAAATTACCGATAATTTTGCATGAAAGCTTGTTGTC
>NW_026018508.1:5991674-6057603 GCF_020466585.1 Dendroctonus ponderosae
TTCTGGGTTCGTGTTAACAAGGCTGTTATAAATATCTTGTGTAGCATATCGAACAAGGAAGTCTATAAACTTGAGCTTCATCGAAAGCTTCTAAAAATAATGTGTAAATTTGAAACCAACAGTTATGTATGTTTCCTTATATATATTGCGTACTTTTATTCGTTTGTAAAGTAGCTTTTTTGCAAGGCTGGTTTATTTCGCTTCATTTAATCAACATCTGGTCGTAGGAGAGCTTTCAATGTTATAATAATGAACTGCGCGATATTTGAGTTATTTTAATCTTGTTTATATAAAATATAATAAATATGATGGTTTAGTGTCTGGATGGAAGCCGTTTTACATACGTAGTACCTATTGTAAACTGATTTATTCAACTTTACTTACCTTTATCAAATTAACCTTTTACAAATGGGTTGTTTCATATACTAGCTGTTTTTGAATACTACTAGTTGATACTAATGATTGCAAAAAGCGTATCATTGATTTTAACTGAAAAGTTTTAACAAATTAACATATGTTTTTATTTAATTTACAGAACCCAACCTCACACCATCAGAAGGAAGGTCCTTCGTCCAATTCAGGACATCTAGTGAAAGTCACCACTAGAAACGGACCTACTATATCAAAAACATCACTTAACACATACAGCCAGGTAATACATACTTTTTCTGAATTTCATATAGAATATCGTAAAAACTAATATTTTATCAGACAGTTTAAAACCAAGAAGTTGAAGTTGAAGTATTTTTTCAAAATTCGAGCCAATTTATTTCTTGAGATTGAACAATATAAAAAACTCCCACTTATTACACTAACTATTCCTTGATAACCATAACTAGTTCGTTAATAAAGTGTACGATTTTCTGATTTTACACCATTTCCACAGTGCATTTAACCGAGGATTTGTCAAACCAACTTCCATATACATATACCGTTTGAAGCAATATGTATTAATGACTTTTTTACATCCATCAACAAGAGCGGAAACTACTAGCCTCACTATCTAAACCTGACATCTAAAAAAACATTTACCTTATGAAGTACGTAACTTGTTTTGAAACAAGGCATATAATTTTTGTATAATCCAAATGTCTTGACTTGTTGACTTGAAAAGTTGACTTTTTCCAATTTAACAATGACTCTAGGTTATATTTATTAATAGCAATACATTATCTTGACTTGATATTAAAAACATATAATTTTCTTTTCCTATTGTTTTCAACAAAGAAAATGCCATTATACCTAAAATTTACACACATGTTATTTTGTCCTATGTGTAACGAGTTTCATATTCTTCTAATGCTTGTGTTCCAAGTAGCATATTTTTAGATAAAAGCGTTTTTTTAACTTGACACATCTCTTATTTTGCATTTTTTTCTGTTTTGCCATACATTTTCATAAAGCGCCAATTTTTTCTCCGTTCTTTTGCATTTAATTTAGTTCAGACTTTCATATTTAGACAGAAATTCCTTTGTTATGACGAAATAAAAAAAACCGCGATATAAATGCCTACAATTAAAAGTAATGTTTTTTAGAATTTAAACTTAATATTAAATTAAAGAAAATGAATATGTAGGACAGGCAATGAAGCAACAAACACTCGAGCTTGCTGGATATTTTATGCTCCCTGAACTGAATTAAGTAACATTGTTTTACTACATTTATCATAATTATTTTTTATATAGTTATAGTTCGTTTTTTTTCCATTTTCAAAACATTTTCCAACTAACATATTTCAAAAAATATGTTTCCAAAAGGCATTACATTTTTCCTTAGTTTCATGTTCATTTTTCAGCCTTTGCTTAACAAAGACCCGCTTTTATCATCAGACCACTATGGATCGCACTCTAGTTCATCATCATCCAGACATTTAAGCTCCAGCTATCGCAATGGGATTTCGAGAAGTGCGTTTTTTAGCTCAGAGGTAAGGGAGAAATCGCTTGATTTCACATTTTCTTCTACAAGTACTAACATGTTCAAGTTCATATACCAGATTCATGTTTTCTTTCGCAGAGGTAGACCTGTGTGAAACTCTTTGTGTATCACAACACATCAAAATAATAAAATATTAATAGATTTTAAAGTAAAATTTTATTGATGTAGGCCGTTAATCTCAACAAATATTAAAACGCATTATTGCAAGCAGAAGTTATGAAAAAATGATTCAAATTTGGGTTTTAACAGAGTAGTAATTTCTTGCAGTTACCGCACTTAGACCCCACAAAAGCTGCGTTCAAGCTGAACTTAAATCAGGGCTCCTCTGCTTCTACTCCAGGAACCCCCATGGTAGACACCCTGCCTACCATCAATAACAATCTCCATAAGGACCATGAGGTTACCAACAACAATAAAAAGGCGGGCTGGTTTCCTCTGACCCATACCGGTAGGTTTCCAACATTTCATTTGAATTAATTTTCTTATAATCCTGCATGATTTTTTAAGTAAGTAGTTTCATTAAGGAGACACGCTCCAAATATTAAAAATGTTTCATTTGGCAGAAGATGTGAACATTTTCTGATCAATTTCGCAGAAACTAAATTCACGAAGAAGAACGAAATTAAAGTTTAGAAGCAAATTAACATAAGAATTATGAAAGAGACAATCGACTAGAAGTCTCGGTAAACTGAATCTTGCTCATCATTACTATCTTAATAACGCCTTGTTGCACATATGGAAAACCGACAAAAATCAATAATCAGTATTTTTAAATTTCATTTTTTTTAAAGTACAGTTGATTTATTGATGTATGCTACATGGCATGCCATATTTGAATGTACTTATGTTGTTTCAGAGGCTCTCTCGCTTTATGGAAACAGGCTGACCGAGTACGAAAAGACTGAAATAGATAATTACTCAAAAATCTGGTACCTCGGACTCAACGCTCATAAAATAAATGGTGATAACTGGGGATCTCAAAACGGGGGATATGATGACGACAGTGGAAATTATAACAAAGTAAGTACTGAAATATTGTGTTTTGCATTCTATATTGGGTTTCTTTATCCATTTATCTTTGTCGTTATTTATGTAGTTTAATTGTGTATCGAA
Source organism: Dendroctonus ponderosae (assembly GCF_020466585.1). Classification (NCBI taxonomy): domain Eukaryota; kingdom Metazoa; phylum Arthropoda; class Insecta; order Coleoptera; family Curculionidae; genus Dendroctonus; species Dendroctonus ponderosae. The sequence goes on from NW_026018508.1 coordinate 5,994,723, forward strand.
TCGATTGCGCCCAGCAGACATACTTTATTAGAATCATGCATGCAGATAGAGGTTGACGACTGAAATAATTGTATCACTTAGTAGATATAATAAACGCTTTTCAGATGCTTGGGATTTAGTGTCTTTAAATCATCGTTTCTATTATCAATTTCTTGTTTATTCTTCACATTGTCTGTGTTTTCTTCACTCATTGATTTCACTTCTTCTATTGACTTCTCTATGTGGAAGTTTTGCAGGAGAACTTTGCCTATCGTATTTGATTTTTTTGGAAAAAAATTCAAACCTACAAAACGTTTTTTAACGTTAAAATTTACATAAGAATGTAACGGCGGAATTTTGGGTTTATCTTTCAGCTTTTCTAAAAGCCATCTAATTTGAATCTGCAACAGACTACTTCAGTTTTATAATCACGCTTAACTTGTAGCGATTGAAATAACTTTTCTTAAGAGGTTCGAGCTGCTAAACTTTTATTGAATAAAGCCACTTAATGGCACAATGCAGCAGATTGCACTCGGTGAATTGGTTCACTTAAACTTTTACATTAAGAAAAAATGCATACGCCTTACTTTGTTACTATTGAGAATAAAATGACTAAACTGATGGCTCGTGATCGTTCGATTTACTTGCCAGACTAACTGTGTGAAAATCGTTCAAATTTGCTTGGCTTTTTAATTTTTAAGTAAATATATTGTAAGTGCTATTTCAATATTAATTCAAGGAAGATTGAACGAATAGATTGGCTAATGGCTAATTAATTATGGGAGTTGAAGAGATTTTGTGTTATAGTATTTTATTAGTAACACCTTATAGTATGTTCATAACGTGTGTACACTGAGCAAATTTCGCAATCCAGTTTAATTGGTAATTTGTTTAAAAAATAATTGAGTTCGAACTAAAGTGATCAATGCCGTTATGGACGACATTTGCCTTTTTGCTAATATGTGCAGCGGTTTCATATAAGTGTTAACCAGTAGCCTCATTTTCTTTATTGATTGATGTTCTGTTTCAAACTCAATATTCACATTTTCTTAACGGAAGCGGAACTCTTTTTTGTGTGAATGTCTAGTTTTTGTTATTTTTGTGTGGAATATTTTAAAGTGATTATGGATTTCTGTTCTCCAGTATATATTGTGTTTGGCTCCCTGATTGTGTCAAGTTTTCAAGTACTTTTTATTAGTTACTGTTCCACAACTACGCTCTTCTGCATCATCATCTTCTTAAATTTGACTTGTGGATTCTACGTCTGTTTTCTTCGAGGTTTTTCAAATTCTTTTTTTAAGTGTGTCTGGGCTTCTTTGCAGAGTTTGTTGTTCCATCTTTGCTTTGAACCCATATTTAAGACACGGTTTTCTTATGGACATTACAGCAAATTTTTCATGTAAGCTATTAAAGAAAACAAATCGGAAACAAAGTTAAATTAATAACTCTTGATCATGATTAAAATTAATATATTTTTTCATTTATAGTGTTAGTATAATGTTTAATTTGTTCAGTGTCCTTCAATTTCTTTTTTACTTCTTTCGTTACATTCTACTTGCAATTAAATCGCTAAATTGAAAAGTGTAATTAAAATGCTTATTGCAACCTTGCCTACTATAATGATTTGATAATATTAAATAAAAATCTTTGATAAATCAGAGGTAATTTTCTTTGGTAGACGCTACTGGAAAACTTTAAACTATTTTTGGTTTACATTTTCGATATTCATTTACTTTTTGGGCTTCAAGTTCTTTCTCACGCCTTTTATGTTCATCTATAGGACTTGTATTAAACCGCTCCACTAAAAATGCCATTTAATTGCTTTATAATAATTTGATAACATGAAATAAAACATTTGATAAATCAGAGGTGATTTTAATTTTCAACTATTTTTGTTTCACATTTTCAATTTTTATTTGCGTATTTCATTATTACTTCAAGTAACTGGTAACAAACCGCTAAAGTTAATAATGTAATTAAAATGTCTATACTAATAAAACAACTAAGTAAACCTGAGGTATTTTTCTTTTGCCGATGCTGATTTTTTGTTTTGCCGTTTAATTTTTATGAATATATTAAGGAACATAGATTTCAAACTACTTTAGATTTTATTAAAATACTACTGTTTTACAAAAATTTTCCACATCTAGAAATTACAGCAAATACGTTTCTCATAAGAAAAGCAAAATTTTTGCGAAAATGAACCCGGCAATTATTGGTAATTAAAAACGGTCCGTGCATTACATTTTTTCCCACTAATTCGTGTAGTTGAAAATTTTCTCTCTTACAAAATGTGTATTTAATACTTTTTCTTTGGCTTTTTGGTTCGGAAAATGTTGTTCTAAATTAATTTTAATATTTGCATAATATCCTGCATAAAAGAATATGAAATTCGAAAACAAAATCGCACATTTTATTTACTTTAAATAACAGTAAGAACGCAATTAAGCAATCGAAACAAATAAACAATGATAAAGTTTTTGGTATATTTAAGTTTTAAATTTGAAATTAAAAACCTGAAAGTACAAATATTGTAGCCGACTGATGCGATATTTTCTTCTTAATTTTCCTATACACTTAATCACTTCATAATGTGCGTTTGTAATTAGTAAAATCTTGAGCAAGTTTGCTTTCACTCCGAGCAAATTGAAGCAAAAAAGTGAAAAGCAGAGTTCTGCGTTACTCATATCTGCTGCATACTTCCTTAATTCATTGTAGCTTAGGGCTGATAAACGTTCTTTGGGAGGTGCTCTCATTGCTCAGTGCTTCAAACAGCTGTAAAATATTTTCTGTCCAGAATCTGATATGTATTTTTTATTTCAAGTTAGATTTGTGATGTGTTTTTAAAATTGAATGTGAATATATTTTTTTGTAAAGAAAAAAATATTGACTAATTTGGTAACATCAAATTAATGCGTACATATTGTGGCATCTGAGTAATCTTAAGAAGCACATTTTTTAATTGAAATAAAGCACAACAGGCTAACAAAAAAGCCTTTTCAGATTTTGCACTATGAGCATAAAAGGGCAGAACGACGAATTAGTTTCTAGTCTTTCTTATAGCATTCATAATTCTGTCCTGTTTTGGTAGCCCTTATGGAACTTGACCCAAGCTGAATTCATTCAAAAACTTTCGAGAAATAAAATATGCTTTTTGTAAACCGATCAGTTTATGAAAATCGACCTCGTATTGAACTTGTTCTGATAGAATGGAAGGAAGAGGTAATTTTTAATTCCCAAGCCCTGACGAACCTAACCGTAACCAACTTGATTTCGATACGGATCAATAGGCAATTTCCTGATGATGTTAAAGTTAATTGTATGGCCACTACAAGTAACTGCGTCAAACTACAGCTACAGACACCTTATTAGACTAGTAGTTGATCAACGGAAAAATTCGGAATAGTGTTATTTGCTGATTCTGGTCGGTTTTCTTCCTACATCCGTATATAGTAGTAAACCGGTGAATATGTGAGCTCGTGATTAGAGCAGCGCTTGTTGAATGTTTGTGAGAATACCGCTGTGATATTCCGCAATTTAATATGACCATATTTTACTCACGGTTAAGACATTGGAGTAATCGATACACGTATGGCCGCTCTGTTTTAGATTTGTTCTAATGTAGCCGACAGGTAAGACGTGTATAGAACGTAGACGAAGTAAAGAGATTTTGTATTCAGTTGATTTGGTACCTTTGCGCATTTTTGTAACTGAAGTTTTTGAATTTGCCAATTTTCGCCTGCCGGTTTTGCGTTAGGGTTTATTGAGTTTGCACATTTTATATTTGCGTCTTTTATTCAGCTATATACCTTTCTAACTATCCTTTTTTCATTTATTTAATTACTATTTTTTTGCTACATCGTGGTCTATTACCGGTTATCTTCATTCCTACTTTCTTCTAATCATATTGTGTTAATATATTTTTCAAATTTTTTAATGATTATCGATCTGAGGTAATTTTACGAACATTGGAATATATTTGCACATCATTCATTCTAACTCTTTACGGTATTTCTTCTTTAGGGTGTTTAATACTACTAATTAAGAAAAATATATTCAATGGCTATTTTGGTTTACATTCGTTTTGCGCATCCCGCATTACTTTAGTAGGATTCACTATACGCCCATTCTTCATCTGTTGTACATTTACTATTGGTTTTCTACCCTCGGTTTATTCAGGTTTTTAAAAATTATTTTGCTAATGTTTTTATTAATTCTGGGTAGGTCATCTATTTTCTTCTGTAAGTAGATTGCATGTAATTGAAAGCAAATGTTAATAAATTTGGTGTTTTCGCTTCTAGCCGAAGTTATTGTGCGTGAGGAACGAGTCAATATATTCGCTTTTGGTCGCTCCCTTTTGTTTCATATTTCCGGAGATCTTATTTTAAGGCAAAAACTTTAAACCTGCTAAAGATAGTTGAAGCTGGTAGTTTGCTCTTCTGTGAAAATTGTTTGTTTACTTTGTCACATGGAAATCCGGTCTATTAATTAATTTTTCTTTAAACGCTCCTTTCCTAATAGTCTCCAGTTTGTCGTTTAGTTTATCAATGTAGGGATACAATTCATTATTTTTTCTTTAATTAATTAATTAGTGTCAAAAGAATTGCTGTTTTTAAGTCTAAAAAGCTTATACTCTCTAATATTTCGACGTCAGTTGATGTGTTTTTAGAGTCTTAAAGCCTCGATTTATATTTTTCGGCTTTGGCATTGCAAGTGATCCTATAATTTGCTTTAGGCATTTGTATATTTTATTTTCATATTAATTTTTAGTTACACAGATTGAGTTTTTAAATAATCTCAAGACCCGTTTAATCAAATGTTTATGGCGAACATAGTGGATACAAAAAATATGAAAATCCTTAGTCAATGTACTTTAAATTTCAATTAATTTCACCAAATTGTTCTGCAATGAAATGTTTGTAAATTTCTTACAAATTCACCGTTCATGAGGTTTTGTTTGATATGTCATGCTGCGAATATGTTTTCTGTTAGCTATTTTTTGTATAATTTTTTATTTAATTTTTTTAGTGTAGCTTTGTTGGTTTTGCAGAAGTTGTTTCTGATTGAAATTTCGTTGCGTTATTTATGGTCTTCCTAACTTTTTATATTGTTGAAGATGAAGACGTCGATTTGTTCGACTGTGTATTAATTGATGTTTAACAGAGAAGTTTTATTTTGTACTTTAGTTCTTTGCTATTTTTTTCCTGAAGTTGAAATTGATTAAATTGAAATAAAGTCTGGATTATTCCTGATTTTCACATCCATTCTATTGCGTATTTCATTCTTTCATTTATTTCCATATCGCTTAGTCGAAATTAAGACATGCGGACATGATGTTTGTATTTGGTTTATAATTTACTTGTTTTATGAAAGATAATGTTTGAATATTTTATATAATTATTGCATTTACTTAAACATGCTGTTATTCTCTGAAAATAATAGTTGAAATATGTATATTGATTCTTATGTTCTTATGCGTAAAGATAAAATTCATTCAGGGAACTCGATACATGTGGGTTATACAGAGTGTCTGGAAATAAATGCGCAATGTTTTTTAACCAACTTGTGGTGTGCTTTAATGTTTTAAATATTAGTCGCTCTTTAAAACTCATCCTCAATTTTGAAAGTTTATAGTCTCTTGAAAATGTTTCTTTAAACGCAATATTTTCCCTCGTATAAATGCATTTTTTGATATTTTGTTTCATAGACGGGTATTTTTTGGATCGAATTTCAAATTGCTGATACTCCGAAAGAGGGAACCATTTGACAAAAATTATCAAAATGCACTTCCCATCTAATCTCCAAACTCCACTCAAATTATTTTGGAATTCACATCATTAACACATACGCTCTTGACCAGTTTGTTGGTTTTTAACTCTTTTACTTATTAACTATTTAAATTGCCAAATATTCGAAAGCTTTCTGAGTTACAGCGATTTAAATTCTCTTCATGGAAAAATTATTATTAAGAGATTTTTTCGTTGCCTTTCAGGTGTTGCACGATCACATTGCTTACCGTTACGAAATCTTGGAAGTGATTGGTAAAGGCAGTTTCGGGCAGGTAATTCGAGCTTTGGACCATATGACCCATAAATACGTGGCGATCAAAATAATCCGGAACAAGAGGCGATTCTATCATCAGGCGCTCGTAGAAGTGCGAATTCTGGACCATTTGCGAAAGAAGGACAAGAACAGCGGCCACAATGTGATCCACATGCTCGAGCACTTTTATTTCCGGAATCATTTGTGTATCACTTTCGAGTTACTTAGGTAAGTGCTGAAGATCTTTTTGAAGAGTGAATTTCATAAAAAAACTTCTTAGGGTGTTTAAAAGTAATTATTGAAGTAACTTCATTATGCTTCCTAATCACTGCAACGATATACTTCTTAACGCAACTTTAGTTTTCTTTTAGTTTAGCGCTGGGGAGTTCTGATCTTACTATTTATTACTTGTTACTTGGAAATTAATTTTGTGAAAGAACCATTTTTATTTTTCTATGGTCTATTTAGCTGCAAACTCCAATCTGACTGTAAATCCCATGATAAATTCCAGTTTCCGACAGAATGCATAAAAATCTGCTTCAAACAAACAACTTGAAAACATGGACTCATATTTTTTATAAAAGCAATCTAAAGGGGCCACTTTAGGATACGATTCCACCGAATTCGTTACGTAGTTGCTTGCTTTGTTGTGTCACGCAACTTTTAATCCGACTTATATCGAAAACGGAAGATAAGATATTTTAACGTAATTAAAAATATTTTTTTGCATAAATCATTGGGAATTTGCAATTGTTTTTTATTAATAAGAAGCTTAATAAGATGAAGGTCTTAAAGCTACCGTTTGGAATCGTGTATTTTTATTTTTCAATATTAGAAGCAAGTTTACTTTTAGTTAATCTGACAATATAATTAATACAGCGAAATATTTACACGATGTAAAACTAGTTATCTGAATGTTTGTTATTTAGGCAATCTAAATGTATTCCCGGTCTTTTTTTCAACATAATATTAATTTTGCAAAGCATATACGGAGTTAAAAACCAGATTTTTAAATTAAAGTGGGATTCAGACACATTGTTATTAAAAAAATTGTACTTTAAACGCAACAAACATGCCTGGAGGAGAAAACAAGGCAACAAAAGTGGAAAGATTGTTAAAAATAAAATGTCACAAAATAAATTTTTCCTTCATTAATTTTATTTTTATTATTCAACTGTTTTATTTAAAACTCAAAGTTTTATTTAAAAAATACAACATTAATAAATGTCGATTATTTGGAACACATTGTCTATGAAAGATGAACTATTTAGACGTAATTATGTATTTTTTTGCATAAATCATTGACAATTTTATATTAAAAAACTAAGAGTTTTATTCAGGTCTTAAAGCTACCGTTTTTAATAATATTTATGCTGCATACCACTTGCAATTACCGCCGAGATACGTAAAGACCCTTAATAAAGTCGAATTATTTTATATTAAGCAACCGGAATTTTTCACTAAAGTAAGCTTTTCATACTCCGACCAAGTGTTTATTAGTTGTAAAACATATTCTTTTGCGTCTTGTATAAATCCTGTGTGTCATAAATCACGCCCCTAAAACTTCAGGTGCTTCTTTCTTTTATTTTTAAATTATGTACCTATTTATATCATGCTTGTGTACGATTTTGTTAATATATATTATTAAAATTTGATACAATTTGCTTCAATAATTTCAAAGCAATAATTCAAGGGATATTATTATAAATTTATCAAGATTTCCCTTAATAAAAAGTTTGCTATGATTATTGTGACAATTTATTTTCAATTACTTAGTTAATGGGCAAATGTTTAATAATGTAAAATAATTTTTAACAAAGTTATCAAAACGAACATACTTGGAATTAGAAATCAGTTTTATGTTTTTAAAGGCATTTTGTTAATGTTAATACGAAAAAATGTGTTTTAAATTCAACAAACGGATGTTAAGAAAAAAAATGAACAAAAGTAAATAACAAAATTAATCAATATTGATGTACATTTTCCTGATTTTTTCAAAGATAACATCCTGAAAGAAATCATTGCAGCCGAAAAAACCGCTCAGCATTCTTACAAAATGGGAACTTTTATTTAATAAGACACTGTGTTTTTTTTTGAATACAGATTTTTGTTTTGTTGTGAAATCTAAATTTGAACGTGCATAATTTAATACATATACATATAATATGATAATAAGAAAAGACCTTGCATAATAAGAAAATTAAGAAGAAATAACTTTAGTTACACCTTTTTAGATAAACCCAGAAATAAGTTTAATCACGGGCTGTGCGTACTTGGTTTTTAATTAAAAACGAGAATATTTGAAAAAACAATGAACGAATTTGAAAAAAAATAGAAAAAATTGTGATACAATGAGTTAATTAACAGAATAATTGAACCCCAACGAAACCGAACTTTAAACCGACCAATAAATTTCCATGAAGGAACAGCTAAATTAGCAAGCGAATGATACTTCGAGTATACAAATATGTCGCAATTAAATAATTTAGAAGAATAACCACCCGTGCACAAGATAAATTTGCCCAATTCCCCAATCAAGTGTTCAACTTCTTCAAGAGAATCGCTTCTTGATGTCAGCCACTTTAGTGGTGAAATGTTGAGAAAGGAAGAAAAAAAGTCGTTTACAATGTTATGAGTACTAATGTACTCGAAATTATTCCTACATATGCAGGTTTACAATACAATAACATTGTATTTTTCGAAACTTGAAAGCTACAATAACCAACTGACCGGATGGGTAGAACATGCGAAGAATGCGTAACATTCAAAAGTTGTCTAAAATATATGCAAAAACAGGGCTGGATTAACAATGAAGAACTTTATCCATCAAAGATTCAAAGAATGTATCATGCCAAATGCCTAAACAAAACGTATTAAACATTCATCCCAACTGATGTTTATTGATTCTTTAAAAATGAGGAAGTCCAAAATTGTTTGAGGCTTGAGGCCTCAGGCGGACATTGGTCTCAATCCGCCCCTGGCCAAGCAAATTCTTCTTACGAAGGGTTTCTGTTTTTTATTAAAGCTAGTTTAGAATTGTTTATTTTTTATTAAAGCGTTGTTGAATCAACAGGACTATCTTTAAAATGTTTTTTATTTCCGTTTACTCCTGAAACATTTTTGAAAATCGATCTAGCTGTTTATTGAATCTCAATATGTAGATACTTCAAGTCTTTATTGTTTATTTATATTATTTAAAATAAAATCAAATCCTATTTGTTGAATGAGAATGAACTACCTACTCAAATGAAGTCATGTTACCTAGTAAAAAAACGTGGTTTATACGAAAATAAAATCATCATCAGTCTACGACATCAAGAGTTTATCAACGAACATGGAAAGGGACAGTCAGAATCGAAACCGATAATCAACAAACAGAATGGATGATCTCACAAAAGCCGCCTGTCATCTGCAAACATTAAACAGATTAGTCTGACCTAAATTCGCTAAATCTGACCCAAAATCTAAAATGCGTACGTATTTACATAATAAAAGTTCGGCTGTTAAGTTGGACAGGAACGCGTCGTAACGCTGCTCAAATAATAACAAATCTATAAAGTAGGTTAAATATTGCTTTTCAAAGTGTTTCTCTCTTTACCTACGATGTAAGCAATTCGATTACATGAACAGTTCGATAAAATATTGCAAGAATATGAGAAACTGTGTTTTATTTAAATATATTTTTTATAATATTTGCAAAACGCAATTTTTATGCCACAGGGTTTTTATGAAGTGCAATATATTTAAAGCGCATATTTTTAATTTGGTTTTCGACGATATAATTGAAACAAATTTTAAAAGAATCGAAAATATATTAAAAATAGAAATAGAAATTGAAATAGAAAAACAGGTTTTTTACGAATAATGATGATTTAGAAGGAAATTGGGGCCAATTCTCGTATGGAATTATACAACCAAAATTACAATTAGGCACCTTATTATCTAATATTATCTTTCGTTTTTTCAATCTCAGTTTTCACTTACTAGGACTTTCTAGCATTTTGAAGCATTACTATTACCACATTTTTTGCTCATCTTTTTACAGTATTTATTTATTTGCTTCTTAAAAATGTCAACGTCTTTACCTAGCTTTGGCGGCCCAGATATTGTATCCCCCAGATCATTTTATGGTTATTTCGATCCAGAAGATTACAGTTTTGTCGTTGTTAAATTATCACATTTAATTTACGACACACGTATTAGTTGGTTTGATAAGCTGATCCGGTCGCACGCGTTTAATTTCTCGAAAAATTAAACAATCAAATGTTTTGGAATTTAAAACGAAAATGTTAAAAGTGTAACATTTAAAGATTACAGTTTTAGAGTTTTTTTTACAACATGAAACATTTCTTAGAACTTATTCTTCTTTCTTTCTTCAAACTTAGAAAATTAAATGCTGTATAACTGATTTTGATTTTACATAAAGAGTACCTACTCTATGAGAATTGGTAAAGCCATTATCTACTTTATTTAAAATATCAAGAAATAAAAAGATTATTTACTTAAAAAATATCGGAACCAGTTCCAAAAAGGGAATCCGAATCTGTTTGAACAAATAACGAGAGTTTATTTTATTAATCTTAATTCCAGTTTCGGACTGAGCTAACACCGAGTTGATGAGGACTACAAATCCCAAGCCGGTTTTGAGCTTGCTTCTTATTATTTGTTCACAAAGTGTTGAAATTTTCACGGTTTTTGTCGGTACCAAATGTTTACTTGATATAATGCGACGTTATAAATGTTTCACATTAGGCACTTCCAGTACAATATTCTTCGATCTTTTCTTGAAATTAGATTCAAAGCCGTACCTTCACTTTTCTTGCGTACTAATTTTAATATTTTGTAACAGCGAAATGCAAATTATTGTAAAACTTATGTTTGACGCTCTAAAGGCCGACAAAACGGTAAAAATGTTTTTTAAACAAACGTTTAACGTTAAAAATCAGTACTAACAGGGGAAAAGCTCCTGTGTTCATTGCTTCAAATGCCAAAGCTGTTTTAAATACTCCAATCCTGAAGATTTCGAAAATAGAGAGTTTTAGATAACAATATAATTTTTACTTGTTTGTAAAGTGCTGAGCTCTTTCATGGGTTATGTAAGTACCAAATGTTTGCTTAATATAACTTTTAGTATTTCATACATTTCTAGAAGATTTTTCAGAACAGTATTCTGCGTTTTTTCACTGTGATTACATTCAAAGCCGTTTTTTTACGTTTCAAGTTTAAGTAATTTTAATCTTTTGCGAAACCAAAATGAACAACTAACTGTGAAGTTAGTGTTTAGTGCTTAAAAGGCAAAAAAGTAAACATTAACAAACGTTTATTTTCCGGTAAAACGCCAGTGCTACCAGAGGAATTCCCAGAAAAGGAATTTGAAGTCATCTACAGCTGGTCTGTTGATTATTTTAAATGCCAATACCGGTTTTAAATATTTTAATCCCTGAAAGTTTTAAAACTAGCCTCATTTTCGCACTTCTGCCAAATACATTTTCAGGCGTTTGTATGTAACTAATTTTATAATCGGGTAGTGCACATTTTGCAAACCATCGTCCAACTTTCAATAATGTAATTGGCAAGGCAACTTGCTAAATTGCCCAAAAATTTTAGGTTTCTCTCATAAAAACATGCTCAATGACCTTTAGAAAAATGTGTAATAGATAATGGATTATATTGTAGATCCCAAAACAAATGATTTTTCGTAAAGGAACTGATGTTTTGCTATTTCAAAAAATGTGTATTCGTTCTGATTGTCTGAAATCACGAACTATTCAGAGCATGTTTCCAATGCATGCCGTAGCTGTGATCATGATTCACATGTGTGAAACATCGGTTTTGCTTCAAAGTTTATTATAAAATAAAAGTTTCAACACGTTAATAAATCGAAAGAATAAAAGTATTCGCGCGATTTGAATTATTTACTATTTAAAACTAGACAGCTAATGAAATTAAAAAAGCTATTTGTAAATGTCTAATTGTTTAATTATTCTTCTCTCTGTTTTGCTTCGAGGTTTATTTTACTATTTGAGGGGAAATAAAGTTAAATAACAGGAAAACTGAGTGCAAGCTAGACTTGATTTGATAACTAATTAGAAGATGTATTTGAGAATTTGTTTCCAAAAAAATGCTAAAATGTTGCCTCACATTTAAGTATTTTTAAAACGACTGACTGAAACTCTGACTGACTAAAAGTGCTCTTGTTTCTCAATGAGTAAAAACATGAATAAATTCTTGTTCTTTATTGAAAAATATCAACCCTCTTTATCAATTCGTAATAAAAAAACGCCAGGAAATTTTGCGTTCCTAAAAAGGTTTACAAACACAGGAATTGATTTGATATTTTTTACTGTAATATTGTTTTTCATTGGACACCATAAAAGAAAATTTATGTCATTACGGAAAAGATAAACAGCGCAAATTGAAGATAATGTGAAAATGATCAGTCAATGTAATATCAAAAGAATTCTTCAAAACCCGTCCGAAATAGCGCGATGATTACCGTTAAAAACAAGTCACGTACTTATATTGTGTAAAACAGGATGTCTGTTTTAATAGTCTTCGCGTGAAGCATGTTGTTAACAATAACAATTTCCACAAACGATAACGTACTTTTTATCTGGAATACAAATAAATTGTGATAAGTAATAATGTATCAGCATGAATTTCCTGCAATAAAATAATAAACAACTAAACATTGTTTAGAAAATCCGAACAACTTTTGCAACGGAAAGACCAATTAATCTGATTTGAACAAAAATGGGATTTTGGTTTTTTCTGTCATAGAAAAACGAGACAAATTCATAAGTTAGTATCCAACCAATGAGATATTACAGAAAACTAAACATTTTTTATCAAACAAGTTTAAAAAAATAAAATTTTTAGGGTCGAATTACAACACATTTGTTTGGTTTCTTTCTCGAATAAATTTCTTTCCTTTGCTCTAAATATTATTTTTGAAATAGCAGAAACTTGTGTTCTTCAGTTTTTAGGTAGCAAATATCCGCGCCTGAATGTATCTTCAATTTATATCGATATAGATTTGTTGTTTTTTTTTTGGAAGAGCCAGAACTTGGGCCATAGTAAGACTCTACAGAATTCAACATTTTCTAGAGTGTATGCGTTTATAAATTAATTATTTGGGTTAGAGATAAACTCACAGTATTAGAGTAGAAAATACAATATTCTTCTGATTAACTCTTGATTGCTATTAGCGATTTTATTCCTGTTTGAAGCCTTTTCTAGTCGAATTATTATTAAGTCAGCAAGTGGTTTTGGAAAAACATTAGTCCAGCAGATCAAGTTTCTGCAGGGTGGAAAATAAAACAATGCAAAATTTCTGAAAATTTGGCATGCTACCAATTTGAAAAAATATATTTGTTTGGGTTTCAAGATAAATCGCATGAGCTCTTAGCTCAATGCGAATTTTATTTCTTTTCTTACCTCTTTTACCCACAGCTCAAAAAATCAACTTTCAGTTCAGAAATCCATAAACGAAGGTTTTTGTGCAACTGAGAGCATGTCAAACTTTCAGCAAGTTTACATTATTTTATTTTCCACCCTATAGGAAATTTAATTAAAGCGATATTTTTTTTCAAAAAGACTTATTGACAGAAAATCAACTGGACTGGATAACTCTAACATAAATCAAATCGCCCACAGCTTTATCCAGTTCCAAAATTAGGGCAAATTTGGGTCTGTAACATTTCGTTGGGCACATGAAATAATCCCGAATTTGGCTTTCCTTCGTCAAGAGAACCGCATTTGTAACAACTTTAAATTCCATTAATTACTCCGCAAAAGAAGGTCTATAATTTCGAGGGACTTAAAGAAACTGCAAATAACTTCAATTATTTAATATTTTCCAGTTTCCAATGCTGAAAACCGTTTTTTCATAAAATGAAATTTCCTAGTCAGGCAAAATCTCCTCAACCAAAGAATAGAACTGATCGAAAGGACAAAAATGTGAACATCCAGGAATCGACAAAGCATGTGGGCTGCCCTTGCGGTAATCCACGTAGAAAAGCTGGAATTCAAGCATATTTACTTGGACAAAATATGTGGTAAAATAGCAAACCTTAAGTCCATATACGCCATCAATTTCGTGAAGCTCAAGTAACACTGCCGCTCCATAAGGAGGACTTTCAGGCAATGCGAAAGCATCTAAAGACAGCAAGAGGCAGCCTACATTAAAGTCGTGGGCAGAATACAGAAACATTTTTCTGGAGGATGGGGAAATGGTTCCATTGATAAAGGCCTCACTGTCTGTGAGAATCTTCTGAATAAAAGGTCCTTAAAAAAAGATTATCTGCCCAAAGAAATGATGATATTCAGTTTGCCTACCGGAGACGACCTTCCGACGTTCGGTAGTATTAGTAACTATATAGTAGTAGTCCACCACAAAAGATTTTATAGGCTCTGGAAAGACCTCGTGTTCCCATTCTTTCTGAGGGAACCCCAGTTGTATCTGCCAATAAATGTTTCATCAATTTTGTGTCCACTTGTTCAAGATAGTTTATAGTAAAATACCAGCACTTTTATCCCATCAGTAGTCAGGAATGCTGCATAGTAATCATCCGCTGCGATGCCGGTATTCTCGCTCAGAATCTCCATCATTTCCCCATACCGGGATGCTAAATATTCGCTAGTTTCCGAATTATCAAAATATCCCGCTAAAGTACTATTTCCCACAGCTGTTGATAGTACCTGCATTCAAAATTAATAGGACTGAACAAGGTCCAGATATAAATTAAGCTCACAGTATCCTCTGAAGATGAGTAGTAGTTGTAAGGAATTGGCTGCCAAGGCAAGTCGTCGTTCCATACATTTGAGCCTCTAGGCGGCCATAAACCAGCCAAAACCAACAATGCCGACATTTTAGTTCGGTTGTAATCCGTTGTTCGAACATCAAGCAAATTGCTGTTCCAGGTGTCGCCAAGAAATTCATCATATCGATCTCTTAGCAATACTCCTAAATTATATTCAGTCCGTTTGCCTGCCTAAAATCCCTATAGTCAAACTATGTTTTCCTAATCTTAGGAGTTTGAAGCATTTACATTAGTTAACTGACCAAAACCTTCTGGGTAGAAGCTTTCGTTAGCGAAAGGGCTTCCTTCCCAAAGGGTAGCTTGATCTGGATTCCGGTTTCCATGTCGAAATAACTAAAAGTGAAGCATTTTATTTATCACTGCTTATTTCATTCACCAAAAACTCCAAT
This sequence comes from Dendroctonus ponderosae, assembly GCF_020466585.1. Lineage (NCBI taxonomy): Eukaryota > Metazoa > Arthropoda > Insecta > Coleoptera > Curculionidae > Dendroctonus > Dendroctonus ponderosae. Next base: position 6,009,955 of record NW_026018508.1, read on the forward strand.
TTTTCGAAAATTTTACTGAAAGCAAACAGTTATAAGCTAAAATTATTAAATATGTATATTGACGTGGTTGGAAAGCGTCTAGCACTCGCTTTGATTCAGTGATTACACAATTTACACGTTTATATTTAAAAACCGGTACTTCCTAGAATATCACCTTTTGAACGAATTAAGTTAAGAATAAATTGTACATTATTTTTTCACACTCTATACACATTCATTTATATTTATTTTGATAAAACTGCATATATTTTTTCTAGTTCTCCCACCATGTTTATTTCCTAGTTTTTTCAAAAAATAGGAAAATAAACTAACTGAGATTTAAATAAATAAATGTATAACTGTGAAACAGATTATACTATTGTGTGAACATTTTAGTACGATTTCAAAGAGAAGCAATATACACCAATTATTTTGACGGGCAATTACGAAAAAGCTTCTAAAAACATTGTGAATTAAATATAACAAGCTAAATATAGCACAAGAATATTTTTAAATAAAATAATTTTGTAAAACTAGTTAAAAACGAATCATTGCACTTTCTCATAACGGTTTTGCTCCGACATTGATAGAGCGAAAAGATAATATATTTAGAAATTAAAAAAATCATTATTAAATTGAAGACTTTTAATTGCTAACTTTTTCCTGATTTAACCAACAGTTTATCATTTACTGTTTCCGATATTCACATATTGTTTTTTTCGTTTACATACAACATTAAAAAAACCTTATTTCCTTGAAAAACTGCAAAATAAATATGGTTTGAGAACTAGACAAACATATACGTATATAACCAAATAAATTGAATGAATGTGTATGGAGTGAGAAAAATTTAAGTTTTTATTTAGACTTTTTACACTTCCAGCACTATAATTTCTATATTCTCTTTGTTAAATATATAAAGTTATATTTAAGTGTGTCGAAATAGTTTTGAGGAAGTATTGAGCGAGTAAAGTGTCTGAGTTAGTTTCCCATAAAGCCTGTAAAATTTTATAAAAGTAGATTTAAATTTGATTTGAGGGAAGTAATTTTTAATATAAAACTTGAATTTTATGTATTTTGTATACAAGATAAGTTACAATTAGGTGTACAAATAATTACAGGCACACTTAAAGATATAAGATACACACGATAAAAATTATTATAATGATAAACGAACTAGTCTGAAAATCTTCATTACGAAAATACTGTCGAAGATTTATTGAAAAATTTGGAAGTTATTACTGAAACGAGTGGAGATATTGAAATAACATTTTGTATAGTTTTCCGATGTATAAACAATTATTTTAATCTTACCAATCGCGTTCAGACGGGCACGTGTATTTGTAAAAATTTACGCATATCTGCAAAGAAAAACGGGTACCCCTTAGGTACTTTTTAGGAATGTAGAGAAAATGTATGTTATTCTCCAATTTATTAAGAGTCAAAAATTGTTCTTTACATTTGTTTGTTCGACGCCCCGTTTTCTACTTTAAAAAATGTATTCTTTAAGTGTGCGTTTTATCAATTTATTTAAATCATTTTTTATTTAGTGTTTAACACATAAACATGAAACTGGAATAAACGGAACACCACAGTAAATGTTCACAATCCGTTAAAATTACATACTTATATCGGTTTTTGCAATGAATCTACACCTTGAATTTTCGTAACAAACCATTTTCCGGATTTGATGCATTTAGTAAAGAACAAAGAAGCGCAAAAAAATAGTTAACTAATATTTTATTGATGCCAGTTTTATCTTTCGTTAAATGTAGAAAATAAAAGTGAATTTCTCTCAACTTTAACTGTCGCATCATTATGCACGTGTGAAACATTCAAAGCAGCACTTAACATCAAACCGTAGACAAATTAATCATTAAAAAAAATATAAACTGGGTCAATATAGTTTCAAGGCTTAAACGCTAAGCCTCAATTTGAAAAATTGTTTTGGTTAGAAACACTTGAAAATTTTTCTTTTTAAATTAATGTGCACTTGCTGCTGATATTTTTGTAAATATTTTTCACTTACCACATGAACTAACTTAAGGGAATCGCTGTCTTCAGCCCTACAGGAACTGGTAGCCAAAAAAAACCAGACAAACATCAAGTATTGCATCTTGGATCGATCGCAAAATAAACTTGGGGAAATTATTTTTATAGTAATATATACACACTAGGTTTTTTTGTTCATTTATTAATTAATTATTGTATAGAATTGAGGCTTATGAGATTACGTCGTTGTTTATTTCTGATTAAAAGATGGTGGAGCATTTATTACATAATCGTTGGACAACAGTTTTATTAACTTCTTGTTTTTTAAATGCCTTTCACAGAAAATCCACAGAACCTGATAAAATAAATCCTTTTATACCTTATTTTTTACAATCCGCCGAGTAAAAAGCCTAAAAAAAACCATTGTTAATCAAATGCAATTTGGGTTTGATCTTGACCCCTAAGTATATTGGAAATAAATGGATTTCTTTGTGTGAATGTAGTTATATTATATGTTCTGGTTATTGAAGCTTCAGGAAAGTGAATTAATTTTGTTATTTAAATAATTAATTTCCGTTCGATATCAACAAAACCCAAATATTTTGTTTATACTATTTATTATTATATTTTATATTAATATTATTTTTATAACTATGTCTAATTTCAAATTTTCCGTTTATTTCAGCCTTAATCTATACGAGCTAATAAAAAAGAACAACTACCAAGGCTTCAGCCTCAACCTAATCAGGAGGTTCGCCAGCTCGTTGCTAAAATGCCTCAGGTTGTTGGAGAAAGAAAACATCATCCATTGCGACCTGAAACCGGTAAGTGCATTGTAATTTACCACTATAAATAATGTTTTAATTTCGCTGGTTTTATTGAGCGCTTTGAAAACGGCGCCAGCTTATAGACTTATTGAGATTAATTAATAAAATAATTTACGTGCAGAATTCGCGTTCTTAATAATTCCTGGCTTGGGTACATTAGTTGGGTAAATAATGTTGGAATTACGTATTTTTATGTATTTTACTAACTTTATTTTAGTTTGTTAAAGAATCATTGAGTAAAATTGAATTTGAATGAGTTTTGATTATTTTATTAACAATTGTTTAAAAAAATATATGCAACACATACATGTATGTAAACAGCAGAAGAATTCAATTCTTTAGACGTTCATCAGAATAGTTTTTTTCATGAAAAATTGTGGTATAAAAAATATGGTTTACATGTTTAAAAAGGTCTGATGATAAAATGGAAAAAAATCATATAAAAGATAATTTCCTAGAAAATCAAAGAAAAGTAAGAACATGCATAAGTTTTGATTTAATTCTACTGGTTACATTGACTGCTTTAATAGTCGTTATTTATTTATTTCACTGGTACAATATGTACGAAGTTTTTAAGTAGGTACATATTTTTTTGAAGGTTTGAAAAGGACTGATACTGAAAATGGTTATTTGGAAAAGATGTTTAAATGCAAAATATAGTTTCTTACAAGGGCATAGAAAAATTTTGGCTCAAAATTCTACTGGAACAAATGCACAGTTTTTATGAACAGTCTATTCTGAACATTTGATTGTTTATTTACAGTCTTCGTAGCAAACCTATCTTTGCACTGATTTTTTGGGGTCGTACAAAACGCTACTTTATTGCAATTAATAAATTTAAAATATGTAGACGTGTTTTGTATTATTAAAGAAGATTTTGAACGCTTTGGTTGTAATGATTTATTTATCAATTGAATATCGGAAGCAACACATTTTACGTTTGGAATAAAATTTATAATTCGAATACAATATTTTGCCGTTTTTTCTTGTACAAAATGCTTTGAAGTATAAAAGGAACTATAACTACATTCTTAGACAAACTAAACGAACATTTTATTCATGAAGTTGAAGCTGTAGATGTAAATATTGATTTTAGCCTTTATAACCATTCGAAGAGTTTCTCTATTGACCGAATCTGTGAAATAAGCTGTAATTTTCTACACTTATTAATAACAGTTAATTGCCCATCATGCTATCATCTCGATAACATAACGAGCATTTTATTCATCAAGGATTAAAGTGAAATTTTAAACATATTATTGATGGCAATTAAAAAGTGAAATTGAATTTTCACTGTGTGAATTGAAGCGCCTGATGCGTAGGTACTAACAAGATAAATTGTAATTTTTTTTTAAACTTGAGAAGAATAAAAAATTGCTTAACTTTCTTAACAAAAAGTAAGGTCAGCTTTGTCTAAAAAATAAAAACTACAAATATTCATTTATTTCCGCTTGAAATGAACAGTAAATTTTATGACACCATTATATTTCGAGCAACTATCGTATAGTGGATTTAGAAAAATCTATCTGGGCAAACAAACCGCCATGAGCTATTGTTAGTCCTAATTTATGATAGTAATAAGTAAATCACTTATTCTAATAAATCGGTCAGTATATCTGACTGATATAAGTAATTACAGGCGGTGCCCAATTCGTGCAAAACAGCTTTATTTTATAATTTTTCACGGCGCTTCAGAAACCCACGTGTTACAAGCATTTCGGTATGTTGACCTTATTAAGCAAACTGTGTGTTAAGTACACCTACATATACAGGATATTTCTTAAGTAATTGATATTTCCAGAGGTTTTCACTCAATTATTACAAGTTTTACTGGGTAAAGTCGCACTTGAAAATATTGGTCTTTTCTCAAAAAAATGCTCTGTATATCAAGATTCACAATTATTTCTCTCAGAGTTAATATAACATATTTATATACAATCAAATAAAGCGTAAAGAATTAAAACAAAATTAAAAATCTGCGACAGTTCTTGAGTTTCACAAATGAATAATGTTGCCACAACAGCAAAATTTCGCGATCATCACCCCATTAAATGTCTACATTTAAATTAATGAACATCAGTCTAATTTACTAGATAATAAAGCGTGAATGCCACTTTTCTACTACTTTTCATTATGGAATGCACCACCCTTTGCGTTTTGCCCCCATAGAAACTGCATTAGCCGGATTAACCCATTCTAAGTTTATACCGATCTTTAATTCATTTCGATGTATAATTAATTAGTGAGTTTATTCTATTCCACCTATGCAAAGTGATTAATTCTAGTTGAATTTAAATGCATTCATTCATATGGTTGTTTCAGGAAAATGTGCTTCTGAAGCAACGAGGCAGCAGTTCAATTAAGGTAATCGACTTTGGAAGTTCCTGCTATTCAAATCAACGAGTCTACACCTATATACAGTCGCGATTCTACAGATCGCCCGAAGTTATATTGGGATTGACATATGGAACCGCTATAGATATGTGGAGTCTTGGTAAGTACAAGAAACTGCTCTCTTTGCAAAATATGAACGATTTTCTTTGTTTCCAGGATGTATTTTGGCTGAATTATATACGGGCTATCCACTATTTCCCGGAGAAAATGAAGTGGAGCAGCTGGCTTGTCTAATGGAAGTTTTGGGCGCTCCACCCGATGACCTCATATCAGCAGCAACAAGGAAAAGATTATTTTTCGGTAAGCACCAGACAGGATAATTCAATTAATTAATTGCCAAACAAACCGCAAGAAATTAACATTCAACGGTAAAATGATGTGCACACACTTGGTAATTAATCTAATTAACTACATATTTATTTGCATAAGGTATGTGTAATTTGGCGTGTTTGTTCTCGAGTGTTACGATCCTCCGGTGATTCTGAGGCGTTAAGAATAATTCCAATTAAACTTTGTTGTACAATTAATTTTTAAGCGTTCTATATTGTGGCTTATTTATATTTATGATGCTAACCGGAAATCAAAAAGATTAATTCAAGATTTTACACAAAAAAAATGTAGGTATTAAGAGCGAATCAAATAGCGGAGTCACAGATTGTTTTAAACTCGTTTTCTTTGCTTGTCTTAGAAACCATCTTAAATTGTACAGCTTCAAGATAAGGAATTTTCCAATTTTTTAAGAAGATAATATGACAACAAAAACAATATTTGAACAAGTTTTGCAAAAAATAAAAATCGTTAATCATTTTCAGAAAATTATTTCGGACATACACTTGCGCTATTCTTCACAGGTGTAAAACTTGTGTTCAAATAAAGAACCCTGTATATATAAAATAAAAAATCAGTGTTAGATGCTTCAATTCCATACTGGTAATTTTCTATTTGTATTAATGTGAATGTCTACCAACAGGGGCATGTGTTTCGGTTATAAAAAATAACGAACACTGATTCATTACAAAAACTTTCTGAGACTCTAATTGCTATCAAATCTAAGTGGCTATAGTAGATACGGTCAACAGAAATTTCAATGTTCAATGGAATCAACTGGCTCCATCAAACGATGCTAAAAGCGACACCAAATTATAGATAGCCCAAGTACAAACACATCAAAGTCTAGAGAAACGTACACGAAAAAATTACAAAATTGTAGAAAAGTGTACCACACTGCTTAAATATTGAGTGCGTCTATAAATATCTTTAGAGATATTTTCATCAACAACAAGATGTTGTATGTCAAATAAAATTAGTATTTTTGGTGCACTCGGTAAAATTTCGAAAATCTTATAACTCTACATGGAAATGTATTAATTGAAAAGTTAAAAAAAGCATGATAAAAAGTACTTAAAACAACAAGTTTAATACAAGCACATTGAAGAAAGACATTGCAGATAAAATAAAGTTAAAACACATTTTCTAACAATTGTACTTATTTTAAATCGAATATCAATTTATGCGTATAATACTCCCGTTTACACTGAAATAATGATTGTCAATGGACGAGAAATTGAAAGCTTGAATTGTTCAGAAGACAACTGAAATTGAAATGTTAACTAACGATCTTAAACTATTTATTTCTATTAGTTATTCGGTTATATAATTTTTTTAATTTTAAATTATATTTCACACTACTTCAACTTTAAGTAAAAGCCAACATTTGCAATGTTTGGGAGAACCTAATGTCTTCTGATATGTTGTATTAGTTATTTAATATTGTCAATTGTCGGGTGATGTTTTTGTTATTTTTTTATTAGGAATTATTTGCTTTAATCTAATTCTAACTTTGGAATTGTGCATTCTTGTATTGCGATTTGTTAAATAATCGTTTACCTTTGGGAAATAGAGTTAAATGAAAGATCATCGGGATCTTACTTTTTTATTGTTGTTTTCCTATTTTATTTTTACAAACTGCATTTGAACTTCTTCATAGTGCATTTTTAAGTTAATTTACAATTGGTTGTTTTTTAATAACTTTTTGCGTTAAGATCATAAAATACGTTTTTTATTCACTTTATAGTATTATTATTATTATTATTTTATTTATTATTGTTATATATTTAGCTGTAAAATGCCTTAAGCTTCGATTGGGGTTTTTTGTCGTTGGGTTTGGTTTTAAATTGAGCAATTTTTTGCAGATTCCAGAGGAAACCCACGTTGTATAACGAACTCAAAGGGAAGGAAAAGGAAGCCGGGAAGCAAAAGCCTATCAATGGTTTTATCTTGCAGCGACAGCATGTTTATTGACTTTGTCTCGAAATGTTTGGAGTGAGTATTTTCACAATCATTTACTTTACTTGTGAATAAAAATGTTACGAAAATGCTTCGAATTAATTAAAACCATTGAGAAAAAGCTTGACTGTACAGACATTTTGTAAAAGAAAAATTCCATACTGCTCTGCTGTTGGTAATATTTCTTCAACAAGTTCATCGGCTTTGGACAAATGATAAATTCTTGATTGTCATGGTACAAAAATTATCAGAACTTTTTACTTCGAAGCTGGAGTTATATCTATTTTTTTCAGTGGATGCATTACTTCTTTGTCGAGATTTTTCAGCTCTTTGTCAAATCCTGTAGTATTCATAGTTTATACGCAAAAAAGTTGCCATTATTATCAATTTGAATTAAGTGTGAATGAAAATCTGTGATGTATAGCATATTATTTTATTTCATTAATTCAATTTTATTAACGCGCCAGGAATGTACACATTTGTATAACAAACGAAGACATAAAATTGATTGAAATTGAATGAATAGCGCAATAAAAGACCATTTCTCATAAACCGCAATTGCAAAAGGTGTCGGATATGCCCGCGATGTTATTGGATGCATAGATAAATACTGCAATGTACAGTACAGAAAAGAGTATTTGCTCCAAAACTATGAATGCTTCAAGATTTAATCAAGAGTACGAAAATATCGGGAAAGGGTTACGGTTTAATCGAAGCAAAAAATTAGTTTATTCCTCCGACCAAGGAAAAATTTCTGCAAGTTTTCGAATCAAAACCCTCAAGAATTTACCAACTCATTCTTAGCATTCCCCGACATTTTTTTGAAGAATTTCAACAATCGATGGGAGAACCAAACATTTTTTTTGTTAATAGAAGTCAAGTCAGGCCGTCTTAATTTAAACCTAAATTTAGGCCGATTCTTCTTGAAAACTTTTACGGGCTAAAACATATAACAAACAGTTAAAAATGCTTTTAAAAGTTAATTTTTTTTTCACACTGTGACTGGAGCACAGGACAGAAAATAATATAATAACAATTACATTCAGTCAGGAAAATAAATCGAAATTCAGAATATTTCCCAAGAAAATCTTCCAGAAATTATTTCGCTAATTTGCGGGACAAATTTTAATTTAACGATTAAGCACTGGTCATCGGTCGCTTTCTGTTCTGTTCAATCTTTATTTTTGGACTTAAATAAGGCCATCAAATCTCACTTTTACGCCTACGGGCTTTCTATGAAATGTAGCTAGATCAATCCAAACGACCTGAGAATGCCGCAGTTCCATTTTGATCATGTGCTCAAGATGTCCCAATATTATATTTACTAATTAATAAATATATTTTATTTTAATTCCAGTTGGAACCCAAAGCGTCGCTTGACACCAAATGAAGCTCTGAACCATTCTTGGATTCTATCAGGTTCGTCTCATGCGCGCCAGATGAAGTCGGGAGAGTTGCGACATAGTCACTCAGAAGTGAACGTGGCTAATGATAGTCACTCCTCTTCAAGCAGTATTTCCGGAGGAAGTCATCCGAGGCCTCAGTACAAGTGTAGTATTGAACAGGACCCGGTCAGAGCCAAAATAATCACAACGTTCTTCGAAGACGGTTCCACTCATAAGTTGGACTCGAACCTGAATGATTCGGGTACTTTTCTGCCTCCCTTACTATAGTATGTCTTAGTGTTTACTGGATCGTGTCTGTCGAATGGATATAGTAGGAAATTGATTTTAGATTGCGGTAGAAACGTGACCAAAATACTGCCAAATTGTTAATCGTCCCGGATGACGTATCTATATCTATATAATATAATGCAAGTAGAATCAATCAATGATTTAGAATTTATAGATGACTGACCTTCTGCGTCGGTAGCCTGTGGAAGGCTTTGAAAAATGGATATCATATTATCAGGGTTATACTAAGCTGAAGGATTGTTGTTTGTTGTAAGAAACTTGTAGATAACCATTGGCTTTCAGTAACAGTGATGTATGTACACGAAAGTTAATAATCTAGAATGAGGACTATTGTATACCTATCCAAGTTCTATGAAGAAATTCAAATTCCTCACCTTCTGGAAATATAATGCCAATTGCGTTAATTAGAAAAAAACATTTTGCTCCCGTTTTAATACTTCTTTTTGCGCTAGAACTTCAACTTCGCAGCAACAACCGGATATTGCAAAAAATACATATCTATTTACTAAACCTAAATGATAATTTATTGTATTTTACATATGTTTTTAATTATGCTCTCTTTCTGGATTTAATTCTTTTCTTAATTTTTAATTAGTTTTTGGCTATTTCAATCCTGTTCCATTTCCAACAACTTCCTCTTCAATGTTTCAACATTTTTCAGAATTATCCAAGCATTAGCCAAACATCTAATCTTTCAATTTACTTCCTATACATTGAATCCACGGAAATTACAGCCCAGGCGACGTAGGTTAAACGTGAAAAAAACGTCAAAGCACTCTTGAACCTCCCAAAATCACGTTTTTATGACGACTGTACGACGCGAGCTTGTCTCACCCGGCTCCCTGAGTTGTCACTAAAAAAGACGTGATATCTACGTCATTATCACATTCATTAGGGCAATAAAACATATAAGTTGCATCATTAATGTCCGGTAGTACCGTGATATTTAGCGAAAGCTTAAGCAAAGAATCGGTTTTCTTATCTAATGACTTGGAACTTTCCTTTTTCTCCTTTTTGTGATTCTTTTGCTTTGCTTTCATTTATTAACTGTGGCTTCTAATGAATTTCAAACAATTTCCAATATTGAAATCTTTTCCAGTCTATTACTTTTTTATCGGTTTTACTGCCTGTGAAGTTATTTCTGATAATATTGCTGAAAAGAATACGCTCAATAAGAGTTATCGAAAATTGAATATTTCGAACCGTTTGTGAGATACAGAGTGTTTAGTTTCGGGGACCCGTCAATTTTAAACACTTCCGCTACTATATTCTTAGGAGTTTGAAAATTCCGATGAAACCTAAATGTTGGAAGATGGATTTTGAGATTGGCTATCGAAGAACTCATTAGGACTGTTCCAATATTTTTACTCATTTCGGAAATATGACGTTTTTAAACTTTCAGACGCCTATATAGGGGCGAGGCCCTAGTTCAGATTTTTTTGTTACAGAAGAAAGTTAAATATTTCCTTTTTCGAATAAGTACCTACTTACAAAAATCATTACTTTTGAGTGGTCGATTTATGGGCGAACCCCTACTTTGATTTTGACGCTCAATAAGTTTCAGCTTAGCTTCAGCTTCAGTTTATTTGACAAATGCGATCAAACTTTAGCAATAATTACTAATAATATTAAATGCAACTTTTACTAAATAACCAATTGCATCAAAAGTGATTTTGGTTTAAATAACGTCTTTATTATGACGCTAGTTCAAGTGGCCCACTTCACGTAGATTAAACGTCTCCTTGATATTCAAATTAAATTGTGACTGAAAATCGACCTCGTTTAATTTTTTAACTAGTCATATTTTTGATTGATTGGGTTCAAGTTTCAATAATAAATGATTCACAAACTGCTTAGTTTCAATTTTTCGAATTTTTCTACAAAAAAGAAATCCAAAGAAACTAATAATTCCGGTTGTTTCCTGGGCTAAATATATGATGCTTCCATATTTCAAGCTCTTCCTAATTATATAATAAAATCGATTTTTTAAAACCTCCCTAAACATGGTCTTCCGAACGTATCTTCATCAGTTAAAAAACCGGACATAGCGCTGACCCGATAAAGCGGTACTATCAGATAAAACAAGCCAATCAACCAAACATCACGGATGGTAAAATTGATCTGACTTAAAATGTTTAAACTGCACTAAAGTAATTTGGAAAATGGATCTCAACAGACAGCGATTCCTAAAATGCAATCTTAAATTTTAAAACTTCTTCTTTTTTTTTAAAACTTCTTTAAACTATTCGTTTGATTCTTCTGATTTCCATTCTAAACACTTCAATTTGTCGCTATATTTCCAGCTAAATGTTGATAGTATAGATAGTGTAATGTAACTAAAACAATGACAATATAGTACTATACTCTTCCTTCTAAAATCTGTTAGAACGGTCTATAAATAGTAATAAAGGCCAAAACGATCTCTTTGTAAGACCAACTAGTTTATTTGTAGAAACTTTAGCGGTGTCTCTGTTTAAGTTGCCATAAGTTTGTACGAACTAGGATTTATTGGTTAATAGTGAGTTTCCTTAGATTAGGTCGCAATCAAATGCGCTTCAAAATCGTCACTATATGATTGAAAATGAGAATTTCTGATTTAATTTCAGTAAAGTTACTTATTTTGAACGCGCATCCTATTCTCGTAGCTGTATTTGTATATAAATATCATTCTAACTCATATTTTAGCTGCTTAGTGTATTTTTACATTTTATTGTTCTGTATTCTTATCCCATTTTTCTTAACTACTAATTTGATTTTATTTTTAATCTAAGCCACTCAAATAATATTAACTTATCTACATACCTTTAAAGTAAGCAGTAGCGTTGGTATAGGCAACTTTACTCTAAAAAAGCAATAAAAAAGATATTGATCGCATAAACGTTTTACAACCATGTTAAAATATGTGTTTATTCTTGATCGCTTTGAATTAATTGAACGCAGCACTTTTAATGAGTAAAGTTGACTATAGTGTTACTATCTAACTCCTAATATTTGACTGACCTAAATATCGTTTTTAGATATTTTGTTATTTCCTTAAGAGGATCACCGATAACCACCCCGAGTACCCATTTTCTTTGGGTATTTTTATTTAAAGTGATTGTCTTTCCTAAACAAATGTTTCGTTTGATAAATATGCTAAATGATTGAAAAGCGGACTACTTCCATACGAAAAGTTTGTATGATTGTATCTACTTGTTCCAAAAACAAACAACTTTGTTGTTGTATAATAGATTATCTCCATCGAGACCTATTTGAGAATGCTTTATATGTATACCTTAAAATAAAGAATTATTGTATGTATTAAATCTAAAAATAAAATTTTAAAAACAAAATGGTCTGTAAAAACCGAATATCTATTTGCCATTCAAAGTCAAATGTTCCGATATTTATGTATGTACGTAGTATTAAGTGATTTAAGTTTTGGAAATATTCTATCTAATACAGTCGTTGGCCCATCTGTTGCAGAAATTTAATTATTTTCCAAACGCAATTTATTTTATAGAATGTTGAGGCAACCCATTGTGATAAGATTTTGAATTAAACATATACCTACTAAACCCCGATTAAGCCTAAATAAAAATTTAAAAATAGTCTATTGAGGTGTTATTTTTTTACCCAACAGCAGTATTTTTATGTAAGAAGCAAATGACAAATGTTTGCTTTCTTACGAAATGGAACGATTATAATCATTCCGCAGACATCCAGAAGCTTTGTTATGTTTTCTTCAAATTCTACCAAAAAGGTTTGAAAAGTACCAGATACTTGAAAACGTGGTGTTTTTAAAGAATGTTCAGATTAATCACTTTGCATAATATTTTAAGCAGATTTGATGGAAAGAAGGGTCATGTATTTGTGAAGCACTTTTACGGTAGATTCAACGACAAAAATAATATTAGCACGGAAAATGGTTCAAATTCCGAAAAGATTTTGCTAAAGTCTCTGCAAATTCAATTGGGACTGAACGTATGAACCTGCATGCAGCGCAAGGTCGCTGCTGAGTTTCAACTGGTGAAAGTTTGCATAGACGTTACCAAAGTATAGGATAATGAAATTTGAAAAATTATTTTATTGCACCTCGTACTTCATTTAAACATTTGTCGGAAGGTTTTTAATTAATTTTTCATTAATTTTGAATAATCTAATTAATTAGAATTAGCGTTTATCACGCTGGTCAGAATATGGAACTTAATAAACTTTTATTCATATTGTTGAAATTTGGCTGCAGTATTTGCAACAGTAAGGGACAAATTTTGCCTTAAATAAACTAAAATTCGTCATACCAGTGGAGTGGCGGAAAATAACATGGCCAATATTTTTGGAAAAAAAATGTGCGCTGAGGACTTATTTTTAATTCGCTACTGTATTCGGATTAACGGGATTTTAGTACAACTTTTTTGTCTCTTGATATTTTTTCATGGCTCGCTTCATTTTCGAGATATTAAGTAAAAAACTGCTTTATTTTAAGTCCCTGGTACCTACAACATGACAAAAATATCCATTTTGAGGCTGGTATTCACACACCCAGCAAAAATCAGCTTTTCAGCATTAAGGGCGATGTTTATGAAACTTTCTGCACCTATAGAGACAAACAATTATCGGGTGAGAGTTTATAATACAATTTGCTTTAGTTTGGACGATCCGTATTCTTTAGGACAAGAGCGCTGTTGGGTGAAGAAATCCATTTTGAGACCGGTATCTTCTAAAGCGGCAAAAATCAGGATTAATCGCGATTTGCGGATGTCTAATGTTCAAAGAAAGAGCGCAGTTGCGTAAAAACATCAATTTTAAAACCGGTATTTACCAGCCTGGATTAAGGACGATTTCTATGAGACTTTCTGCGTCTTTAAAGTCGGGTATTTTCTATTGGCGCTAAAAATTTGAAGTCGGTACATGTGTTAGTTTGAAAGCTGCGAATTTTTTAACGAGAAAACCGAGTTGAATGGAAACACCCATATACGACCGCTATTTATTCAGCAAACAACAATAAGAATTATGGGCGATTTTTATGAAACTTTGAGCATATGTAGAGTTAAGTGTCTGTAAGAAGATGGTAGAATTTCTAAATTGTTGCCTGCTTGTTGCAAAAAAAGAGAGAGTGCAGTTCCATTATGTATCCATTATGAGACCGATATTTCGTAGTGAAACTCAGGAATTTAGGCGATTTTTATGAAAATTTCAGTTTTAGCAACCAAGTATGATGATCCAAACTTAACTCTCTTAATGTGTAAGTGAGAAGTGCTTAAGTGACCACACACACTGTACCGCGGAAAACTATTAATCACAACAAAATATAGTTGCAAAATCAATTAATCTAATTCAAACACTTTAACTGATCGGTTTCAAAGCATATAAGATGCAAATAGTTTTAGGCGGAAGTAAAGTTGGAAAAACTCGCCCGAGTTTATGACGACTCTCTCGATCAGTGTACCCGGTTTGCGGTTTAGCGCCGTTCACAGTTGAATTTTGAATTTCAGTGTCAAACTTGTCTTCATCTATGGTGTCAAATCTAAAATGGCATTCGCTTGACATATGTCACATTTTATGCATTTTGTTTACAAAATGGCCTCTATGGTAAATAATCATTGTCAGACTTTTGAGCAAATTTAGTGCGAAACCCAAAAATTTGAACCGCAATTTTAATATAGCAAGTTAAAGTTGCTAAAAATGCCAAAAAAAGCTTGTTGCGTGGTACCGCATTGTCGAAATTCGTCGGAAAAGACGGCCAGTTTGGGTGTTACATATCAAAAGTTTCCTACAAAAGACAAAACACGTCGGCGATGGGTTCGGGCCACTCAAGCGTCGTTTCGTAAGTTTTTTTGCCATTTTTCTTTTAACTTTTTTATTGTTTACTAAATACTTCTTATAGCCGAATTTACTTTCGATGATTCTACTACACAGCGAATGTGCAGTGAGCATTTTGAAGACAACTGTTTTATGATTAACAAGAATGGGAAAGAAGTGCTCAAGTTAGATGCGGTTCCAACGATTTTTAATGTAAGTACAATAAGTGAGCTAATAATGTCAAAGCCAAGTCTTATGTTGTAAAGCAAATAAAATAGCACATGGAAATGAACAAGACCCCCCTTGATGGATTGTAAAGCTAATTCAAATTCGGCAACTATTCAGCGCTTTTTTTCCTCACTACAAACATTTAATATACATAAACCGAAATAGGTATAAATATGTTTGGTCAATAGGCAAGGGTCTTGTAATCGTAAAATTTGCTCAAAACGTGTGCTCGCCTCTGCCATGAACAAGCAACATTCGAAATACCTATCACTTTTTCTTGAATTATCAGACAGCCAATTTGTTGAATAATTTGCTTAGTTTTTCCCATATCAGCCTGAACACAGTTTGGCTTTTGTCTTATTGCCAGAGTGCGTAGAGCATCCCAACTCACTTAATAAGAGCGAATGTATTATATTTAAATTGTAATATAAATACTTATATTGTAATATTTTACGGTATTAATATTTAGCATAATTATTAAACATTAAGAGCATTCATTTTTATTAAATCATTATGCA
The DNA here is from genome assembly GCF_020466585.1 of Dendroctonus ponderosae. Classification (NCBI taxonomy): domain Eukaryota; kingdom Metazoa; phylum Arthropoda; class Insecta; order Coleoptera; family Curculionidae; genus Dendroctonus; species Dendroctonus ponderosae. The sequence continues at coordinate 6,025,654 of NW_026018508.1, forward strand.
AAAGTAGCTCATTTATGTAGAGCGTTTATTAATAAAATGTGACCTGAAATACTATAGAAGTTTGCATTTAAATCGTGAAGCAACTTGTTTATGTAGTATCTACTTAAAGAAACCTTGAGCAGATTTTCTTTGAATTGGGGAAAATTGAAATATAAGTTATGCAAACAGGAAAAAGCAATGAGAGTGCTTGCAAAGCAAAGTGCGAAAACCTGTAAATGAAACACATTAATCGGTATAAAACATTATCCAAAAGTTGGAGAAAGAGAAAGTATGCTCGCAAAATAAAAAATAAAGAACATGTTGAAGATGATCAGAAATAAAACTATATGATTTATTAATTATAAATCACAGAAAAAAGTAGCTGTCGGTTAAGGTGTGTTGATTTTAATGGCGACATCACATACATTTTTTTGGGTCTGTTTTATAAACCTCGTTTTTATGTGAATGAATATCATCAAAATCAAATGAAAAACTATCATTTTTCGATCAGTAGCGATGATCACAAAGAAGTACTTTTCTGTACTGTTCAATTGTTTTGCTTCTACGGACGGACTTTTACGCACATGTGCGCAATTTGAAAGTTTCGAAACGTAAAAATATTGATTTTTGTCAACGTAAGTTCGTAATTTTATTGCAGAATCCTGTGAAAAAGGAAAAAGATGTTGGGACAGTTAGGCCTAGACATCAGTCGAGAAGAGCCGCGAGCAAAGAAGCTCTCAAACAAATGCAAATATTATTAGAAGATGAAGATGATGCCGTCGAAATTCCAGATGACGACGTAAGTGTACTTTTTTTCTGTTAACATTAGGTTTTTTGGCGCTTTAAATATACAGCGGATATTAGAAAGTTTTATTCGCATGTTTGTATCAAAATAAATCTATTAACGTGAAGTACAGGAAGTATATATTTTTAATAGTTTTTTTGACAAATTTTTTTGTAAGGTGCATTATATTTACACAAAAATATGAGAGTTTGCATAAGTATAGACCGATAATCAGTCACATTATCTTCAGAAAACATTAAACGTATAACTCTTTGTTATGTTGTAGGTATAGTTCCCTCAGTTTTTCCATTCATGTCTTAATCTTAATTATTTTAAAGTATCCACACGTAATAAATTAAAATTTGAGAATATATTTATTTTATATCAATATAACTACCAAAGTTTGAAAACCGCTCAAAACTTAAGCGAATCAAAAAAGGCGTCGAATTATTTCACAGTTTAAAGGTCTTTTTAAACTTACAATTGTATGTTTCACTTCAACTGATTTTCGAGTCACATTTCTTTTAGATTTTATTTAAATTATAATTAAAATTTTTAAATTCTATTAAACAAGCTTCTCGACAATGTTTTGAGACAAGTTGAACTAGACCGTGTTTGCTGAACCCAATTTTACTTGCTGAATTGCTGAACCTCACAGCATACAGGATATTCATACATAATGATCGTAAAATATTTTAAAGACGAGTATTTCCAAAAAAGTTTTCCGCTTTGGACTTTTCCTTTCGAAAGAATCTAAATCTCTTGCAAATGACAAAAATTATCGTCTTTGCATAAATAATATCTATTTTGTTTTTTCTTGATATTGAGTTATACTACTAAACAAAGTTTACTTACTTAATCGTAAAGTCAGTAATCGTCGTATTTTGTTAGACTAAAATCGTTATATTATTTATTTTTATGATTGTCTGACGTTTTTAAGTTGAAAACGCACATCCATTCGCTACATGAGATATGAGAACGCCCAACGAACCGTTTAATATATACTAATAGTCAATAATTTGCGAACATTCGAGTACTTATTTAGTAAACTTATTAAATAATGTTTCCAAATATAATTCGATTTTAATTAACTTGGAATTTTGTGAATATATTCTAACTCAGAAATCGCGATAATGTTGCTTGTTTCTCTTCTTTTAAAACATTTAAAAAACGCACAAAATATTTAATTGTATGTATGTAGATGAAGAGAGAACCGTCAGTTGATTTGGTTCACGTTTGCCTATTAAAGTAAGCTGTTGCTTGTTGTTAAATTTATAATGTTAAGAAATATAACTTATTTGATATTTATATTTTAAAGCTACATAAAAATAACACGCCATATGAAAATAGCGTTTAGCATATAGCGCGCTAACAAAATATAGCCGTTACGCGCATCCCTTAGTTAACACATTGAATGATCTAAAATAGGTGGTTTATCGTGAAAAAAAGCTTCCCCATATTTAAATTAGTTAATTCAAGCAGGAATAAAGTACCTTAATTAATCAGTGGTCAATTCACTATCTTGAGAAAAAATTGATATTTTTTTCAACAATCCTAAACATTTATCTACAAAATGTTAACCGAAACCATTTCTGAATAATAAACGCTTTGCAGTTGTTAAAGTTTTTTTAGCTTTATGTATGAAATGAGATTATGGTTAATGCTTATGACAATTTCTTTGAAATTCAAGGTTTTTGTCTCGATAATATTTACGTGAATCTAATATTTCTTATTATACTATCTTTAAAAAAATAATATGTTTTTTTTATTCAATTACAATTTACAACGAAACACACTTTAGCCTAATTATTGGAATATTGTGTATTTATATTTTTCTTCTATTTTAACTATATGCTGTAAAGATTATTTATAAGACTGATATTTCTGTCGCTATGCTTTGAAAAGTGCAAGTAGGAAGAAGTTCTGATAAGATGCAAATAGCACACACAATTATTTTACTATAAGGTCACTATTTTCTTGACGAAAGTGAGTTTTTTATTATGCAGCTGAACTCAACTTTTTGAAACACTCGGAATTATGGTTAATTCACGATAATTGTTTTGCTAATCTGACAAGTTTGAAACAATCTTATTTACCGAATGATCAATTTAGTAATATAACTCAGTACGATTCATATTTTGGTTAACTTGAAAAAAATGAAACTTTTAGTTAACTTAATTTACTCATTATATAATTTGTTTTAGTACGTCTACAAAGGAGAAGTGAAAGAGGTAATTAATTCGATTTTTTTAATTAATATGCTTAGTTAATGTTAATGATTTAAGTTGTTATATGTTAAAGTCACAAGCTAACTACGTTTTGCCATATAAGTTATTTCTCACATATGAAGCAGACAACTGTTTTAGAATACGTAAAGAAAATTAGCTTTTCCATTAAGGCAATGTCGCTTCATTTACGTCATTTGAAAGTAAAAGAACTAAATATATCAGGATTAAAATGCTACCGAAACTGTTGCCACCTCTAACTGTTCACAATTACTTAATAGAAACATCGTGCTTGCGATTAGTTAGTATTTTTTTAGTAATCTGACAAATTATGCAATACTAAAACAAAATTTTACTGAACATTTTTGAGAGTTTTTATGTGCTGATCAAATGTTTTTATTCATAGGAACCAGTGCCAGTTCCCGCTGTCGTTCCTCCTCCAAAAAAGAAATACAAACTAAGCCATCGAAAATCATCAGATGGTAATGGTACACCCAAAGCAACCCCACCCAACACTTTGATCAATTGCGAATCACTTTTAGATCGCGAAGTGTTGGTATTGAAAAGCATAACGCCAAGCATCACCAATCATGATGTCGAAAATAATCTGGAGCTGGAGTGTTGGGTAGAGGAACTGGAACCGTGTCAGAAGGAGCGCAACCAGAAGCTGGAGGAGGAAAATAAGGCTTTACAAGAGAAATTAGATGAGCTTATTAAAGGATGTGACGGTGAAGTGATTTATACAGGAGATCTTACTACTGTTATTGAAGTGGCGGAACATGTTCAGAAAACTATTCAAGGTAAAAAGTGCTTTTGTTTGCCATAAATATTTATCACTTTGAAAGAAATTTTTAATTTATATATTTTTCTGGGAAAGTCAATTTGCGCCTGCTTCATTATTATTGAGCGTAATTATAAAATAGTTCTTTCATCTGTCTTAAACGTTTCAATTGGGTGTTTATCGATACTTTCATTTAAACTGTCCCAACTTTCTTGGTTTCTTTCTGATCAAAGCGACATGTACATTAAATAAAATCGATTTCATGAAGGGGCAGTCAGTGGAACTTCGATGTCTCGAATTTGATTATTAATTTGTTTATTATAAATATTAACTTTGCTTTCAGCTGTTCAAACATCTCAGAATAAACCTCCGATTGTTTTGAATAGCACTGTGGCAAATTCACAACCATACCAACTCGTGGTGGATCCCCGTATTGGTTTAATTGTAGGCTCTGTCGCTTCTAATAATCAAACGTCCCCAAAACCTTCAAAAATTCAGGTAAGACAAAACAAACATTATCAGAAGTATAATGTGAAAATCGTAGATTTTTTTATGTTTGTATAGTACGCATAATTTTAAGTTTTCATATAGTTTTGATAGTCGGACATGGATTTATAAAATCGATTCTTACTGCAAAAACAAAGATTTGGTAGTTAATTAATGCGGTTTTTCTTATATTGACTGATACATTGAGCGTTTTTTTTTCAGGTGACTACAAATCTTCAAACCCCCGTTGTTACACCTGGAAGCCAGACAATCGCAAACCGAAACCGATTAACCAGGACGAAAAAACAAACGTCTGTCGTAAGTACAACAGTAACTACTCCGCCACCACTGACGCCTGTGGGCAGTAGATCTGTTCTAATCACAAAATCCACCAATAAGCGAATCGCTTCTCAGTCCCCTGTGCAAGCCCCACCAGCAACCAGGTCCAGAGGAAATGTGAGTAGAATTAAAATGTTTTGAATCGACTTAACGCCGTGTTTACAAGTCGATATCATACTATATTAAATGCAAAAAAAACATGATTGATCCAATCTAACGCATTTTTTGAATAATTGACTCAAGTAAGACTTTTTCTTATTCGATAATGCAATAATATTCAGCAATTGATTCCGGAGTGAGTTCAAATAGAAATGAACGGAATGCAATCGAAGAAAATACTGCTGCTAATAAGCTTGTTTACTACTGCTACAATACACTACCTGCTCTCAATCTAACTGCATTTTAAACAATAAACTACTATAACATCAAGGTTTTGATTATTATAGCTACAAATGCGAAAAAGTCACAAATCGATTATACTGAAGTATTGATATTTACAACAGTGTATAATTCAATAGGTGTTGTGACTGGCAGACAATTCAGGACAGTCGCATGTACTCAATTTGCTCAGAGACACAAGGCAGACGGCGTAATTAGGAATATGCCATATAACAATAAAACTTAATACAATTGCTTTAATAATGAAAATTTATTTTTGTTAATAGTATTGTCGAGAGAACTCATATAGTTAAATTATATGTATCAACGTGATTTTGACTACACATTGTTTTTGTTAAAAATATAATTGTACAATGGAGTAGTGCAGTTTTTTAAATTTTCGATGTATTTCTATATCTTAATCACCGTTTCTGGAAATTGCACTGAACAATTCAACACTATTAATTGAACTATGTGTTATAAAACGTAATATATATTTTATAACAGAAACGTGTTGTGTTTTATTGCATAAATTATAAACTTTCAAACTAAGCACTAACTCTATTGTCTTTTTCGTCATCTGATCAATTTGAATATTGAACAATTCGCTCTTTGCTTTTTTAATAGAATTTAAAATATCAATCAAAGTATAGGCATCCCCAGTCAAGCCCATTAAAATATTACATTAATCTATATCAATCAAAAGAATGCCAAGATCAATTTGAAGAAATGTGGTGTTAGAATAATGGAATTTTCAGTCAGTGTGAAAAGTAAAAATTGGGAATCAGTGAAAACACTCGATTACATATGTAGAACTTTGCCTTTATGCAAAACGTGCCATTTTGATCTAGATTTGCACTTTAATTGTGTAAATGCAACGTTCTCTAAAGTACATTTTATTTTCAGGATCATCAACCAGCAATAGCGCCTACCCCTCCAGTCACCAGATCAAGGGTTAGTAAATTCTTCGAAATTTTCGAATCAGTTATTTGCTTTTTTTTTCGTCTCATTTTTCCTCGTCAGATCAGTATTTACATGTCCGTAATAGTAAATTACATTCTGAAACCTTCATAAATATTGGGGCAGCGTCCAAAAAGCATAATACTAGCCCTTTTTATAGATATGCAAGGTGTTGCCTAATTCTTATACCTTTCATACAGTAAGTAGCAGGTACATTTACGCAAAAAGTAATTCGTTAGCTAATTTAATGACGGATATTTACGAGCTCAAAAGATGTATTTCTGTTCTACATACAGATGAGATAAAATTTTAAGATCTTTAGTTCAACTCGACACTATCAGTATTACAAAAATAAAGAAATTTACTTTAAATAAATAATTACAGCATCATTTATCATCTTAAATTAAGCTAAGTATATAAACAAAGGTATCAGTTATAAAAAATATATAATTAATTTGGAACTTAAGAGTTTATAGGTCGGAAGCGAAACGTTTATATTAATTTTTGGTCATAAAATAAGCTATTGAATAATATTCACTTACACTCTCAAAATTTTTTTAAAACGTAATATCGTGTACAGAGTAGCTAAAACATAGAATAAAACTTTCCTTGATTGATACTTATGAAAGAAACTTGAAAACGTGTTTTTTTTCTCTTTAATCCGCAGCATTTGCAAAAATGCTCAGTGCAATTTCTGCAACACTGCAACAATTTCAATGCTCCATAATAATGAAAATCGTTGTTTTCCATATATACAATTCGAATAAAAACACAAAACCTTCTAGATAAATTTATTAATCTTGGATTGTCGACAGGATTTGTTATTTTTCTGTTTTGCTCTGTTACCCCAGGAAATAACAAAAGTTTTGTTATTAAACTAAACTTTTAATAATTGAAAACCAAACTAATTGTAAAAATTATGTATTAAGTTAACGTTTTAGTTCATTAATAGAATTGGCATCTGCAATGTTATGGAAAGAGTTGAGGAACACCGAAGTTTTACAGGTATGTAAAGCGAAACGGTGGAAAGATATTGAAGATGTTAAACTCACAAATCTGTGAGTCTCAACCTGAAAATGTCTATACAATTCTTGCTCTTATATGACTTTACTACTCTGTACATGGTATCTGAGGTTTTAATAGGTGATTAAAATATTTTTCTCTAATACTAATAAGAAAATATGCATACGAACACACTGTATAGTAGATAAATAATGAACCTTGGAAGGAATTTTCACGTTCGAACTGAAATAATCACATTTTTTTATTTACTTCTTTGAGGCCATACAGGCAATTTTGGAAAAGGTCCACAATTTTATGTTTTTAAAGGGTGTACTTAAAAGAGGTGAAATGTAATTTCGATTTTTAATTTATATTTTGCAAACTTGGCCATTTTTATTGCCATAAAGTTAAAAAAATATTAAATGACAAGTGTACATTTTTTGTCGCCCAGTTTAAGCTTAGTGTGCCAAACATTTTATAATTGGAATTATTGTTTAAATGCTTTAAAGCCTCCATTGAATATTATCGATAAAAATCATTCGTCTAACGTTTTTATAACTATCTCTAATCTCTCCATGTTTAAAGATGTTTTTTTGTAAGTTTTCATTCGTTGATTGGTGTATTTTTTTACAATTGTTTAATGTATTTATCGTGTTATGTATTTCCAGCCTGGCGCAAATGCTCCAAACAACAGACCATCCGAATGCAATGTTGAAGGCGGTTTGACTACAGGATTGAATGTGAAGTCGAAAGCAATTGTAGATCTTACTGCTGACGATGGTCGACCATTGCCCGATAGTCGAGAGATATCATTTAACAAACTCCAAGGGAAAACGTTTCCATCTTTAGTAGTCGTTGCTCGACCCCACTTACGAGTATCCGATGTAAATTCAGACCGATCAAAGTTAGATGCTAAAGTTAAGAGCGTTTTGTTGTATCTGCCATCAAAATTTACAGAATGGTAAGTATATGCCTTTGATTCCACACTACAGGATATGTTAAGTTACAGCACAAGTGATTATTGAAATCCAGTTTTCGGAAAGCTTTAAATTCATGTGTTAGAGACAAGACACTTAGTCGGGTCTCAGTTTTTATAATAATTATACAGATTAACTCAAGTTATTAAACAGCAAATATTTTTGGTATTTATATAATCAGTTATTTAGTTCAAAACCCATTTTGATTAAGTCTAAGGTCATCGTTAGAAAAATTATTATTAAATTTTGGAGCGCGCGCTTAATAAAAGCGAAAGGTTTTTTATTGTTCTATCAAATTTAAAGTTACAAAATTAACTAATTGTGTCAGAATTACGCGCTCAAAAAAGAAATGCATTCTATTTAAAGATGATGAGAAATTTAACACGAATATCACTTTCAACTTTGCATTTCGACGTTTTTCCCTAAACAGATAACGATTTTTTTCTCGATTTTCTCAAACGACAGTAAATGTTTATTTTGTGAAGCTTTTAAATAAATCGCAGAATGTTCACAAATCAAGCAAGTAACGGGCTGAACACGTTGATAGGAACCCGAAGAAGTCGTTTTATAATTCTCTATCCATCCAGCGTTAACTGTGAATGACTGAAGAACTTGAAGTCACTTTCAAAACTGATCTTTTCATTTTAACTTTTCTTTATTACTACTGATGATTTTATTGACTTACTGATGTGTGAGTTATGAAATAATGTTCTACTCTGTTGTGCTTTCCAGGCTAATTCAGCAAGGATTGATAAGATCCGAACAGACATGCACTGTGCATTCTACATCACAATTAAAATTAGGCATGTACAGCGACGTAACTAAATTTCCCTATTCCGGTGGATATGTCTGGATTTCTGAATGTTGCCCTCAGAGATTTATTTCAGTGTTTAGTGGCTCGATATTCGAAGGATCGCAACATCCACCTCTAGTGATTTTAAAAATTATTTACCATTGGGCTTGCCAAACTAATATTCAGAATGTAACTCAATGGGTAGGCGTTGCTTTTTTTTATGTTTAACTTTAATTAGTTGCAAATGCAACAATTGATTTTAGGTAAGAGTAGACAATCTCTATGTCAAAGGAATGTATACATGGCTTCGATCGGTGTGCACTCTCGGTTTGCAAACTCACATTCGGAAATTGGGAGGTCCACAAGTCAAAGTAGAAGTAGGTGTTATCTCTCTTGGGACTACTTCCCAAGATGGAAACTCACGGCAAGTAAAGGTAAGAGTAGTGGTTACATATTTAATTGCTTTGTGTCGAAAAATGCGGAAAATTCTTAAAGGTTTGGAGCACTGGCTACTCCTTTACTCTTAGCAAGGTTGAACAGGAGATTATTCCTTCGAGCCAGATTTTTAACTCGAGAAATGGTTAAAGGCAATTTTTTCTCCCAATTTCATTGATTGTGCTTGAGAATTGAACACGAAAATAATGTTTGTCTATAAATAATCTGGACATTTGCTGCTCGTGGCAATGATTTTAGATTGGAGTTCCTTGGAAATTCAAGAGCCTTTTGAATGAACTAAATTTCAATTTGAATCTAATCTAAATTTAAATCTAACTATCCATCTGTAAAATGTTCAAAGTTTCAAAGGCAAAAACACTATAATTTAACCAAATGTGTTTAATCCAGAAAAGACGGTTTTTAAGTAAAGAAGATTTTGTTCGTAATGTTATTTGAACAAAATTTCGTATATACATTTTTAGGAGGAGAAATTGGAATCTATTAACTTTCTGCCACGTTGAAGAGAGCGTCGCATACATGAAAATCGTCTTTAAAAAGGCAGTCCCGCAGATTATACAGGGTGTCCTACTCGTAAGAAATAGCTTCCTTACGTAAACTTAGACAGTTAGAAGTAGGAAACAAATAAAAGTACCGTGTGTCTCATAAAAGTGCTACCGACGTCAACTTTACGTTTTTTTTGTAGACTGAAATTTTATCTTTATTTGTGAATTATGCATGAAAATTGCTTTTTAGCAAACCTCATTGTCGATCATTTGCTTCTATCGTTTACCGGAAATTTTAATTTGAATGAGATTTGCGAAAGATATTTTGAAAATATGTATGCAACCTGTTTCTTTAGCCGGCTGTTCAATCCTGAGGAAGAAATGGGGTTCCTTTTGCTTGCTTCATTTGGTACCCCATAGTCGACCGTTTAGTTATATCTTTGGCCGGTATTTCATTTTTGTTGCGAAAAGTATTCATTTTAATGGACGTTTTAAAAATGAATTTTCGAGAAGCGGTAACCTCTTTTGGATCAAGAAGTGTGCTTTTTTGCTTACTTAATTTGATCCCGATAGTCTACCATTTATTCGTATTAGTGGCAGGCAATTATTTTTTCAATAGGCTCTTGGTATGAGCATTTAAAAAATACATTTCTCAGATACAGTAAGATGTAGCAAACGCCTTCTTTTTTTGGCTTTCAGAGTAAAAACTGGGCTTATTTTTCTTGTTTCATTCTTAGTTTCGTTAGCTGCTCAGATGTATGTTCTACAACCTATCAAAAATTGACCAAAACTACTTCTTCCTGAAAGAAAACCACATTTTTATTAATCAAATTTATTTGGCTTCTCGCTTTTTATAATTCACTTGCCTGTCGATTCAAATCTTTATAGTACTTTTATAATACGGCTGGTTTTCTTGCTGGGGGCTTTTGTGCGTAAATTGGCAAAGTTAGTACTGAATTTATCTCGCTTTTTCCCCCCCTAAAACGCACGCCCACTAATTCTTCAGTAGAGAATTTAAATTTCGTGACTAACTAAATAAATATTATGGTTTTCATACAAAAAATAGTTTTAGTCATTTGAAATATTCGAACTATTTTGATAATTTTTAGAAAATACATCGGAACACTTAATGATACTTTAAAGTAAGAAAAAAATAATCTTTATCTAAAAACCGACGAACAAAGCTGGTTACTTTCTTTTACCGTTTCTAAGAAATTAATTTTTAATACACCCTTTGCAAATATCACTTTTTGCAAGAAAAAAATTGCCAGTCAACCATAGGAACAGAAAACGATCGACAAAGAGGGCTTGATTGAAGATTTGGTTGTACCATTGAATAAACCAAAGTTAACTCGGGTGGCGGTTTCATAAAACACCCTGTATACTTGAAAATTTTAGCACATGCATGTATCAAAATTAAGAAAGCAGGATATTTTTATTTTTGTTAATGTCTAACGGTGTAGTATTGAAGCTATTTCCTGCTAATGGGACACCCTGTATATGGATATCATAAAGACGAGATACGCTACGATATATAATAACGGAAAATAGTTGAGTGATTGCTATTTTTATGAGTACGTATTCTTTCAGGTTGAAGTGTTAGGTATATTGGAATGCAACACAAAACTGATCAGACTAAGAGCGATTGAACCGTTGGCCGATGGAGAAAGGAACTATAAGAAACGTTTTGCAAAAATCTTGGAGCCTTTAGAACACTGGGTCCATCCCAGTAGTGTTATTATAACCGATTTGACTGTGGACAAGGGAACTCTACTGCAGATGGGCTTTGCAACTGTGATGCAACCCGCTGTGAATGATTGTGTTAATTCCAATAAATCAATAATGGATTATCTACGAAGGATTGTGCCGAGAATGTTCCAAAACACCCTTTCGTTGCTTTCAAGGTATACATTTTTTGTACTGAATTTATTCATTCAAGTACTAACTGAAGAAAATATGTTTTACCAGTTTTTTGTCTGGTGGTGATAAAAAAAAAGTTCCTAATGACTTTCAACTTTTTAGGCAAATTATCCAACAATTTCTGGATGAATTAGTATGGCGTGAGTGGTTTGGAACTACCTCAATGCAGGCTTTCGATAATTTAATAACACATCTTGCGGAACAAACTCGCTTTGAATCATCTCAAAGCCTTGTCGTCCGATTGCATAAGGTAGCTGTAAATCCTTTTAGACAATGGGTGGTTCCCGTTGTTGGTGCTCATGTAATGGCACCATCTCCTGCTGCAGTCGCTGTGCCCGCAAAACCTACAGAAAATTTAACAAAAAAGCGAAAAAGGTGAGGGTGAACAACTGAAACTATTGACTTTCTGTGCAAAAGTTCTCGAGTTTTTTTAGAGAATGTACAACGTAGTGTGTCTGCTTTTTTACTTTGCCACACTTTTTGACGATATACCAAACCAGAAACTTGCATGTATTGCCAAATAAAAGTTTTCCAAATTTCTATTTAATCATTCTAAATTTATATATGGAAATTCTAGATTTCTAAAAGCTAAATATTATTTTTAAATCTTGCTGTACAGGGCGATACAAAATTGGCGTCGTTTCTCCAGGGTGTTTTAGGAAGTACAGAAAAAGTAGTACAAATAAATAATAATTTCAAAAATGCACTGCGAATTTGATTGCACATGCAAATGACGTTCTGTTCATTAATACTACTTTCATACTTTTTATACGTGTCAAAAAAAGCAACAAGTGAGGTCAGAAACGCCAATAAAAATCGAGATAATTTTACTGAATAAGTTTGCCATTTTCATGAGCTGTGCAATATTACATCCATAACATTCGTTTCATCAGCAAAGTGTCCAATTTACCAAAAAACTGCTCAATTTCACATCACATCAGTTTAAATAGCGCAAGTGCATGTTTTTGACTATATCAGCCTTCTCAGAACGGGTTTCAAACCTAGCACTTCTCATCAGCTGAGCTCAGATTGCAGACGGCACATCCAAAAGTCTGTATTTTAAAGATGGAACTATTTATTACCACTTAAAAGAAATTATGCCAACTTTGAATCGCGCTGTACTTACGTTAGTGAATTTCTTAACACTGTGTAAACAGATAATTGCACTTTTAATATTATTATTATTAGAAAAGATCCGGAACAGCCATCCAAGCCGACTTCAACGACCAGTCTTGAGTTAAATAGGCCGCCTAAATCGACTTCTCCAGACGTCCCTGAACAGATGATCCCATTGGAAAATTATTACTACGGCACAATCGATAATTATCCCCCGAAAACAAACGTTACTCTGAACATGAAGTGTCCATTCTGCAAAGAAGTTTTCAACAACAATATCATTTTGATGAATCATTTGTTCAAGCATGCTCATAATGTTTCTAAGGACGGCCAAATGTGCAGATACTGTTTGACTAGTTTGTCTACCGCCAATGATTTACTGAAGCACATAGGTAAGTTCAGGGGTTTACGGAGCTTGTTTTTATTGTTTTTGTCAAATAATTAAATGTGTGCATATTAATTTACTGTTTTTTCTAGCCACGTCTCATCCATCCGATACGAAACATGATAATGGTTTCATTTGTTTGATTTGCGAAACGCAATACATGAATCCATTCGTCTTAGGAAAGCACATGTCTAAAGAGCATTGCCCATCCGAGTTACCATATCAATGTGGAACATGTGGTTACAGGTAAATAAAGTTATTTTATGTTTAACATTTCCTTTCGTTGACAGGTTCTAAATAGCATTTTGTACAGGACAGTAATTGTATTTCAGATGTTCAAACCACAAACAAGCAATTGATCATTTTCACAAACAGCATGACAATGGGCCCACTATTCAGTGTCCGTTCTGTTTGAAATCAACAACGGTATTTTCTTCGTCGAGGAATATTGGCCAAAATATGCACTACTTCATACAGCACTTGCAGAAACATCAGAAAAAACAATTTGCTAGAAGGTAAGACTTTCGATTGTTACAACTTGCCTCGAAATTAAGCTGTCCAACTTTAACAGCAGTATTTATAGCCAAAAGTATGGAAACCTTCTTACAGTTCTATGATTTTCTAAATGAAATATAAATCTTATAAGAAATTATGTCTACACACTGGATCAAATGAATTAACAATTAGTTTAACAAAGTGTGTAATTTCTTCATTAAAAAAATGTGACCAAACCCCCTTTGAGAGTTACGAGATCGTTTATGAGGGTCATTGAAAATACAGAATAAAAGCCAATACTCAATGGCAAGAAACAATCTAATTATTATTGGTCAATATCGCACTAGTGATACCCACGTGAACATCTCATCTCATCATTCTCTTAGATCATGATCATTGATTGGTTCTGGTCCTTGGGAATTGTGCTTTACTTTGTGCTTTTAGTGGTCCCGTTAAACATTTTTTAATGGAGAAATTACAAACTTTATTCCACTAATTATTAATTTAATTCATTCATAATATAAATCTTCTTCAAACACTTCCTTGCATCAGAAAAAAATACTCATTTCGTGGAAAAGTATCCCTTAAATATATTCTTTGACTTGTTCTTTGACACTGAACTGTTTTGCTTTTTCAATTAAAATGATTGTTAAAAAAACCACTTATCAAACTTCAACGCTTACTTATGTTATTCCAAAAAGACTTTCTTTTTGCAGCATTTTCTACAATCATGGATTTCTACAACAATCGTTGAAAATTAGATGATTATTATTAATATCATAATCATTGTACTTGTTCTTAGATAACTAATTTGCTATTACTGCTTTTCCCATTGACATTCATTTATTAAATACTATAATCATTAAACATTCTAATTTGTTTCAGATGTGGAAAATGCAACTTGTGGTTCGTGCAGAAAGAGGTTTTGAAAGAACATCAGTACAATATGCATGCGTCCCAACGCGGGAAGAGTGGCTTAGTCCCATGGGTGGCGCCTCGAAATGGAGTAATGGTTCCAAAGTCGAAAATGGACAAGTACCCTTGTGACGGAGAGGGTATAAATTTTGGCACCTTAATTTGTAACGTCTCAAAGGGCTTGAAGTGCAAGGAATGTGATGATTTAATGGACAGCTCTAAACATTTTCCGTAAGTAGCCGACCTTTCACTATCCTCTCGTATAGGAAACGTTCGGAAATAGCTACTGTTTCTTGGAAGAATTTTGGTAGTTTTTGCTTATGACATTATTGTCATGGTGTTTTTCCACCATCTTCAGTTTGTGTTAAACAACCAATAGGTAAAATATTTTGTCCATACATATACATGAAATATAACAACACTTCTTATTTCTGTTCTGAAATGGACAAGCATTAAGAAACTAATGTATCAGTCCCAATCCTAGCGTAACAACAACAGCCTACACGAGTAAATAAGATAATAATTTAAAATTAGAAAATGTGGAATTCTGTTCTTTTTTACAAATTTGATGGTCCTGATTCCTTTCCTTTAGTCTTAATAATTTTTGAATGTTTTAGTGTATTGTAATTTTAAATTGTTTTGGTAACTAGTAATGGGTAAACAGGCTTTAGGTGTTGTTATATTTCATGTACGTCTATGGAAAAATATTTTAAACTATTGGTTCTTTTAGACAAACTGATAATGGTGGAAAAACACCGAAACGTATTTTAAGAAAAATGGATAAATTGTGATATCGAAAAAAATGACTGAAACCCAGGAATATTATTTATATTAACTTTATTTTAGGTCGTTTGAGAGTTGCCAGCATCCAAATTGCCAATATTCAACTTGTTGCTCGAAAGCTATGCAAAACCATAATGCGAAATGTAGCAAAAACTCGCAACGGACAATTTCACAGGATATATTGCCATACGAAATGTTCTGCATCTGTGGCTACAGTAGTTTAGATGGTAAGAAACTACTCGCATATTAAAAAGAATTTTATAATATTTATTAATAATCTTTATTTCCTATAGAAAAAGGCTATCGACCCAATCGGTCTTTCTGCCCTTGTGTAGTACATATGTGTCTTAACCTAGCTTATTCTTATTTATTAATTTTTTCAGGAAATCAAATGGCAAAACATCTAGCCACTTGTGAGAAAAAATCTGCCTACCCTTCCCTATCGGATGCGAAAAGCGCGTCCGTTACTCATAGTATGCTGGACGTTCTTGGATTGGTTCGAAAGCCTGAAGAAACTGATAAAAAAGTTTCTGCTCCGAGATCTGTTAAGCGAGCAATGAGGAGGACTGAAGCCGGAATAATTGCTTTAGATGAAGATGAATCTTCACGGGATTCGGTCAAGTCCACTAGAGGCAGAAAATCTAAAAAGCAGCTTATTGAGGCAGCCAAAAAGACCGAAACCGAGGTTATAGATTTAATAGACGATAGTGGTGTTGCAGAAGAGGGTCCATCTGAGTTAAAATCGGGCGATAAACCTACTGCAGAAGCGGCAGTGGAAAACGTTGACGATATTTTAGCTGTAGTTAATGTTGGTGGAAATAGCGAAAAAACTTGCATCGACAAACCAATTATTTTAGAGGATGATAGTAATGATAGTTCGGTTACAACTGAAAATGTAGGAAATGATGAGAGCGACGTAAAATCCGGAACTCTGATTTCTAATGTAGCTGAAACGGAAGATCATCTGAAACCATCAGATTCAGATGAACTTTTATCGGGCAAAGATCTTGCGGTAGAATTGGTAAAGGAAAACCTAGTTAACGATACCGATCAGGACGAAATGGTTGAGCTACCACCACCAGAAAAAGCAGAAGTTTTGAATGCAAATGCAATTCCCGAGGCTGAAAGTTCGAAGGAAGAAAATGACTCAAAAGAAGACTCGAAAGATGCGCTCGATAGTGAAGTATCTGCAACAGTAGATAATTCCTTGTTACATGACACCGGCATTGTCCCACTTGGCGAAAACTCTTCTGAAAATACTGAATTGACCAGCAAAAACACTGATGGTTTATTAGTTTCTGATTCACTAAATGTGAATCAGGAAGGCGATACGCCATTCGTATGTTCAGATAGTAGAGAAGATGACGTTAGTGCTCTCAAGCTTGGCACGGATGATTCTTTGCAAAATATTGAAGACAAGTCTGACTCTTTGGACGTAATTGAGAGTATTACTGCAATTGAAAAATGTTTAGAAACCTCCTTATTGCCTAGCCAAAATGATCTGAAAACAACAGAAGCAATTGAACCATTATCCGACATTGTAAAGCCATCAGAGCAAACTCGACAAGCAGATGAAAGTGATCGTATCGAAGAGAATGATGATTCTCGAATGGAGGTAGAAAGAATTTCGGTACCGGAAGAACCAAGTTCCGAGGTTGAACCTAATGTGGAGGATTCTCAGGGATCAAAAACTATATCGACTGCTGCAGAATCTGGTACCGATAATACTGTTCAGCTGGCGGCAGTTATTGCTGACCCTGTCACGGCAATGGAGGTTGATTGAGAATTTTAATTTTTTTTTATTGTTAAAGCTGCGATTAAAGCAACGTAATGGATGTGTAACAGGCAAATAGAAAAGTTTAAAATAAAATAGTGCTTTATAATAATAAGTGTATTTAAATGTTTTCGTTTTAATGTAGTTATACTAAATGCATCGGTATTGTCTTAGTACGTGTATGACGATATATTATCTGTGCGGTACTATCATATTTTTCTTCTTGTTTTAACTATCTAACAGTTTTCAAATATATTTCCTGATGATGCAAGCGAATGGGTAAAATGCCACTAGTTCTCGATAATAATGTCGACAAAATTGATGCTGCAATTACATATTTCTATATCATTTTCATCGGTTCCTATGTATATAGGGTGGTGCAACCAAGACGTAATGCTATTACTAACTGATGTGTTATTTCGAAATTATTAGTTTTTAATGCGATGTTGGCATTAAACGTGAGTCAGATTACATCCATCAGAGTTATTTTTGTTATGCAGGGGGTTCCCAAAAGGCCATGGCTTACCAAACTTGTGTTTTGGGTTCATTGGGTCTGCGGTTAATAGTTTACCAGACATGAATCCTTAAAGTAGGCGGAGTCATACCACAGCTTATATATATGATATATAAGCTGTGGTCATACTAGACTGTGAAAGAAATTGAAAAATTGCTTCAAGAAATTTCTGAAAGGGTTTATTGAGACATTAAATTTGAATTTTCTGGTTTTCGTATTAATTTAATTGGGGCATAGGGAGAAAGATTCTTACCAGTCACAAAAACGGCTTTTTCCCGTAATCTTTTAAATCACGTAAAATTTTTACATTGGGTCTGAATGTGACGTCACAATTGATCGAGCTTTTTCATCTGGCGTAATTGCTTAAATTGCAAAGAAGAGGATCAGCTAACACGTCAGAGAGTAGCCATGGCTCCAACCTCAAATATTTTCCACCTTCATAATAATGATTCAAATGTATATAGTTTTCTTCAAAAAAATAATTTAGGATGGTATTTATGCAAGGAACTGCAAGACTATTCAATGTGTTACGCCTAGATGTATTACGAAGCCACCCAAAATGTATGACTTTTCCAAAATATTTATTTCGCTGCTTGAGTAATAAAAGAGAATTAAAAGTCTACAATATCGATGTAAAAGATTACATTGCCAAGCTGCAAAGCGAGTATTTGGAATTACTGAAAGTCGATAGTTACATGTCGAATCCACGATGTATTGAACTGCAACCAGTAATAAATATAATCACGAAGAGAGATGAGCTTATTACCAATATTGTTGATCTAAAAGAATTAGCTGCATCGCCAGACAAAGATTTAGCTGCATTGGCCAAAGAAGAGGAAACTGAACTGGAAACTAAACTGTATCACTTGGAGGAAACATTAATCGATGCCTTACTGCCAGAGGATCGCGAGGATTCATTTGATACCATTATATTGGAGGTGCAAGCAGGAGTAGGCGGTCAAGAAGCTATGTTATTCGCACAGGAAATGTTCGATATGTATTGCAGTTTTATATCTCTCAAAGGTACACATCTATTCAGTTATTTACAGGGTGTGCACTATTGCGAACTCCTTTATTATTATAGTTTTATGAATTTTGAGCTTATTTTCATTACCGAAGGTTCGGCTCATGCTATAATCATCAGTAGTTTATGATTGAAATCGAACCAGGGCTTTGCCATTAAATGAATCTCCGAAATTTCACTATTTTTGTAAAATCCCACTCATCTTAATGACACATTTGAAATCATTTTTATCATCTGAAAATTTCAAAACGTTATGCTTAGGATTGAAACAGTTGAGCATGTCGGAAAACTCGTCAGGATATTTTCCATAGTCCGTCTCGATCTCGAGACCTATCTGTCTCAGGAACCGTTTTTTACCAATAAAGTTTTAATTGGAAATTTGTTAAATCCAAACGAATACAGGCAAAGATAAGCAAACATAAACATTTAAAGCCGCTTATAGGAAACACTTGAAATATTTTATGCAATCCAAATTTCCCTTAGGTCTCTAGTGAAATACCTCATCCAAAAAGGGATAGACTTGAATTTTAAATATCACTTTAACATCTTCACTTATTTATATGTCAAAATCCGTTTAGAATAGTGAAAAAATCATTTGGACCTTTTTGATAGAAACCGTCGAGAACTCTTTTTTCTTAAAAGACGTAAGCAATTCTTACAATTTCAAAATTAGAAGTCAAAATGTATTTTTTTCTTGAGTATGCCTAAGTATACGATATTATATCTCTGAAAGAAAGCGTTCTGCGAACTGGCTTTGCTTGATTACCTTTGATAAAAATTGTCTAATTTCGAAAAAGATTCAGAAATATCAAATTCAACATTTGGAAAATCATAGTGGCAATACGAGAAAATTTTTATTTATACAGAAAGTTTGGCCAGAAGTTGAATATTTTTGTTAAATAGGGCGTTCGTTTAAGGCGCCTCAACATTTGAATCTTTATTTCAGTCAAAGTTGCTTATTTTTGAGCTTGATATGAAATGCCCTTTTAAGACTTGTAAAATTCTAGTAACTTCCAAGGATATTAAAAAAAACTAAATTTGCCATTTGGCTCTTTGTCGCTCGATGTCGTTCTCTTCAATCGAACTAGTCATCATTTTCTAAGTTTAAAACGGCATTTAAAAAAGCTCAAAATTGTGCATCTTTGCCCCAGTTTAACCTATCTCGAACCTCTTATGATTTACCATACTCTAGTGGTGTGGCTCGTACAACGGACACTTATATATGCAGCAAAAGAGCTGAAAGCTTAGGTTCAACTCAAATCAGCATATCTTTAAATTATAGCCGCGAATGACATAACTATTTCATATTTATTAGGAAATTTTACATATACACTTCTTTAGAACTATCCTCAAAAAGTCTCACATTTACAGAAGCAAATTAAAAGAAATTCTCACCATCTCTAAATGTCTTGGAAAACGTTGGAATATTTCAACATTCGCAAGATTAATTTTATTGTAGTGGTTTATTCAATATGTTCGAATAATATATATTTATTACAATTCAGTATTTTTTAATGAAAGCAAATATCGCAACATTCAATAGAATGTTGCGATATTTGTCCAAGTTTTAAAATCATCCGCAAAAGAGTTTATTTCAAAACTTGATGCTGCTATTAATACTACAAGAAATATTATACTTTGAAGAATTGTTGACAAAATTTTGAACGTTTTCATTATAAAGCATGTCTACTTAATTTATTGCCATTGAAAAGTTATTAAAAAAAATTTTAAATTAATAATAAGAAAGTTTTCTTTATGACAAGTTATGGAAACATACTGTCCACATGTAAGCCTTGTTGCAATGTTATGCTCTCAACGGCGAAAAACGTCTCAAATACTCAAGTTCGCTAAATTTTTCATATAAACGTTCAAAATTGAAGGTTTCATAACGAACATCGTAGTCTTTTTATAAACCGGGATTCAGTGGGAATAATGCCTTATCATTTAGTGTTTAGTGTTTTTAGTGTTTAATTGCTTACAGGCTGGAAGTACGACATTGTAGACTACATGGGCACCGACCTCGGAGGAATACGACGCGGCTCTATTCTAGTAAATGGAAGCAAAGCATACAAGTTTTTCAAACATGAGGGTGGAGTGCATAGAGTGCAACGAATCCCTTCTACCGAAAAGAGTAGCCGCATTCACACTAGTACAGTGTCTGTAACTGCTTTACCTCAGCCTAATGAAATTGATATCCGGATTGATCCAAAAGACTTGAAGATTGAAACGAAGAGGTACGATCTTGTCTGTGTATTTGCTAAATATTTGTAATAAAACATACGTGCAATCAGTGGAAACGCGTGGTTTAATGCTTAATTGGTGCACAATCCTAGAAGTAACACATTTTTTGAGCGGCACTACTAAAAATCGTACAAATTAAAGGATCTTAATAAGAAATTAAAAATTAGTTTTCATGTAAGTATAAGTATTGCACGTTAATGCGATCACCAGCGTTTCAAATGTCCCCCATTCGCATAATTCACGTAATAAAAATATCGCGATTCGATCACTAATGCAAAGCACAGTGATCTGCTGACTAAGTGTGCACAATGCAATTTTATTATTCAGATATGTAGTGAATATATGAGGCAGTTAGAAGGCAAATGTGAAAAATGATACCTAAACCATTCACCGAAAGGCTCGCTTTGATATAAATTGCCGCTAATAGTTTCAAATTTCTTAAACCTAACGTTATGATGTTCTTCTTTCAAGAATCATGAAGGTTAAATATGTTTTAGTAGGAGTTTTAAAAAAAAATGGGCATGCACGTGCAGTAAAGCCTGCCAGTTGGACTTATTTCACATTATCGGGATCTTATGATATTAGTTGTATATGGGATATAAAGTTATATAATAGTATAGTATATAAAGTGATATAAAAATAGAACGTCATTCTAGTAAATATAACGCGAAGTTCTCCTTAAAGCGCATCGAAAATATACCTAAAAAATGAATCGGCCTTAAAATTGAGATATTTACAAAAAAACTAAACCGCTTTTTAAGATTTTAGAAATATGAGGCTACCTTGCTTAATCCGCAATAGACAACCCACAAATAAATGAGTCCATGATTTTGATACTGATGAGAATCATCATTTCTCTCTAAACCCAGCTGACGACAGCGAATAAGCTCGAAACCGCTCCTTGGGCTGCCTCAGATTAGCGAACCTCGAGATTTGCACTAGCTTGCATAAAAATTTAATGTTTAAAGAAAAGAAAGATTTTTGGATTCAGTAAAAGGCTGTGAATTTAACTAACATTTATTTTTATTGTTTTTCGATAGATCAACAGGAGCAGGAGGACAACATGTAAATACCACCGATTCAGCAGTCAGAATAGTTCATTTACCAACCAACATTATGGTGGAATGCCAAGTAGACCGATCCCAAATAAAAAATCGAAAATTGGCGTTGACCAAATTACGAGCACTGTTATACCAGCGAGAGTTGGAAGAACAACTAGCTCAACAGGAATCGACGAAAAAGAGCCAAGTTAGTTCGAATAATCGAAACGAGAAAATACGCACGTACAATTTTAACCAAGATAGAATAACGGATCACCGATTGTCGGGGGTGCACTTTCACAATATCAAAATGTTTATGGAAACGGGTGCTGATTTGGAAGAACTGAATGAGCAGCTAGACCGGCAGGCCAGAATAAGTAGTTTGCTTGAGATCGTAAATAAGTTTTTGAAATGAGTTATACTCAGAAAGTTACATTTATAGGAACAGACCGATCCGCAGTGTTATTCAAGCGAATAGTTTTCCTGGTTATTCTTGTAAAAAATGGCTAACTTGAATACATTCACCCTTATTACACTTACTGTAGTGATATTGTATATAAGACTTAAATAAAACGTGCAAACCATTTTTTAGTTATTTTTTATTTACACATTTATGTGAATATGGTATTTTTATAATTTCCACTTTTTCGTCAAAAAATGTACTTCAAGTGTGCAACTTTTTATTATATGAAACTGCTTTCAAGAGAATAATGAGAATGCAAAAATTAATAAAATAACAGTTATTCAAAAATCTTCAAGACAAAGATAGGTATACTAATTAATATACGCGTTGACAACACTGACTCAATTCTGTTGATAATTTGGTTGTCAAATGCTTGGTAACGGCCGCTTGTCAGCTGACAGCACCAATTGAAACAAAACCGTTTCCTTTTAAATGTGTCCGTTGAAACGGTTCTGAAATCCAGGACTTTCACTGTTTTATCCTCGTTTTATTTAGAACACTTGTGTTGAACACGTGAAGATCAAGTGAGGTGACTTTCTACGAGTGAGTCTGAAATGGAGAACGAAAATACTGCCTCGGACTCGATTGATTATTCTGTATCCATGGCCGACATGTAAGTATTGAAAACCTACGTACCATGTTAAGAAAAGCAGTTTCTATTATTTGTATTGCTTGGCACGAAAACGAATACAGCAAATTCGATGCTAATGATTGCTACCTGTTCTAACCCAAGTACATTTATCTATAAAACAGAATTACAATCGCAATCTACTGACTTTGTTGCTCAAAAAAGGGTATAATACAAACAGAAACCAAAGCACAATAGTAAGTAATAAATAATTACCTATCTTTGACCAACGAATGTATCTGCTTTATGGGAAGCTGGAACATTTTGCAAAGCGAAACCCTCTTACACTATTGTTGCATTGCATTACAGCAAATTGTCTTCTATTAATGCTTTGAACCAACGACCACTAATATAATATATTGCGTGATTATCACATTTGTTGCTAATTGAGCGATTAAACCAACGTTCTCATTCATGATGACAAGTATATTTTGAGCTTCGTCTCCGAATATAATACTGAGCAGCCTGTTTGAGTATCAAAATACTGAAGTACTTTAGTAATCTAGTGAAAGTAGTGAACAAATTGGCAGTTTCTTAATCATAGAACAAAACTTATTAAGCCTCTGTTTTATAAAAACATTTCTTGAATAATCACGTATTACTATTAATAGTTACTGTCTTCATTAATAACCGTACTTATTTTTGTTGGTGTTTGGAGTAATTTAGAGACGAGACAAACGTTTGCTCTTGTGCTGTTTGAATGAAATATGCAACAATAAAATTTGAAAGCCCCTTAATAGTGACCTTTCAAATGAATTGTACGAAATATTAAGAAAAGTCGAATTGAAAAAATGAGAAGCAAAAACTGAAAACTATTAGAAAACCAATAAAAGAACTAGAAATCGGAGGAATCATTCGTCTAATCAGTTGAAAATTGACAATAGTAACAGACAAAAAGCAAGAAATCGATAAGTCCATAGCAAACAGCTAATTAATACACTGATTTATTACAGTCGGAAAGATACATTACAGTCTAGAAGAACTAGTAAAAGAAAACATTTTCGGAAAAGGCAGAAAATACTACACAAAGTCCACAAGAAAAATAAACAAAATGGACTCGAAGAAAGTACAATTCAACGATAAGAGCGTTTTACACACTACATAAATGTAGTAGAAACAACAGTGGAGAACCATAGGATAATGACTTGGGATAAATGAGAATATGTATATAAAAAAATATGTCAATAATATTGGATAAAGACGGTTTTGTGAGTGGTAGAATAACAAATTTGAGGGAAGAAAGAACAAAACTTAGACACGAATTAGTGTCTTTAGTACCGAGACGAACGCAAGCTGAAAACGAAATCTCCAAATCAATGCTAATGCCGCAAAATAGAAAGGAATACATAACAAAGGCCCACGAAAACACAAAACAACGAACAGAAAATCGAAGCAGTTTATTAGAGTACAAATTTGAATTTCTTTTAATTCGAAAAGTGTTCGAAAACAAATTCGTCGATGACAAAAGTGTTTCAAAACAGCTTTAATAATGAATAACAAGTAAAATTTAAATTAGTGACAGAAAAATCGTCGCAATGATTTTGAAAACAAGAAAGTAAGAACGAAAAAGCCTAAACCATTATGCAATTTTAAAAAATCAACTAGAAAAATGTCGCGTGATTGGTTCAATTAGTTAAAAAACTGTCGATTTAAACAAGCAAAAAGCAAGAATCATATACCAAATCAATATAACGAACAAACAAAGTTGATTCAAAGAAAGTCCAATAAACACCAATCCAGAAGAGATGGAAATGTAAAATAAACAACAGAAAAACAACGCTGAAGAAACAGATGAAAATTAATTTCGATAAACTCAAAATTCATTTCGATAAACTGAAAAGTGTTTGATAGTGTTGACCACAACAAAATATGTAAATAATATTGTCCAAAGACGGTATTGTGTTAGTATTGTTATATTATGTTAGGACAACAAGTTTGAAGGAAGAAAGTAAATAAATAAGAAACATAATAGTGTCATCAGTACTGAGACTGATGCACACTAAAACTGAAAAGCCGAAATCAGAAATAAAAAAAAGTATCCAAGCAGATTATTAGAGTAGAAATAATGAATTCCTTAACTTACTTAATAAAATATTTAAAATCATAAGAAAAATGATAAAAATTATTTTGAATAAACGCAAATGAGAATTAGAAAAACTTAACCAATGACCGAACTAAAGGAATTACAAGAAAACTGAGGAGCCAAAACGTAATGCCACAAACAAAATGTAATAACTGACAGAAAACTAAAAATTCGAGCAGATAAAAATGCTCGTAGGTAGATAAATGCGTATGTGTACCGTGCGTTTGGAACAATGTATTCAGCATTTTTTCTTATTCGAATTATTCACATTCGATAGAATTTTATCTAAAATAGTCGTATATTCATTGACAGGAATGTAAGTAGATAGGAATTGCCTTCCAACTAAATAGAATTTTCAATGCTTTGCTACATACTTGAAGATCTTGAAGATATCTTACAATATTATGTGTTTTCTATCGAGTTCGGAGATTCTGTCAGCAGGAAGATTTGGCGGCCGGAGACTCCGGTCTTCCATTGTTCTAAGATCAGTCCTGTTCTATGGATCAATTTTTATCATGTCTAAGATACATCCGGAGCCACGGCAGCTTTTCCATTCCAGCAATCACGATGTTGCTTTAGTTAGCCAAATGTAACTTAATGATCCTAGCGGGCATCCTAATCTAACGCAGGTAGTTTTCTCCAATTCGCCTTTTCCAAGAAATGAACAAGAATTATTGATGCTATTGAAAACGCACGTGATGTGAGGGTAGGCGGTCGATACAAAGTAGGACTAGAGATGTTTGTTTTACGACATTTTAAACAACGTTAACTGCAATATCTAACTGCCATTCTAGCCAGTAATTATTTACTTTAATTCAAATTTATCCAGAATTGAGTATAGAACTTAAGTATATTAGAAACATGTCTTTTATTTTTTTCTTCAAGAAAACTATTCATATTAATCTTCAAGAGTGCAGATCGCATTACGCAGATACTTACATGTTTTTCTAAGTAAACATGGTCAAGTTCTGTTAATTATATTTATTTCTCACTTCACATTTGCATATACAATGTGTTTGATGAGGAAGGGGCATTATTTTACCACGTATTATACGTCCGAAAATAACCCTAGTTTGCTATACAAATGATAACTCAAAAATGCTTCGTTACGGATTTGCAGGGTGTTGAAATTTAGTTTAAAAAATTCAAAATTATAAATTACTTCCAAACGCATAAAGATGTTTAACGAAATTTTCCAGGGATCAATATATTGATCTTACAATATTTTGCACATTTTGCAATAAAAAAAATTTTGTCAGTGGCGTACGTTGCTGCGCACTACCGACATTGATAAGGGAAAAATGGTTGGCCAGCCACTGTATTTTTTATTTATTACAAATAATTTTATAATACCTTGTTTTATCACAAATAAAAAATATCTCTTGCATGTTTTCGCTACTTCAAGTGATTCTAAAGTAAAATTTGTGGTAGATGGGCCAAATTGGACAGATTGAAATGGAAACCACCGTTTGTATTGGAGTAGATAAAAACCAGTGTCTTGCTAAAATTATTAATTGATCATTTACTGTCACGAGCGTTTTTGTAGTCTGTAGCGCATTCACAACTCAGTGGCAAAACTAGGTAAAAATATTAAATGTTCTGAAAGGTAGACTCTTTTCAATCAATGAAAATACAGAATTACAAGTGTTCAAAAATTAAACCTTTGCTCTCCACATACTTATCGACTGTTATGAGATCAGCTCAGTTTTATGTGCTCAATTTGGTCCACCTACCAAATATCTTACTTTAGAATCCTAACCACTTGTCAATGCAAGAGATATTTTTTATTTGTAATAAATCAAGTAATAATTAAAAATACACTGGCGTACCATTTTTTATCATCAATTTCAGTAGCGCGCAGGCACGCACGCAACCCGCAAAATTTTACAAAATTATTTTATTGCAAAACATCCGTCTTTCGTCTGGCTATTGATCCGTGAAAATTTTCGTTAAAATATCTCTGTGTTTTGAAGAAATTTATCATTTTGCATTTTTTAGTTGAATTTCAACACCCTGTAAATTCGTAACGAAGCATTTTTGTACTGTCATTTATATAGCAAACTTGGTTATTTTCGCACGTAGAATACGCCGTTAGAAGAATGCCCCTTCCTCATAAAATAGCTTGTATATCCTTAAAATTGTCTTTTGATTTTAAACTCCTATCATAATTAATTTTGTTATGACACCATTATTTCTTGTACAGTATATATACAGAGTGAGACTATATACACAAATTTAAATACGTTTTGTAAGAATATGCTATCTTACAAAATTGTGGATCACTCTGTATATTCAGAGCGTTCATATCATATAACCACCAGTTCTGCTTCATAAACATGCCCAAAAAAGCAGTTTTTTGTTATACTGGTTGTCGACATTCGAGCTTTTATTCGATTTTTCCATTCGGGTTCGTGCAGTGTTCAAGATATTTGGCTAAAATTTGGGAAACCATGTTCGGCTCTAGATTTACAGCGTTCAACATGCCAAATGATTGTCCGAATGTACAGGGTGATCATTTTTTTCTGCTCAGATCCCCTTTTATCACCCCGAATTTTCTTGTGGTGCGCCACTGGCGTCTATCGCTTTGAGAAAATCTTCGTTCGATTTAGAACATTCCTTGCCTCGTTCATTTCTTTCGTATCTGCCACCGTTTTCGAGCTATTTGTAAAATAATTAATTTATGCATGTTGTGTAATTTTGCAAGAATCATTAACTGCCGAACCGAGAATGGCTAGAGGAGGTTTCCTTAGTGCAAAAAATAACATAACAATAATTTAAATTTCAATACCGTGAACCTTGAATAGGCTGCCTTTGCGAGCAGGTCTATGAAGCAAAAATGCTTGATTATTGCTGTTTCGTATACAGAGTTTCTGTTTGTTTTTTTAAATACTGCCTTGTCCATGTTTTGTAAGCTTTTGCAAAAATTTGGAACGTTGATACACAATAGTAGTACTACATGCGTTTATTGTTTTAATGTGCAATTTTAATTAAGTAGGATGTTTAAAATGATGAAATCATTGCCGTATGTTAGGTGCAGCTGTTTTTGTTTAGCACAGTCTGGAAAAATATTTCTATATCAGTATATTTTGCAAGACTAATTATTACATAGAGGTAGGGAAACCCCTTATTTATTATTAGTTAATTAGAACTGCATGCTAAGAGAAATTGAATTAATTATTTTATTAATATATGCTTATTATATTCTTAAATTTCCTTCTTTAATTACTATATGCAATAGATTAAAAGTAAAGTTTGATTAGGAGTCAAGTAAGCAAACGTATTAAATAAAGTAAACAACTTGAATAAGATAATATCGCAATAAGAAATATTGGTTGTATGAGCGAGTAGAACGTGGATGTTCTTTAATTTTTAAAAGATCAGTAGCTTATTCGATCAGTTAATGCAAGGCTTTTATTTACCACTGTGTTTAAAGACTAGCGATGACAACTGAACTGATTATTATTTATTTTACTTTGCATAGAAGCTCAATCTATTGATCAATAAAATCACTTGAATTTTATAACCGTTCGAACGATTGCGTGGTTGAAATGCCCTTGTCAAGGTTTACATTTATAAGCAGATTTTTCGTTAAAAATTCAACTTTGCCTTAAAAGTAGTCTAGATCAAGGTTTTGCTCACATATAGTTCGGACTGACATGTTTTTTATTAATTCATATTCCAATACCTACTGCTGTTTGGTAAATAATTTAGGGTGAAATAATTTTTTAGAAATGTGCGGTAGTTATCATGTTAATATCACATTATATTGTCTTGCATTAAATTTCCTTACAATTAGCTTTAAAAAGTGGTTCATTAAGAAGCGGCGCAATTATTTTTAATAGTAAGTATCATAATTTGTAGATTGATTCAAAGCAAGTTTCCAGCAAATATTATTACTAGCGCTGTTAATGACCAAGTAAGTAGTAGTAAGACATGGCCAAGTAAGTCCAGATGTGATGGGTTTTACAGGTGCATTTTCTGAGGAAAGAAGTTAATATAGAAAACTATTATAAGGAAGGTCTCACTATACTTATCGCATCTTTGAAGAAAATACGGGTTTTCTCGTTATTCGTTTGGACCTTGTGCAGTGGTTGAAAAAAGAAAGCCACTGCCCAGGTTATGCGGTAAGTTCCGGATATTTATTCTTTTAGTGAATTAGTCATCTTTATTTGATCAACGCCCGAAAGAAGTTTCAGATTTTTTTTATGAAATGGCTTAGGATTTTACACCTTAAAATATGGAGCGTGTTGGAGGAATAAATGTTTCAAGAAAGTAAGGAGAATTTTGTACAGCCAGCAAGGGATTTTGAGATATCCCTTGCCTTTTTTTGCAAAACATTTTTAGTTGCTTAAAAAATAATAACATACATATTTAATTTTTATGTCACTATGTCTTTTTTGATCCTGAACTGTATTATAATTTAGTTGAATCTCTCACTGCTAATCCTATAATTGATTCGTTGGTTTAAAGGAAATCAATTCATAGACCTTATGATTGAAAGAGAATGGAACTAATAACAGGAAACAAATTGACAAGTGTAATGAGAAAAAGTATAAATATTATTATCAATAAAATAGAAGACCAAATAATAGGGATGAACAGAGAAAATGGTGTTTCTATCCAAAATATTGTAAATCGTCCATCAAGCACGTAACGAAACCGAACATTCGAAGTGCTCATAATAAATAGAAATATAAATTAACAAAGTCTAACTTGTATTTTGTAAAGTAAGTATTTTCGATTTATTTGATAAAAGCTATGTTTTTAGTTCAAAAGTGGTTACCCCGTTCTCATACCGAGTTGAGTCATCCATTTAGTTGGAAGACCCTAACTTTTTTTATTAAATTAAAATTTAATGCGAATACTGAATTAAAATTAAAACACAGTCAAACTTTTAGAATGGGAATTTGCTAGCAACCTAAAATTTTTGTAAAACCAACCATTTTGACCATTTTTTCGAAAAATTTGTACAAAACCCCGTTAAAACGATGAGATAAAATTCAATTAAATCATCATTTTACAAATAGTGTATGTTATACTTAGAACCTATGAGTTAAAAATATCGAACAAGCCCATCTCTATTTCGAGCCCTTAAAGATTAGGACCCCTGGGATGTTAACAAATACGATCCATTCATGACTATATTCTCTGTTTCGTTCAATGCCAAGCACCAAAGCAGGACAGCCTTATCAAACTTAGTGCGTAGTTCACGTGGTCCAAATGCGCTAGAGGCTGTTTGCCTGTTTAAATTTAGTGAGTCAGTTGTGTAAGGAAACCTGCTTGAGTGTAGTCGATAGGGAAAAGTGTTACACTGCCAAATTCGACTTAATCAATTTGTTTATTTTTATTTTTGTGAATAACATTAATCCCATCTTTAAAGTGAAAATCGGTGTTTCAGAGCTGTTAAACAGTTTTATTTAAAAAAATGAAACGACGAGCTTGTGAAACAGACTTGCGAAGGGGTGATAACGTGGTGTGTTTGCTTTTTGATAAAGACCGTTAAAGAGTTGAACTTGAATAGATAGATCAACACTTTCGGAAAGGTTTATCGTCGTCAAATTGAGTTATTTACGGTTGAAAATGTCGTTTTTCAACAGCAATAAAAGTTTTATCAGCTCACCATCAAGGGATAATTCGTCCAGGAACAGTCTCGCACGAAGTCCTTCTAGCCCTTTTTGGTGAGTTCAACATGATTTTTTTTCATTTGTTAGTTTTATTTATCGTTTATTGTTAAAATAGGAAACCCGAGCACATAAATACAGGGTTTTCCATTTAGCCAGTTTACCCGCTTATCTACAATTTTATGGCGGATTTATTATTGATGCATTTTAAATGGAATAGCAGCTGATTTCAACCCTGCCTCTACAAATGTGTAATCATATTGTTGTGCTTTGTACAGAAAGCTCACTATATTTTGTTTACAGACGTTTTTACTGTTTCTTAATTATT
The DNA here is from genome assembly GCF_020466585.1 of Dendroctonus ponderosae. Classification (NCBI taxonomy): domain Eukaryota; kingdom Metazoa; phylum Arthropoda; class Insecta; order Coleoptera; family Curculionidae; genus Dendroctonus; species Dendroctonus ponderosae. Next base: position 6,056,626 of record NW_026018508.1, read on the forward strand.
TATTTAATTGCTGCTATTGTTTGTTTGCAATTGTATATTTATTTTGCGCCCTTTACTAAGTCCTGAGTCATATTTATTATTTTGGTCCGGTAGCGTCCAAACTGAATGTATTTCTTCAAAATACCCAAAACTTTGAAACGCGCATGGGTTTTCAAAAATGCCGATTTTTACTTTATTTGAAAGGATCGATTATTATTTTCTCTTAGAGATTAGAGTCCCAGCTGTTCTTTTTGAGTGGCACAATTTTTTAATTGAATACTTAAGTTCCAATATCTTAAACCAAAATATGTTCATATCAAAATTACTGACCGCAACACAACGCACAAAAATTTTGGAAAAGTGTCAATAAAACAAAAACAAYAAATTTAATTGTCGGGATGATTTCGTCAAAAATCGCAACAAGGACGTAGTACATATCTGATATTTTGGAAATATTTAGAATATTTAAACGATCATKTTCAATTTGGTCGTCATATTACAGYTTAACAGGTACAAATCAGCGGGCACAAATGTAAATAAATTCAATTTAAACGTAGGTATACAAAATAATTCAGTAAATATCGTTCTTATAGTTTGAAAGTTCACGTCTTGAATAAAAAGTTGTGTCTCTGATACAACTTTTTCGGATAACTCGCAGATGGATACTTGAATTTTAAATGTGCTCCCATTTAATTAATTAAAAAGTGCATGAAAAAAGGTCAAACGGAATGTTAAAAACCTGATAAACCGAGCTTTAAAGTGGTATTTTATATCCCTAGAAAAAATTGAAAATGAGATCTGCCTTGATATTTTAACTTCAACGAAGGAAATAAATATTTACGAACGCTCAGCTTATCACAAACAGTTCATTTTGTTTTCGTAGGCAGAAAGAAGTATAATTTATACAAGGTGTTCCAAGTAAACGAATATAGGAAAATTAACTTAACAGTGGTACTTAGTTGAGAGTGGATTATTTAAAATGAAGATTTTTTTATAAAT
>NW_026018508.1:6058602-6143529 GCF_020466585.1 Dendroctonus ponderosae
TTAAACATGAAAAACTTTCGTAGGACGTATTTTCTTGTAAAGTTCATATTTACTGAGATATCGCACTTTGACGCACTAATGAGCAACCCTGTATAGTAAGATTCTTCATTGATGTAAGAATTATTCCAATTATTCCGGAAATCAATTTTCCTATCGAAGCTCAAGGAGTAGCAAGATTTTAGCTAAATAGCTGTGCTTGCATAAAAATGCGTTTAGATTCGCTTTTTATTGATGTAATTTTCTGCAATTAGAGAATCTTCTCAGAAATTACTTTAGATACATTTTAAAATCAATTAACAATAAAAATTCAAAGTGCATTCATTCTTTTGTCTTCTATTTTTCACAGGCTGCCTCATTTTCTCGCAATTATTCTTCTTCCACCTATCTGTGCGCTTCTGGCATTTATAGAATATTTTACCCTTTACAGCATTTCCGAAGTTTTCTAAACGTAACTGGAACAACTTTGTAATTACATGAAATGTTATGTAGGTACTGATATCGTTCAGTAATTACTTAAATATATTTTTTTGGGGTGAAAAATAACATATTTTTGAAAATATTTATTGAAAATAATTAAAATCTCATGTGAAGTAACTTAAACTCTCTTTATCACTGTTATACTTATTAAATGTGCCTACAATAATATTTACAAACGTGGACAAGGGTGCTGTTTAAGCTCGACTTTCTCAAATATATTTGTGTGTTTAGACATGGTTGCGGTTATTTATTATCTTTGGTTTTTATTAAACAACTTAATGTTTGTTGCATCTAAATACTTTGCATAGATATTGTACTTTTTTAGGATGGTAACACTACAGCTAGTACAGCGTATGATTTTAGTAAAAAATGTTTTAAAATTGTGCTTAAAAGCTCTTGAACTTAGAGTCTGAAAAGACTTAAAAATTTACAGCTGAGAAAACTGATTACTTTTCTTTCTAAATCTTGTCGCTCGTTTGTTTGGTGGTAAACCAAGTACAACTAGAGCTAATTTAAATGTTTATTAATAAACTTCAACTCACAATATTAATTTGTTCTCGATATTGACTCTAATCATGTTTATAGTATTTGCACTGATACGGAGGATTTGCGTCAGTCGCTTCAGTTTTCTACGAAATCTTGGAAAGAAATCGCCCTTCGAAGTAATAGAGGACATTTATTATCAAGAACTTTTGGAATTAAGATAGGATTCAAAATATAGTTGACCACTTTTTACTCGGTTTATACCTACAAGGTGGTGGTGGTTCCATACTGGATCATGCTTACTAATAATAACTTTAAAGTCGATTTCAAATGGAAAAAAAATTGAATTGATGTTAGTTAACTTTTGTTCGTTTGCCACTTAGGAAGCCAGTCACAAAAAATGTACGGAAATGGCAATGATTTGTTTCCTGGAAAACACACATCTGAATGACTTTCTTATCAGTTGTCTACCGAACGGTTTTATGTGCAGGTATATATATATCCCCTGAGCCAGCCTTATAAAGTAAACAGAATATACCGAAAGTTGATTCATTCGGGATTTATATGCTTGTATTGTATTGTATACTAGTCTTGTATTTCCCTATGAGAATTTTTTTATCTTTTTGAAATCTATTTCTGAATAATCCCTTTCATCCTGTACTGTGTAGTCGTTTATTTCAAACAAATTGAAGTCATCAATATAAAATGTAATGGTTTTATAATAATTTTCATTTTATGAAAATTTGGTTTAAAATTTTAGCTATTAAGTAAATATTTTAGATAATTTGTTTTACATAAATCAAAGAATTGAAATCAAAGAGGCGATTTTGAAAGTTTTATCACATTTGTAATGTTTCGAATTGATGACGTTTACATGGTACATATTCTCTCCATAAGTGTTTTTAACATTCTTACTCTCGGTGTTATGATTATTAACTGCTTTTATTTTTATAGCTCTTTTTATCCCCTGAAGTCACAGTTTTTTTTCAAGTTACTTGCATACCTTTTCCATTTTTATATTACTAACCAAAGCAGATTGTCCAAGATATTCCCAACAAACTTAAGTTTTGACTCGACTAGTAAGTAAGTCAAAAATAAGAAAAGTTCTACTATTGTTTTCTTATACTTTGATGATTTGGTTTCTAATTAGTAGCACTTGTTTACCTCATATATAAAATGTAAATTACCACAGCCGCACTTAGTTGTTATAGGTATTAAGGAAAAAATATGAAAACTTACTTTGTAATGAAAGTAGTGAAAGAACTACTTTTAGATTACTATTAAATTTTTTTAATTTGCATGATTTTAAAATGTATTTTTATGTGTAAACAAATAGCAGTTATAAAGTTGATTTAGGGACGGATAATAGTTGAGCAGAGAGATAAATTGTTTTTATCTGTTTGCACACATTTTATACATATTTTAATAAAATTTACAAAAATTGTTACATCTATTGCTGGAGTGGTTAGGAAATTTTGTTTTCTAGTTCTGTAACTACTTTTTATTCGCTATGAATAGAAGAGTAATAAGTAATTTATCTACACCAAACAACAGACTAAATTTATGGTGCGTGGAAATACTAGTATGGAAATTAAAAACTTCATACTGTTTATGTGTAGTATTAAAAATCTAAATTAATTGTGTCTATCGAGCCAAGATTTTTGTATTGGGAGCCTCAGCTTGACATTTAATGCTGCTCTAGATGGCCTTTAAACACTATTTTTAGACTAGACAGGTTGTACCCATACGTATGAATGTTTATATCAAATAACCTCTTTGTTTATGGAATGAAAATAGTAGTAAAATGTGTTTAGAAACTATGCGCTGATAAACGTAATTGCTTTGTATACGTACTACTATTGAGTAAATGGTGCATGTTGTGAGCCAGGAAAAAAGTGTTTTATCTGGCCAACAAAATCTAGTTAAAGTTAGTTTTTACCTGAGATATGTTACAACATTTGTTGCCTTTGGATTATGCGCTAGGAAAACTATCCTCAGCGAATTTATTCCAGTTAGTCTCCATCCAATATTTACTTGAAATACTAATCCGTTTACTACTTAATTGCTTTGGATTTGAGCTGTTTTAATTAAAAAAATGAGTTAAGCCAGCTTTCTATATTTGAGTGTGTTATTTGCTCTATGGTGGAATGCTTATTTGTTATTTGCATATAATCAGGAATACTAGTCTTTCTATGGAACATGTGAAACTTCAGTTTTATGTGCACAAAAATATAAGAGAGTACAATCTGAAAATTGCATTAGATACTTTTATTGTGATAGCCACTCGATTAAAAAAATATATATTTTTGGGCTGGAACTTTAATTGCAACTTCATGAAATAAATTTTAGGCTGGAATGTTAATTGCAACTGCATAAAATTCGCCTTTTAATAGTTTCGTCTTCACGTTTTACTCATTAATATATAGCATGTCATCGTCCAGATTTATAGAGTGGCAGTACTTATATAAATCTGTACAATTTCCAAACCCACCACCTGTTTCAAGTTACGTTACTTATTTTTATATTTTTTGCTTAATGTGAACATTTTATATAACCTGGAAATAATGTTTTTCATTTTGAAACAAATGGCAGTCAATTAGAAGCCCGTAATCGCGCTTCTGCATTAATTGTCGCAGATTCAAGCAAACTAGGTACTTTTAGCAAGTCTAAAATATGATGGTCATTATGCTGCTCAGTTTTAGTTGTTATCAAGGGTTTACGTTAAATTTTAAAATATTTGTCAATAGACAACGTAATACTTTGCCTGCTACATGCACTTTGTTTAGTTTCATTAGAAATCGTCTTTATTCAAACGTATTTTTTCATAAATTGGAATTATTAATACATTTGTGCTCAGGCTAGACTAAACACAAAGCGGTTCCTTTGGCACTGCAACTGTTATCGCAATTTCTTGGTCTCAAATGAGTGATACTAAAGGTAAATGATCACAAATTCGTCTGGAAAGTCCAGAAGTCGACACCCGAAAGCAGGAAGACGACAATCCAAATTTAACCCGTGGGCGGAGGCCCCGCTATATTATCTTTTGCTCTCGTTTCAGCCTTTCTGTTTTCACTCTCTAAGATGACACTTTTACGTTATAATTGGGATAGATGCGACTGAAATACAATTAGCCTAAGCGGAACTTGGTTGAAATTTTTATAACATTCGTAATCTTTGAAGATAAGTGTTGGAATTAATAGCTTCAGATTCATTTTCCTGATACGGTACTGGGCAGGTAATGTGGCTCAATGTTTTCGATGTAGATTGCTCTATTGAAATTAAACATCACATGCAAACAAATTAATCGATATACATGTACACGTACACTTCAAGCTGCATAATATTTGTAACAAACCGAGCCAACAAACTGCAGGGTTATTGTCCTCATTATGTGACCATTTAATGTCTTATCTGCATATTGACTTTGGAATTATTGTAGATTATCAACCAAGCAAAAACAAAAGTATATTGATTAACTGAAGAATTGTACCAACGGCCGGGTTATTTGGTGCAGACTGAATTTGATTTTATTTATAAATGCAGTCATCTGGTTTGCGTTTTGGAACTACACCACTTCCTGCCAAGCGAAAAAAACCTCAATTCGATTACATAATTGTTCCAGACTCATTTCAAATGTGCACTTTTTTCAGTTGAACGATGTGTTTATGACGCCTTTGTTTGCCCCCATGGGACCAAAAATAGACATGTTCAATTCAAATAGGTGTCAGAGCATTGCTCAAAGATTTGACCTGTCCTTGTGGTCTTCTTTTTTTATCTTAACCTACGATTAATCGGTGTTTAGGTAGGTTGTGGAAATTAACTAATTAATGCCAATGTTCACCTTCAATCATTTGGATGTTTGTAACGTGTTTGTGCTTATAAAATAACGTCTGTTGCAAGCGATGTATTAAAAAGTCATAATGTGACGATTCTGGATGTAAGAAAGAGTATTGCTTGAATGATTTTTTCCGTGGTGGTATTCCGACTATTTTAACTCGATTGATAGTTTCAAACAGTTAATTGCGTTCATCTTAAGCACAGTCGATGTCTTAAGATTCGTCCAGACTCTTTTTGGTCTGTTTTTTGTTTAACATTCTTTGAAACCTTTCTTTTAAGAGTGTGATAAAGATGCCCGTTTTTCTGACCATTTCTTCTTTCACTTCAAGCATTAGTTATGTCTTCAAGTTGCACAAGGAGTCGAAATCAAAATGGTTTTCGAAGAAGTTATTTACTATTTATTTTAGTAATAATTGAAGCTTTAAACCCAGTTGATCTCATCTTAAAAGTTCAGTTTTAAATCTCCTAATTTCATACCACTTGAAGTCAGTCCTTTCTTTCATTCTATCTATTTCGGAAAACATCATTTGGCTAGCACGAATTTCTGTAGCAGAATGGGCACAAGCACGGTCTTGATAAAATTAAATGGATATTTTAGTTGGGTAAACTTAGGTAGGATGCAAAAAACTAAACATGGATTCATAAAAATCTCCATCATCTGCTGGAAAATACCCTTGCACAATGCTGTTTTACACTTTTCTTTTATACAACAGTACAATTAATTAATTTGAAATGTTTAAGAAGTATGGAAAAATATTATCAGAATTTTAGAAAAAAAAAGTGCTCATAGAAAACGTTGTCTTAAAAATAGTTTTATTTGGAATACGATGCTTCGTAATGTTATTCTGCACAAATAGTGGCATTTGAGGGAAATAATAGAAAATTTTATCAAATCTCCATTAGGATAATCCTTTGGATGAGTTAAGTTCGAATGAAATACTGGATTGAAGTACTGAAGAAAGGAGTTCTTCTGCAGTACAAATAAGTATACATAAATAAAATAATTCAGACATCTTGAAGAGAAATAATGTCTGTATTGTAATTATTGTACAAAATAATCATTGAAACAGTAGGTATGGTTTTCTTAACCATATTTAAGAGCCAACCATAAGAGTATCTAATTTATTAGATACTCTTATGCTGTTGGTCCAGGTTCTTTAAAATTTCCTTTACACATCTCTAAATGCCGTATTATGTAATATTCGTAGGTTTTATGTAGTAAAAATCGGTCGAACTTACCTGAACGTTTTTAAGTATATTGATTTGCGTATCTTTATTTTATAGTTTTTTTGGGCTATTTCAGGATGTATATTGTTTGCGCACATCTATCAGAGACTTCGGCGATATAAACTTGCAGAAACTCAAGCTTTAAGGAACCAAAAAGCAAAACTAGTCGATTAATTTTTCTATTTCAAAGGTGATTTTGGTTCTTCAGTGTTTTTTGTACACAATTCTGTCAAACGTATACTAGATAGGCAGCAATTTATTTTAATCATTTTGGTACTCAGGTATAACAAAAAGTATTTTTAAATTATACTCATATTTTTTAAATTAATTTGAATATTACCACATACAGAAGGTTTTTTAAATGTTGCAGCAGTTCCAACCGTATGGCAAACTGTTATTTTTAAATTTTAGAACACAAGTAAAATCAACGGAATTTACAAAAAAACGTGCACTGATATGTCTGCTCGTTTTCGGCAACAGAAAAGTTGCGTTCAGATTTATTGTTGGGGCTATTTGATATGAGAATGTCTGTTATAGAAGCACATACATTTTTTATACCAAACATTTATCGAACTCAACGCATCAAACACTACTTTAGTAAACCATAAAGTGGCTCAAAACAATCTAAAACTTGGGTGCAAATAAGTTTTAACAAAATAGTTAAACAAATAAATCGAATACTGACAAAACAACGGAAAATTTATGGCAACCAGAATTATAAAAAAGCTGTTCAATATTAGTAACATTTTTCAATCCATAACTCTCATCTAGGAATCGATCTAGGAATGTTGTGTAAAACATATCTTGTTTCAATACCAGATTCTCCTATTCTATTAATAAGTGCGTATCTTCTTTCCATAAGGATCTGATACATATTTAAGAGGTATACAGATTTAAAAAAACACACAGAAAAATCTTCAGTTGTCGCCACAAAAATTATTCTCGTTCATTTGTTACTTCTACTCTTTGCACTAGTCTATGAGGTAATTTCATTTTATTTCCTTGTTAGTACTTACTTTAATATATATTATCAATCTCAAATATATTTTGTTTTATTTCTAACTAAGTACATAAACAGCTACTTATTTTGCATTCGTTTTCTGACACTTTGTAAGTATCACAATGTTGCATATATTTGACGACGCCAATCGATTTTGAACCGAGTATGTATAATGTTTAAAATGTATTTATTCTTAATTATTCGGTAGTTATCAAGCTGGTCGGTATTTTTTTAAAAGGTTACTCAAACGGTCGATAAACTGGCATTATTTTAAACCCTGAAACCAGTGTGTATTTTACGTGCTTTCCAATTTTTGTCAACACATTAACAATGCACACTTTACAAGGCTTAATCACCACCAAATATAAATATTTGTTGATAAATTTACTAACTCTTTAAAGCCCATTTACACGCTCAAGCGATCTGAACGATCTGACTTGCACAAGCCAGATCTGAGCAAATGAACGAAAATCTGGCGTTTACACGTTCAGTTCGTTTTACCCAGATGTGAATGAGGAACACCCAAAATTGTATTGCGGCCAACAAGATGGAATATTTGGACGAAGAATTAATTCTTGCAACGGGTGCAGTGTGTGTTATAAAGAAAAAGATGAACTTGAAAACTAAAAAGAAATGGTGTGCAGAACACTTGTCCACTGGTGGTACAATAGATTGCACCGGCGTCCCGTCGCCGTACTTTTGTCAGCATTCCTTTTCCTAATTAAAATTTATGGCTTCATTTTTCTATTCACCCTGAGAGTTAAAATGTCGGAGGCTGCAGCAGGATCGATTTTACTCAAGCCAAACTTCAGATCTGCGTTTACACCTAACGATTTGCCTGAGCGATCGGGCTTGTGCAAGCGATATTGTTCAGTTGGCTTGAGCGTGTAAACGGCACTTTAGTTCAGATGTTGATCTTTGGTTTAACACGCAGTGTTTGAAATGCTTCTTAGAAAATTAGCCATGTGCACAATCCTACGCGGTAATTATTTAAAAATGTAAAGACAGTTTATTAATGATAAATGAGCCTGGACATGTTAACGTTTTGCGTAAAACAATCAGCTGACATCAAGCACAAAAGCGAGTTTTATTTAGAATTATTTATGATGTTTTTTAGGTTTTACTGTATGTTCTTTTCTTAGTCGCCTTTATTATGTTCCGATTTTTTAAGGTCTTATATATGCCAGTGACACTTTTTGCCTGCATGGGAAACGAAAAATTGATTATAATTGTCGAATACCACCGGATATATCTACATTTCCAAGGTGTTGAAAGCCAAACTGTTAAAATAAAAATAGCTTCCAAAGGTTTCCTGCTGGCAAATGTGTGCCCACACTTTTTATTGTTCGCCTCAGAGCTGAAGTTTTATTGGAAAAATTTATTTACTTGCAAACAAACTTGTTTGCCAACTGCTTGATTGTAACGTGCTATCAGTATTTAAATAGAACTGGAGAACTTGGGAGTTGGAACAAAATTCAACAATGTCCTTGTTCTATTATTTCGAACGTTGTGTGGCACACTTCTGAAAGACCGGGCAAAAGTAGATGGGTTTTACTACATATCTAAATACATTTCAATAATTTTTGCTACTGTCTACCTGCATTTGATCTGGTCTATTGCAGAAAAGTGCCGTAAAAATTATGTTTTGTCCAAACTTTTTAGCGTCGAATGAAATCGAATCAAAAATTGATATTTTTATATTAAAAAGTGTGTATTAATTTGCCAAGGTACCTACCTATAGAAAGATTTTCGAAGCAAAAACGTTTGTATCACCAACTCATGCAAACAATCGACGAATAACTGAAAAAGTCGTACATAAAATCTGAAACTCGTTTTCAGATTTTGTCACACGAATTAATAATCACCATATTTTTTTTAGTTAGAGTTAATGTCGTTATTTCTTCACACGTAATAATTATTTATTTTAATGGATTTGTCAAAGTGAATGATGTAGTTTATTTATACGTTATATAATATACATTTTGATGGCAATGAAATTGCAAAATGTATTGAAACAATAAGGCAAAAGTAAACCATAAAAAACCAAATGTAGGGAAAAAATTGGGGCCGGATTAAGGTTTTTTGCGGCTCTTCCGCTGTCGATTTAGCCGGAAATTTAATGCCATTAAAATATTTAGTAATTTTTTCGTTTAGTGGTTTTATTAATCATAATGATTAATAAACCCACTAAACGTCACAACAATCATGTATCATTTTCAGAAAATAATAAATTAATCTTCACTTTTTGTTACATTTTTAAATTATAAACCAATACAATTTAGGCCTATAGAAACAAGCATTGCTACAGTTACGGTTTATTGTCTCTTTTTATCGTCTGATTTGTCTGCAAATTTATTCATCGATTAATACAGTTGACTGCTTGTTTGATATTTTGATTTTATGAACTTTTACGTGTAAATCCAGGTCAAGCAGAGAATGATTTATTAAACAGACAAGTATTGATTGATCCAACGGCCTATACAAGAAATCGGGGCCTTAAACAAAGGGTGCTTTTAAAACCCACTACAGCATTGTCAATGTTTAGGTTTCTAAGATACTGTTAGAAACTACTTTCTGAAAATTATACAAATATACCTACGCCTAATTTTGCAATTTTTTAAATTTTTTATCAACTTTGATTGAACGCATTTCTTTGTCGGTGTATAACGTGTTTATGGTCTAAGAATTAGCATTATTCATTCTTTTCAATCATATTTGCAGCCGCCAATTATTTTCAATTAAAGCTCACCCAACATCATTTAACACCAATTTGCCACTACAATGACCAACTATTATTATTATTTTAACCTTTTAACTTTTTAAGGTTTATGTCCGATAGTTCACCTAATGTCTGATTTTCAAAAATGTCCATATATAAATTGATTTTCTAATTGTGATCTATCTATCTATTTTTCTTTGTAATTTACAAACTGACTAATCAGGCATTCACCATGTGTCCTGATAAAGTAAGTGAAGAAAAAGAACGCATACTCTTCAATTTGTTACACATTATAGAATCTAAAAAAGTTTACCTTCTTATATTTGAATAGGTGTTTAAGTTAGCTAAGCATTTTGATGATTATTTGATGAACTGATTCTGATCATTTAGAAGTAGATGTCTGAATTTTTATTCTTTGTCTCTGAAGCATATTTTTTTATTTTCTAATGCGGTAATTACGAAACCATCTCTAAAAAAATTCTTTAGACATAAATTCCTCATAAAACAGCAATGTTAGTAGTCTATTTATTACGTCCTATAAGTAGTATCAGGTAGCGGTTAGTACTGCCACTTAGTGCCAATTGGTTTGAAAATAGCTTAGTTTAGTACCAGTTCATGTACAGATCCTTAATATTAATATTAATTAATATATTTTTTTACAGTACCAGCCCAAGTCAGCTGCAGGAGATGACCCTTGATCAGGATGCAGCAAGTAAGTTTTATTATTATTTATTACTTATTTGTAATGTGTGTTAAATGTTGTTCGGCCAACGGAGTCTGGTTTAACGCTGAAGTACCGAAGTAAGAATAGAAAAGAAAATTGAGCTTGTACCTACCCAAATATGAGACATTGAGAAATAATTTGAGTGGGCTTCTCTATTATTCTAATTAGAAAATTTAATTTTTATTTTTATTTAATTTTAATCATTTGACAAATATTGTTCAAAACAAATTTATCTCCACCAGCAGCGCAGCCCGTATGTTCTATGTGAAGTCCAAATCATTTTGAGTAATTAAATAAATGTTAACGTAATCATTAATGGAAATTTAATTGAAACTGCAGAAGAAGTGTGAATCTTAAAGCAAAATGTGAAAAAACTATCTATTTAAGTGTCGTTTTTGTTTGTGTTTTTAGTTCCCAACTAGAATAATTCAAAGCAAACTTTAAATGTATATGTGTATGTGTGTGTATGAGTAGAAAATATCTGCATTTTCTTTATGGCAAATGCGACATCAAGTTGTTCACAGATTAATGAGTTTTCTTAATTTTAGAACAAACTTGAATCCATATCAACAGAAAGTTGGCAAATTCCGCAAATAAAAAGTATTCGTATAAACTATATAGTTATATTATAGTATAGCAAATAATAAAAGTTAGTAAATGAAAAAATATTTTATGGTAGCAAATAAAATACATACTTAAAATGCAAAAAAACCTGTGTGTAAATTAAGACGGCATTTATTTATCTTGCAACTGAAAAGAGGTAGACAAACAAAATAAAATTGGATCAAACCTTGATGAAGTTACCTAAATGGTTTATTCGTATTTTGATTGCAGATCGTAACAAGGCAACTGTTTTAAATTTGATACGTGCATCTTGTAAATTTAACTGCAAAATTAATATGTTTTATATTCAGGAAGGCTCAACCCAAAAAGCTCGGTATATAAATAATTCAATCAAGTTTTCTTTCGTGTAAAAAGGACGATCACTCCCACGCCGAATGAGTTGCCAATTATTCTGTAAGATTTAGCTTTTACATCTTTCCATTTGAAAAGTCCAAGGCATACGGAAATTTGTATGGAATAACGTCTGGAGAAGGTCAACGTATTGGCAACATACCTACTTTCTCTGCGCATTTGAATAGACTTTTGCCCGTTAATTTCAATTTGTTTATAGATTCAGATCTTAAAATGTGATTGGATAATGATGAAGAAAAGACACAATGAAAAGAAAACTAATTTCAAATGCAAACAATTATATTCACGAGAAAACATGATATTTATTGTCAACTTTAAATAATTTTTAGTTTCCGTGTGGTTAATTTTAGTTTTTTACTGTTTTTAGTTAAGGTTATTTAGTATTTTTTGCTGATTTCAATGTATCTTTATAATATTGAATAAGGTTTTATGCCTTCTCTTTCTTTATAAGTACTTTGAATAATGTCAGGTTTTTTCTATCATCCACCTTTCTTTCCTCGCGGTTCTTTTTGATGATTCAATTCCTTTCTTACTGTGCTTACTTTTCCGGGTCTGGATTTATTAGGACCAGCTTTTCGCTGCTTTGCTTGTTATCTTTCAGTACTATACTTACATTTCCGCAATTATCCAAACCTACTTTAACTAAAACATCATAAAAGCCTTTGATTTAAATTTCCAACTGATCGAAATTCTGGGCCTTGCGGAATAATCAATTCGACACGAAAATATATTTGGCAGTAGATCAGGTAAACAATCAAACGGTTTATCCAGACATAATCGCAACAAAACTATAACGTTATAGATTGTGAACGCTGGAAAGTGGCTCACAAGTGTCCAGTGTACATTTGATAGTGTGTGGTGGTATTTATTTAAGGCTAAAAATAGTGCTGTACTGTGTTGAGCAACAATATATTTAATTGCAATGTTGATTGGTAGACGTACTTTACATTTATTCCGCTCGTTTAGTGAGAAGTACCAGACTTAAACCATCTATTAAAGAACATTTATTTTTCCTGCATTAACTAGTTACACAATATTTTATTTAGTAGCTGCTAGGTTTCGTATTAGTATTTATTTTTTACTGTATGTTCTTTAATATTGATTAACGTAGGTTTTGTTAGTATAGTTCTGACGTAATAATTATTCGATATTAATAGATGGCATTTTTGGGTCGTATGTTTTAATTTACTTGACCAGAAGAAGCCCACGCAAATTCGCCTCAAGATAAATTGAAATAATAAATTCGCCTTTGGCAATTTTCCATGAAGTCCAGACTCTTAGCGAGGTTCGACGGCTGGAGATTGACAATCATGAGGGTTGAGTGATTTATAAAAATTGCGAATTAATTGATCCAAAGCAATAATATATTTGTTTATCGGATCTTTAACTCTAGACGCATATCCATCACCGCATCACATCCAATGGTTTTACTGAAAGAGTTAAAATGTAAATACAAAATCCATTTGAAAGCGCTCAGGCCTTTCTGAAGTCCACGTTGTAATAGAGTTCACGCAGTTGATGCTCTTTTACATGCAATTGAGAGACACATTAATGTTAATTTTTACATAAAATTCTTTGTTGAATTCATATACGAATTTTCGAATTGAGTCTTCGTTATTGATGGTGGTGCCTATTTGTATTTTTTTTTATGGAAAGTACCCAGGGATTTGGAAGATTCACGCTTGATGCAAAGCTAAGAAACTCGATGTTTGCAAGACGAAACATTTAATGTTTTGTCCAATAATTTTACGTATTTCGTACAACTTTCTCGTAATCTAAATCGTTAATATTATGGTTTCGTTAGGCAGCTCCGACATCTATTGTCTTTGCCATTTGAATTTTCTTGATAAACTTTCATTATTTCACATTTATAGCATATCGTTTTATGTTGAAATACTCGCCCGAAAAGATACAGCAGGTACAAATCGGGTTATTTTAAAAAATTTCTAGATTAGAACGGTTTCTACTCGATTTTTTAATTAACATTTTTTATTTGCTTTTAGTCTTGGGTTATTTAGCTCATAAATTTGACAATGTCCTTTCAAATAACTTGAAAAAGACGCAGAATATTCAAACGGTTTGTAAGAGCTGGAGACAATGAGTAAACTCTGTATAGAACATTGTAAATTTGTTTTATTCAGTAAAACAACCTAAGTAAACAGAAACTAACTTTTATTTAAAAAGTTAATTAGAATATAACTTGTACATTTTCTTTTCGTTTACTACTACTTTATATAGAGTACATACATGTGGGTGTGTGTTTGTCCCATGTATTTTGTGTTTTTTTTTATTGCAAAAGGGAAATAATCCTTTCCACTTCACCTGGTGTTATCCGAAATATTTTTTCCTGGTGCCTAATATAATGTACTTTTATATATTCTTTTATATTTTATACTATCTGAATTCTGCACAGACAGATTGTTAGTATTTTAGATTTCCATAAAATTACAATTTAGATGCACATCACACTTGTATAAATTCATTATTTTAATTTTATATTTAAATAAATTCATTATTTTTAGCTACTATTTGACGGAAACATTACTTAGTTGCTAAACTAAAGATAAGTAATATCAATTAGACACGAGAATCTCATCTAAAATGTCAGCTGGAGCCTGCTGTTACCACAAGAAGTTTGCGGAAAAATAAATTAAAATTAACTTTTATCGATTTAAACTGCAGTAATAAAATATGCAACCTCTATGAAATGAATCGTTAATCGCGAATGTAAGATTTTCTGAAACCTCCAAAATGTTGTTGGAAATTTGACGCAAATCTTTGTTATTCCAGAGCTCCTGTTTAAAATAGCACACACGTAGGTGGCATGTATATAACATGAAAAGTTCAGACTTCCAACACTTTAGATCAATTTTATTACACATAAATTCGGTAATTGGTTGTCATAAATTTTTTTATGTGCAAAAAGAGACCAACAAACTTGCTCCAACTAAGTTTGATTTCCCCGTTAACGTGCCATAGTCATATTTTGTGTGAAACATTAGAAGCATATTTTTATAGCACTTTTAACCCGATTAAGATTCACTAGATTTTGCTGTTATCTAAATTCAATCAGTTTATTTTTGGATCAATGTATTTTACTCAGTCAAATTGGCATGTAATGTTGTCAAGTTATATATTTTGTGTTTTTTGATTCCAAGCATCAACGTATAAACAGTCATAAGGCAAATTTCATGATTTAAAGCACATTTTCAGTTTGTTAATGTGCTTGTTATTTGAAGTTGACTGCATATCGAATGAAACAGCGCGTACTTTTTAATATTCAAATATTCCCATATTTAAATTAGACCGTTCCCTTGACCTTAGATATAATGGGTAGAAACAGAAATTAATGAATAAACAGAATTCAAACCAATTTTAATTTGCAATAGGTGTTAGGTACCTTAATTCCTTGATAAAACTACCACTCGCTAGCAGCATTGTAGGAAGTGTTTTTTACCTATTTTAGCCGTCAACAATTTGGCATTTGTGGTTTTAAAACTAAGATTTTTTTATAACTTTCCGACGTAGTAGTAGTTTGGTTTCGAAATTATTCGTGAGTATTAGTGAGAAATACATACTATAAGGTGCAGTTCCTATAACATGCGGACAGAAACATAAGTATAACTTCATACATTACTAAGTTTTATCATTTATGTAGCTCATTTTTTAATTTCCTGAAGTATTCAGGCAACAAATAAGTTTCAGTTGATTTACAATCCATCATCGGGATCAAATTTTCAATAGAAGTTTGGTGCGAAATTATCAGTTATAACCAGTTAAAATATGTATTTTTTACAGTAAAGCATTGCAGTCATTTGCAAATTAGAAAACTTATCCGACGTAATTTACATTCTCAGGCCTTTGTCCTACATTTTGTTAACTATAATTGTAACTCTTAACCAAGAAGCAGCCAGGATAGGAGTTTTACAAAACTTTTTTTTATTCTTTTTAAGTAGTTGATGATTAACCAAAGCGAATGAAAATAAAGTTGTTACTTCTAAAATTGCTAATATCAACAACATCTAAGCGTACTGCTAAAAAAAACGTTAACTTTTTGCGAAAATCAGAAAATGTTACCTTTCTTAATGTCTTACATTTGAAAATAAACCATACACATAAGATGAATATGATTGGCAATTTGTTTGTTCTTTGATATTCCAAACGTGCGTGCTTTTCGTGGTTAAATATTTATCTGCCTTGTATCATTTTTTCTGAACTGCTTACTTAAATGTGGTTTTTAGTGCATGTGACACATTAACAAGCTTGTAGTTTATTCATTCTTCGAGTGATATTTCAGTCGATTTATCAAAATCTTTACGGCGGGGTCTTATTCATTTTCTGTCAGCGCTCTGATTATGTTGCCTTACACGATTAAACAGTCAGACTATACTGATTATGAATTATTTATTTATGGCTTAGTAATTCAACATGGCAATAGTTCTACACATTTATTGTATTTAAAGTCGGTTTGACTTCTGTTAAACACAGAAATATTTTGCAAAGTGTTCTGTACCACATTCACCATTCTGCGCCGAATATGTAATAAGTATTTTTGTAAACTTTAAATTAAACACTTGAAACACAGGTAAAGTCTAGGCAAGGTCTAATGAAATAGTGGAAAAACTCCAGGTTGGTGGAAAATTTGAATTGGATGAGCACCGCGAGTAGAACTAATTAATTCAGGAGCAATATAAGTAAAAATATTTCCTGATTATCTGTTTGAAAAGAATACCACAAAGGCATGAATTGTCTGATTCCATACGAAAATAACCCAAAAAAGCAATAGGGTGCATTGAAACTGAGCGGTAAATGTAGGAATTAATATACATTTCGAGCACGCTTGTCGATTATTTATTTCTTTACACAGTACAGTAAATTGAAGAATGAATTTCCAATAATCCAGTTACCAACAATTAACCAGTAGCATACATTATAAGTTGATTAAGTAAATGACATAATATAAATGCATAAAAATATACATATTTTAAATGGATGTTATAAGTCAAATGATATTCCATCCCGGTACTTTTATTTGTTACTTTAATTCTCATTTTCCCAATTTATTGGTGATTATTTAGATAAATTAAATTATAATTAAATAACAAAAACCAGTTTTCGGTGTGAGTTAATGAGTCAGTAATGAAATCTAGTATCTGATTAATTAATACTAAACGCATGGTAACATGTTAGTCAACTATTTTTCTCCGATAGTTCAAATATTTTTTACCACTATTCAATTCTCATCGCCAAATTGAATCCATATGGACGATATTCCTATGGAATTTCCTAATTCTAATTTGATCAACAAGGAATTTAAACTCCTGACAAGTGGCGAGTGCTTTACTACTATTTAGGCCACTGTGTCAGTCTTAACAAGTATGTGACGACTAAAATAAAGCTTTTTTAGAGCTTAAAGTCGTTTATAAACACCATCTTTTTAATTGCTTATAAACAGTACCCTCTTTACAATTTGAGATATTTTAAAGGCAACCACTGTTATTGCAAAATATTTGAAAAAAGTCAGCACTGGTGAAAAAACTTTACCTGAAACATATTGAAATACAAAAAAAGATAATTTCGCGTCGCATTTGAAAATATTACAATTTATTTGAAGAAATATGGCATAAACTAAGATTGGCATATCTTAGAGTTTAGCATATACCTGTCACGAATAATTAGGAAAAAACTGTTGAAATTGACTGAATTCAAGCATTGAAAGCGTTAAAAATACCTAATTTACGGACTTGCAAAAGACAGGTTTATATTTGGTCAATAGGTAGTTGAAAAAAAAATTGTATTTTAAAGGTTATTTTTTTCTATGGCAAACCTGGGGATTTAGTCAATTTCTTACATTGTTTTGCAGTGTAAATGGAACAACTAAAAAATAACAAGCCGAAAGAACTCCGAAATGTCGAACGAATACTTAATGGCGATTATAAAAAGCTGCGTTGGAGAAAGCAGTCTGCCTTCCATTAAGGAGGGCGACGGCCCATCTCCTGCTCCCTCGTTCTGTCCCAGTTCAAAAAACAGCTCCGTTGGTGATTTTGATGAACTTGATAGCCGTAAGGGTTTTGCGATTTGAAAATGGAAAATTTATATTGTTGGTTCACTTGTTCACCAAATAAAATAAGATCTGTTGATGTGTGTTAGTTAATTTTGTATATTTTTTCTAGCTACTATGGGATTACGGTCGCTGGGCGGTCAGACGCGAGGACGATCGGTCAAGGAGTTGGAAGATCAACTCAACAATCTTAAAAAAGAAAATTTCGACCTCAAGCTTCGTATATACTTTTTGGAGGAAAAGATGGGGACCAACTTTACTTTGGATAAGGAAAATATTATTAAGAAAAATATAGAATTACAGGTACGGACAGATTTGTTTTACTTTTCTGTGCAGCTTTCTAGCTCACTTCAGTTTTTTGCACAATATTTTTCAACACATTTGCTTGTAATATTATTGAATTTACAAGAGTTCATAAAAGGACACCTATAATATGATTACAAATTTCGCTTTTGCTGTTAAAAAGTTTTTTGTGTTCACTTAAGTTCATATAAGAAGAATGAATTAATCATTTTTAATTCTTTTAATTTATCAAGCTATAGAGTTTAATGGTTTTTCATTTAACGTTGTCTTTTTGTAATACATACTATTTGCATTTTAAAGTACATTCGCTTTTTAAAGTGTTGTGTATATTGATTATTTCATTGTCAAAGTGCTATTTGTGTTGATAGATAAGTAATCAAAGTAGTTAAAATGAGCCTAATAGAAGAAACTATTTTTATCATCCATCCTCAAGATTTCATCGTCAGTTTTCTTTTTAAACGCTCTTTATTAAAATGTATTAACCATTATTTATTACACAATTTTATTTGTATTTGCGATTGCAAGTTCCAGTGTCTGAATAATGTCGTTGATTTTCCAAAATTTACATTTTAAGATTTCCATTTGCCATTCAAATGAGAATGGAAAGCTTTTATGTAAACATGTTAACTTTCAGGTAAAAGTGTCCAATCTCCAGAAAGACTTGAACCAGAAGCACGAGTACTTATGTCAAGCTGTAAAAGGAATGGAACTTGTGGAAGATGAACATAAAAAAATGGCTAAAAGCAAGGAAGAGGAAATGGCTCAACTTCAGCAGGAAATGGCAGAGATGAGGTCACAATTACAGGTTAGTGAAGCCACAATACACCCCATTTTCAAACATATGTTCTCAGTGTTTCCTGTTTTGTACAACTAAAAAAACACATATGTTCTTAGTGCGAAAATTGGTACATACAATTTCCAGGATATTAGTTACTCCGGTAATATAACATGCACCAAATCTGGCGGGTCGAGCAGACATTCTGAAACAGACCAGCCGTTTTTTCACGAATATATTCCTGAATCGAAAAGTAGAGACAAGCGATATGGTCAGGATGGCGATTTTTCCATCAAAGTATTGTACTCTATTTTTAAATTAATGGCTTTGCTTTTGTTTGTTGTCCATTGCTGTTTCGAATTTGTGATTTACCTGCATCGCTTTATGCAAGCATGTTACTTTAAACATTATCTACAATCAGTTCATAAAGAAAAATACTTATAATATTTGTTGCTTAGAAAAGTAAACTACCGGAACAAAACACAAATTAACTTTCAAAATTAGCGCATTAAGAGAAAATAAAGAATTTTCACTTCACTTCACTTTACAATGTTGTCTTGTAGTTGATTTGCTGCTTTTTTCTTTGTAAATCATATCGTCCTTGCTATTTGGACATTAGGGAGAACGACTCTCTTGTAGAAGGAATATATTTAACAAAGCTCAAGCACATTTTTTTGGAAAAATACTCAAAAACGTATCTCAGTAATTGAAATACAAAAATTGATATTCGAGCTTTAAGAAGAATAATTTTATTGAGAACCGTTAATTTTTGTTAGACTTTTTGATGCTACGTAAAAGTTTAAGAATTTCTATATAACATACTTTATGTCAATATTTACTGGTTTGCAAAAAAATTACATTGGAAAAATATGTTTATGGTAAAAGATGAACAGCCACCATATATATCCGGCTGAGCTTTTGTACACCATCAGGAATTTTTGCTTATGTGTATGCATGGGAATCTTCTTAAACGTGTTAATAACGTCTAAAACTTGTATATTCTAAATTTATCAATTTTGGATTGATTTCTTACATCAACAGTAATGCGATTTTCTATAAGATGAATAATTCTTAAAATGTTAGAGTATGAACCCAACATGAGGTGCATGTTTTATTTAACAACAAATATCCGACGAAACCAATGAGTAAGCCAGTAATTAGCAAAAATGGAGAAACATTTTCGCTCATACACCAAATAATTGATGCCTTATCATGAGAATAATGAAGCAGTCGTCAAGTCAGATTTCCCAAATCAAGTTAACTTTTTTCTCAGAAGAATCAACTTTTACACTAACGGGGCTAGTTTATAGACAAAATCACCGGTATTGGGCAAAATAAAATCTCAGATGCATCATAAAACAACACAAACAATATACTGAAAGAGTTAATGTTTGGGCAGGAATAAGAAAAATCGATCATAAGACTTTATGCAACTCTACAGTTATATGTATTTCTCAGTTTAACTACCGCGAGGCGAAAGCCCTACACTATGAATTGTTCATTTAAAAATACTCACTTTGAAGTAGAAAACATTTCACATTTTTGCTTGATTCTATAATAGTTTTATTCGATATTCATAGTGCCAAGCAATATTTATATCGCCGTTATCGGTAAAATATTTGTAAATCGATCCTTGTAACTAAAAAAATATTATTTTATTTTGTCGTATGGTCCGATTTACCTAAATCTAAATATTTCTTGATTCATTTTATATGTTTAGATAGTTGACTGACTGTCTCGCTGCCTGAACATGTTAAACTGTTTCGTTTCAAGACTTTAGTGTTTGTGTGGAATTGTGTGTTTTTTGTTCAGCCGTGTGAACATAATATTAAATGGAGGTTCATCAGAATGTTTTACTTGTACAGCTAAGGTTTTATTTATTTCGTGAATAATTAACCCAGAAGGGACTTTTGGAGCTTTTCAATGTAATTTTCATCAAAATATGAGTTAACGCGTAATTAATTAATACTGCAAATAATTACCTTTAAAATACTGAGCTGTAATTTATTTAATTGCCGTAATAATTTTACTGTATGCTCACCCTACCTATTTTCTTTTAACTGCTTTTTCACCAGTTTCATTGCATGGTTTTGCTCTCCTGTATTTTTTATTACATAAATATGATGTAATATATATGAATAGTGATAGTACATAATGCATCATGGATGAGTTTGTCTCATTTAACATAAACATAAATATACTTGGATAGAAAGTTAAAAATAATTCTCTGATGCAAAATATGTTTCTACTTACGTAGGTACTTTTTTTTTTTAGTTTTAATCCCTTGTTTAAAATTCTTGTAAAAAATCTGACTTAAAGTTATTTTTTATTTTTTTAAGTTATTTTCTCATGCCCTTGTTGGTGATGCTTGTGTTGACGACAATCATGATTTTCATATCTTTTCAGCCCCTGAAATTGTGACAAATCACAATACAAGATAGTTTCATTGGATTTTATCCAGTGCAGTGGAGTTTCCTCTCTTCTTATTTAAATAAATTTATGTTTTCACTACTGAAGAATAACTTTTTAGGGTGACTTCAACTGCCAACCCAGCTTACAAATATTTTCTAATGAGTATATGAAAATCGCATGTCTAGGAAAATGCCATTAATATCAAATTAAAAAAATATGTATCAACAGTTTTAATTTCGCTATTAAATAATTTAATATTACAGGAAAATCAGTTGGCAAATTTCGTCTACGACAGAGCGGATAATCTGCGACTCCAAATCGACTCTTTACAAACGGAGTGCGAAAATAAAGATCAAACAATTGATAGCTTGAATGCTGAGCTTTCGTCGGCAAATGAGCGTCTTATAGATTTTGCTAATCAGGTGAAAGAGTACGAAGAAAAACTTGCTAAGCAACATTTGAAGAACGGACAGTTGTTGGCCAAAATGCAGGAAGAACAAAAAGCTAAAGATAAGCTGAAGGCACAGCTGGCCGCAATTAATCAGAAATATTCCGTAAGTGTTCAAAGTAAATTCAACAAGTATGTAGAGTAGTATAAGTTACAAGCTAAAATGAATGTTGAAAAGCACTTAGCAGCTAGGGAAAAATTGTGCAGTGTGTATCTTTGTAAAGTCGTAGAGAAACATTAAGCAACAGTTTCACTAAGAGATTATAGCTTTTTCCTTCTGAACACTAATAGCTTTAAATTTGCTAATAACTTTATTTTGCGAGGTATAGCTGCAATATGCTCTAAATGTCGCGTTGGGTTTTCACATTTAAACTGGTAAATGTATACCTTAACTATTCCAATCAAAACATAATGGTTATACATTGTAAAAGGCTGTGACTCGAAAATATGCAGGATGATTCAGTTTCTAGGGGCAGAACCCCAAGAATCTCCAAATAACCTAATTTTAAGTGGAAAGAGTTATATAAAGGACTAAAACGGTTTATTTTGCGTTTTTGCAAAATTGCAGTTGGGTTTCAGTTTACGAAAGTTTTATTGTTGAGCATTATGAACTACGCATTCAGCAAAACATTTTTTTTATTTTGGACATTTCGATCTTGAAAATTTGGCATTTATTTGCAATTTTTGAAAAATGTTAAGACTGTTCTTCAGAGTATAAAGAATGTTTCGTTAGTATCTTAAACTGAGGCTTCCTTATTAAATGCTTAATATTTATTAAGCATTTAATAAGGAAGCCCATTTGGGCCAGGGTGTGTAACTAATTGAAGCACAGTGAAACCTCAGAAAAAGTAAAAGGTAAATATGACTGTCGTGTCTCATTTTGTAGTACAAAACCATTGTGTTTTATATTCGAAACTTTTCGAAAAAAATTCTAAATACTTTACTCGCTTCTTCAAAATTGAGTTATTGCGTCTCCAGATAAATCTATCTTTACACAGGTTGTTGAATAGTAACTTCAATGTGATTCAAACACATTCACAACAGAAACATTACTTTGTTATTTTTGTTGCAGATGGCCAAGTATGAATTCGATCAAGATCGCGAAGAATTCCATAAAGAGAAAAAAGTCCTGGATCGCAATAATATGATAATGGATATGCGCATATCTGCATTGGAGAGTGAGAATCGCAAACAAAAAGAGCTGTTAAAACAGCAGCAGGCCAAAGTGGAAGCGGCCGTAATTGAAGCGAAGAAAAATAAAAACATAGCGGTCTCCACAAGTCGCAATGAGAACCAAAACCTGTCGAATACTGACGATGGATTTGTTTCAGTTCCAAGCGCAACAACATCTGGAGGATGTGCGGAAGAGAACGCATTACCTCTACCGGTAACGCAACAACCCAGTAAGGCCAAGCCGTCCACAAAAAATCAGGTAAGTTCATGTTATTAAACCTTCAGTTTGTCTTTTCACAAGATGATTCATTCAGCTTGCATAAAAACTGAATTAACATTAAAATTTATTTTTCAGGTACTGCAAACACCTGATGGCAAAAGCTTAGTCAACTTCGAAAAGCTTCTAATGGATGGCGGCGACAACGATTCCATCAAAACACAATTTTTCTCTCTGAAAGACGACTTCCTTGTTCAAAAACAAAAAATCATGAAATTGAAATGCGATCAACTAAGGGCTTGCGAAATTATCAAGAGTATGATCGATATTAAGAATAAGGCCAACGACGAAATCGAGCAACTTAAGAAAACCAATGCACAGTTGGAAAAGGAACTGGAAAACGTGGTGTGCAAACCGCAGAAGGATAAAGCCGCTGGTCCGCTTCAGCCAATGGTCTTAGAAGAGAACAACACGAGAGTAGGAACGCCGCAGCCATCTGAGGTAGTTCTTCCTTTTAATTGCAAACATCTTCTTTTCGGACAGTTTTACTTTCCGCATTAACTACCTGCTTACCTTTAGTGCTTTTAATAGTTTGCTTGCTGTTTGCCGTAGTTTTGCATTTGTAGATTGCGTGCAATTTTTTTAAAATTATTTTTCTGACTATGATTAAACTCTAATTATGGCTCAGCGTTATTTTTGTTTATCCCGGTCGAATTTTAAACTGCCTAAACGGAAAAAAGCATCTTGTACTTTGACTAAATTCTATATATCACTTCGCAAGGTATTTGGAAAACAACATGTAAATTGAACATTCTGCATTGTTGCAAGTGAAAATTACTTTTGGCAGCTTTTTGAGTTGATTAAATGGTACATGATTTCAACTGTGCGTCTAAAAATAAAACAAACTTTCATATATTCAAGTTGGCCATAGGCAAACAAATCAGAAATTGTCAGATTTTCATGTAAATCAAATTTATTTTAGAGATGATATATAGTATTTATCAGAATGCCTTCGTCGGCATTGCCTTTTAAAGACACACAAGAATATTTACCAAGTCTACATTAGAAACATTTGAAGCAAAGCTATTTCTTCAGTGAAATATATAACAATTCTCATGAGATACATCGCTTGTATATTCTGTGTAATACATGGAACCACCACCATGGGTGTTATTCGACAAGAAGATATTCAGAACAACAAATATTACTTACTATTAATCACCAAATTTCCCATCTAAATTACGTTGATTTTTCTGTTAAGCCGAATTTAAGAGTTTTTGGTAGTTTCTTTCCGGTTATACTTATTTATTATACGAATTTCATGTTTTATTTGAGCCACATGTTTTTGCGAGTTTTCCCGATTATGCGCTTCTTAGAGAAAAGACAAAGTCTCATCTTTTGCTCAACAACGAACAACGTTTCCAAGAATTGGATAAACAATTATTGTTAATGATGTAGTTAATGATTATAATAAGACTGGTAAATGAAATAGTCGACTATTTAACTCATATTGAAATACTATATTGAGTACGAATTATGTCTTGTATGACAGAACTTTTTTTGAACATAACTACATTTGAAATATGTTTTTTTTTCTTGGGGATTCGGTCTGGGCATTGGTGAAAAAATAAGGAAAAGCTTTTTTAGGTACCAAGCTTTTGGAGATTTATTGGGGCCTTCTTCAGGGTGCTAATTGTTAGTCATAGGAAATATGGGAACCCTCCAGAATCATACTGTTGCAATCTTTTTAAATTTTAGTCACATTGCCGCGTAACAGGTTGTCATGGATTAAAAGTTAAAATTTTACAAATAACATTTTTGTGTCGAGATAAAGGGACGAACTACAATAAATTCACACTTAATGATGAGCTGAAGGCTTAGCACATCAATAAATCGCATTCAAAGCGTAAACCGATAGCCAAAAAAGTATTTTTTCTTTCACCACTGCCCAGACCGAATCCCCAAGAAAGAAAAAAACATCCTTCAATTGTTCATATATCGGTCAAGAAACAAACACAAAAATGGAATCGTAACAAAAGTAATCTTGAGCGTTCTCATTTCGCGGCCATTGCTTGAAACAACAAACAACTGGAAAAATGACATCAGATCAGTGTAAGCCTTTGATCGAAACACCTCTGAGGACGCAAGTCACTCGTGTTTGCGAAAGGTCGCAGAAATTATGTTCGATGCCGTCCAACAGCACCAACAATGCAACAGTTTCAAAATTAATAATAGTTATTATTATTTTTCTACACATGCACAAATGTGAATAACAAATCAAATAAACTGAGTAATATTCAATGCGAAAACAAATTTCAAACGTACCTATGATCAGTTGCCTTTGGTTCAGTTCCGCTGATGTTGAACTTTTTGTTGCGTTTCCATATTCAGATGTCGTTATGTTCAATTATTCAATTTATTCACATTATATGTTATACAAAAAATTATTTGGGTATAATGCAAATATGTAGAGTTGATTCAGAGTCGGTTTTTTATATGAACCCTGCTTTCTAATCTCTAAACTAAGTAGAGTAGTCACTACACCAGTTCACCCTATCAATGCAAACTAATCGAGTTTAGACTGTGCAGAGTTCAATTTGTCCTGCTTGTACTGAGAGATTTTTCTTCGAGATTCTAACGTTTCTTACGGTTTTACATATCTGAAAAACCGGAGTCGAATTATCTAAGCTGTTTTACCACAGGAATCCACATGGTTTTATCACCATCCACTTTACACTTTGTACCTTAATTCATATTATGATCAGGTACATTCAGGTAGTTAGAACTCATACGTACTAGCTTCTGACTACTTATTTAAATTATTACCGCATATTTTCTTGCAACAAACTTGCAGAATAATTCATCAACCTTACGAAATTCAAAATTATTTTTTACAGACTTATAGAAGATCCGCATTGTTTATGGGATGTCTCACCGCCTGTTGTGTTTGTCTATGTACTCAGCGTTAAATAATAATGTAATTAACTTTTATTTTGATAAGCCAACATTAAATACAACTGTACAAGTACCAAAATGACCTTTTGATATTCCGCTTTCTCATCATATATAAAAATTATTTAATCATGAATAAATTAATGAGATTGGATGAAATGATTATGAATAAATGATATTGGTTGCGTTATCCCGACCGTAGTCCGATTTTATTTCCAGTCATTTTGTAAATAAATATCCCTTTTAATATGGGTTCAATTCTCCAGATCTAAACTTGTCAGAGTTATTTTTAATCCAGCAGTCGTGTAACGGGATGCATGGCATTGCTAGTTTACGCTCGGTGCCAACATTGCCTGTTGGGTCTTAGATTTTTAATTTCTAGTTAAAAAGTGCCTAAGTAACATACCGATATCGCATCTGCACATATAATGGCTTTTCTTCGCCAATAGTTTTGGTGTAAAAAAAGGTATTTTACGTTTTCCACGCTTTTTTGGCAGTTGTTTAGCTATTTGTGTCAATAACCTGAAGGCTTATTTTATTTTTAGATACTTTGTGAATGCACTGACATTATCTAAAAAATGTTTGTACAACACAAATAAGAATTTACGCATCACAAAATATGATACTTAGCTACTCTAATACGCCTGTGTAGGTATGCATCCATATACAAAGCAATTTTTTAACGGTGATAAAGTATCGTGTGTTTATTTTTGTTAAACTATTCACATCTGGATAATTTTATATTTATTTTGACTGTACGCATTTATACGACTCGATTTTGCTAATAGAAACATCTCTGGAAACCAAATAGTGAACATAAGTTGTTTTAACGGAAGAACTGTATCATTTTTTACTGCAAATGGTGTTTTATGTTAAATATACATATTCTGTAGATACTTGTTTGAAATTGGTATATGGTCAACATTCAGATCTAAAAATGCTAATGCCTATTTTATTAATATTTATGCTTTTTTAAATTAATGAATTGCTTTTTAGTGGTAATAGATTAATGATGATATTTATATAATAATATATGTGTTTATTCGCGGACCAGTTTGCTAGAAAAGGGACAGAAAAATGTATGTTTCAATACCAGTAATTACGTATTATTTTCTATTATAGAGCAACTTGAAATTTAGCTCTTTATCGTCTTCCGTATATTGCTAGTGTAAACACAGACAAAACAATTCATACTTTTTAAAATAAAACTCTTTACCCTTTGATAATATTCCAACAATATACCAGTTACGAAACTCTTTGACTTTCAACGAGTTGTGTAAAAAGATTCTTGAGAAATCTAACGAACTCCTAAATATCTGTTCTACAATTATGAAAAAAGTGTATTTATTTGGTAGTATAGCAGATTGGCATGTTTGTTAGATATGATAAAAAAATAAGGCTTACAATAACGGCACAATAAGCAGCTTTCTAATCAATGGCGGTGTATGGCTTTTCTGTTTGAAAAAATGGATTTTAATATTTGTTTAATATATCATGCATGTGTTTTTGTATAACATTTTAACCGATTCTTTGATATTCCAATTTTATTGCAAAATACCAAGGAGGAGTTTTTGACAATAAAGTATTGTATTTGAATAAATTATTATATGTTTGATGAAAAAAATATTTTCGATTTTGAAAATAACATTTTAACCTTTACGGCTTTTAACGTTTACTGGCCTTAGGTATACAGACATCTAGTCAAAAAGACCATTAAAATGCCATTTCCAACCATTTCTTGTGAACTAAGAAAATAAAGTTTTYCATTACTAATTGAGCTTAGCTTAGATCAAAAGTAATTTGGATAACTTTGCAATAAACAAATATATTATGACGAATAGTATACACATGCAAAACTTAACATACGAGATCGTATAATCAGGAAATATGTTTATTCCACGAAAAATTATTAAAAACACCGCAGAACACTCTCGAAGATGCATTCAATTATCCTTGCAAGTAACGCAAATGGGGAAAAGTTTCACGAGTCACACAAAACTTTTGAAATAACAAATATGGAAAATCCGCCAAAACAACAATAAATTCTTAGTTACAAACACGCATCGAATCGTGAAAAGTAGTTCACATAATAGTTCAATTAATTTTTTCTCTTAGTAATACCGTTCATCTGAAGGCCGCCGAATAATCAAATTCTATAATTGAGTTGTAACTTTGCCTTGTTTTTTTTAAAGCTATATCAAGACTCCTCCTTTGAACTTCCACAATCGCCCCCCATATGTCCCTTCCGCCGCCCTTTATCCTTTCTGTTTGTTAACTCCTTGTGTTGTCCTGTTGTCAGAAATTCAGCATGGCCGAAGAAAAACAGCAATTCGATAGTGGAGAAGCGGACATCGTTGAACAATATAAGAGGCTCACGGTAGAATTAGAAGCAAAAATTGAGGTAACTTTGACATTCACGCAGCATCAGGACTGAACAAATGGATTGTGATTGGTAAATTTAAACTTAAAAAACAACTACTGTGAAACGTAAATTCAAGGTTCTGGTGGAGACACTCAAGGAAAAAGACTCTCAAATGGCATACATTAGGACGCAATACGATCAGCTGCTAAACACCCTGGAAGAGAAGGAAAACAACATTGTAGATTTGGAATTTGAACTTCTTTCTAGTAACCAATCGCCCGAAGACTTGGATACATCTCAACGCGAAAGAGAGATTGCTGAAATCRAGAAGAAAATCAACAACTACAAACAAGAATTGGAAGAGAAAAATCTAGAAATTCGAAGGTAAGATATAGAGTTTCAGGAAAATAGKGGTAAATATTCTGATGACTTAGCCAACATTAAGAAAAGTTTTCGTCAAAAGGTGGCAACTAATATCACTTYAAATTTAATTCTAGTTGATCTGGRATAATTGTTTTTTATTTTTATTTATTTACTTCATTTTAAATGTGCTCGTTTTTGTGTCATCTTTYAATCCATRTATCAATTAAAYTAATACGACTGTTGGTGTTGGTATAGTTTTGGCAATATCTTCAGATTTCCATTTATTAGCATTTTCTTCAGATCTATTTTGTATTGATCAAAACAYTTCCTTTGTCRTCTTCTGGGTTATTATGGATTCCAGATATTTTCTATTATAGCAAACCTGATGACGCAGTTTTTTTGCTATATTTTGTGCATCAAACTTTTCCCTCCTAGAGTCTTAGATTATTTTTTAGATCTATGGGTTTATTAGATTAATCAGTCCAAGACTGTGCACGAGTTTTTCAGGTGAAACACGAGTTTCCACGTCTGTTTCGCTTGATCTAATTTATTTTAATTTTCGTCTTAATAAATTGCTGATCTAACGGTTGAAGTAATGCAGTTGCATTTAAAGACAGAAACTTTATTTTATATTTGGGTCAGTTATGTTTTTATTGGGACAATTTTTTTGTTTCAAGTAGTATTGCACAGTTGGACAAACATAGTCCCGAAACGATTTCTTGAATATTTAGATTTGAATCACCAATTTTTTTAATTTTATGTTTATTATATCGTTAAATTAATGCCATTTGGGTTTTTCATTGCACAAGGGCCGACATATTTATAAACTAGCATGAGTTTTACCCATGTGATGAACTTCTCAAAAAAAAATATTGGATGCTCATTTTCATCTGCTCCAGTAGGTATAATTCTTCTCAATTCCACTGGACACATTTCAACGGTTTCTTTGTCGGCTGATAAACTTTCATTCATCGTCTTGTAGTGATAAGTGTTTTCTCATAGGAGAATTTGCGCCGTCATCGCATCCTTTTTTTAGATTAAATGGTCAGGTACGACAATACGGATACTTCCTTAACCAACTTATGAACAAAGAACTGTGGACCAGGAATATTGAGATTGAGAAAATGTATCTAAAGCAAGACCAAATGGCGCAAGATCAAATGGCACAATCCCCTGAAATGGATAGATTGAAGAAACAGGTATCTGGAAAAGATTTTCAGATTAAAATGCTCAAAGACAAGATTGACCGTTTGGGCTTGAACGCCACTTTACCAGGCGAAGATCCGAAGAAAAACATTCAGACTATTTTATTATTACAGGTCAGTCTACTATTTCTTTAATTATTGAGATAACGAGGCACGCAAGTTAGCTAACTATTTAAATTACAAAAATATATCTGGGCCTCTGCTGAGCTTTTGTCACCGAAGAAAAGTATACGTTTATTGTATTTTATTGTATCCGAGGGACTTTTACAATAATTTAAAATAGACCGACATTAGTGCCTATTCAAAAAATATTAAAAATATATATAAATACGTTCTCTGTTGCTGTATAGCGAGCCAGATAGCATCACTCAACTTTATTTCAACTAAGTTGGGCTCCTGGTTTCAAAAACTATGTATTTTGACTATAATGAGGAACAAGCCGTTTCAAAAGCTTTCATTTCGATATTAACAAACCTTTTCCAACCAACAAAATATTTCCATAGGATAAATTGAGAGTTGCTGAAGACGAGAAGAAATTTCTCGAAAAGCGCGTCTCCGAACTTGAGACGATTGCGGCGATGTTTGATAGTTTAAAATCAGAAAATCAGACGATTAAATCGGAGCTCGACAAAAGCGAACAGCTACGCCACGAAATGGAAGAGGTCTGCTCTGTGTTAAGCAACAGATTAGAGGAACTTGCCATGTTTCTGGACTCTTTGCTCAAACACAAATCGGTTTTGGGCTTCCTGGGCTTGGCCAAGAACAGAAAGCTCAGAGAAATCATCAGCAACAGTCTGGATATGTCCAGGTAGAAATTTATTCCAAGATTCGTAACATCAGTCTTAATGGGCAATGATTTTTCGTAGGTCTTTTACAATGAGTTTAATGGTTAATCCGGAACAGAGCCTTACTCAGCTGTCTAATATAACGGCTTTGTTAAACGGGTCCGTATTTCAAGAACTATCTCACATTGAGAGTGTAGACGAGGATGAGGAATCTCACTTTAGTATTGTTCCGGAAAATATTTCGCTTACCTATGAGTCTCATCTACAGAAGAAAACTAGCGAACAGCCAGGTAATTATCTATTGAATACTTTTCTTCAATTCAAGTTCATTCATTTTGATCATTCACGCATATTTTTGTGCTGTATTTAAAATATATTTAACTTCAAACTATTATTTTCCATTTATTTAAATAATCCTGACTTCAAATTCTGAGGAGCAGTTTAACATAGTTTTGAAAACTGAGGTTCTGAGGACACTACTGTTTTTGGAATAAAATTTTTGTTTTACAGGCAACGAACAACTAATCACGGCTTTGAGAGAGCAAGTGTTCAAACTGAAAAACGAACTTCAAGTGCGTGATAATGAACTGAATCGTCTGCATCACGAGAAGGAAAGCGACGTTGATCAGGTGAGCGAAAGCGACGATGCAGAGGGGAAGAACGATCTGTTGTCCACCCCCAAGGTCTCAACCATTAAAGAGCGGCAAGCCAATGACACTCAGAGCGAAAGTGAAGCATGGAGTGAACCCGATCGCCTCGTTTCTAGGTAAATACGATGTTTAAGCAATTCAATCGCCCATGGGAAAATGTATGTTGTACATCTTGAAGCTATCGTTATTTTCAACTTTTCAGAGCTCGAATTGGATTGGACCCTTTTGCCTCGCTACCATTTACACCCGTTTCTCGATTGCAGCGCGACCAGTATCGACAGAGTAGTGAAGACGATGATCGTTTCCAAGAATTAACACCCTCTAGACGGACCATAGCAGCGGTCTATGAAGGTATGTATTATCAAAGTTATTGTTAAATAGCGATCCATATATAAGATCCAATGCTGTGACATTGCTATTTTGAAATGAATTTTCGCATTTTAGAAGTAGATAGGCTTCAGGACGAAAACTTTGCAAACAGTGTGATGTACAAACATAAACTACAGGAATTGGAAGCACAAATGCAAGAAAGCAAGAAGAAACTCATTCAAGCCGAATTGGAGAAAAATAGTGCCTTAGAGAAAGTGGACAGTTTACAAAAGGTTTGTTGTAGGTTCGTTATATGATATAAATAGTAGAGAGAATTGTGGAATTTATAGATTGTCGACGAGCTAAACGAATCCAGAAAACATTACGAAGACATTATGGCGGGTAAAGATAAGGAAATTCAAGATAAGATTAATTGTTTAGAGGTGGAAAAAGAAAAGGTGTTAGCGGAATCGCAGACATATTTGCATCAACTGACTGACGCTCAAAACCAAGTTATTGCAGCTAGAGAGAAGGTTAGTTCTAGATTAAATGCCAACTTACAAGAATATTTTTTTTGCAAATTCTACAAAATCTTTTTAGTGGAAACTAATGCGAAATTGATATTAAATCAATATTAGAATCGAAACTAATACCGAAAGTAATAATTGTTGCTTGAAAAACTACTATAAAAGTTTTTAATAGGTTATTTAAAAAAAAGTTTTGGTTTAAGGTAAAAGTATTGGAGGAACTGGAGAAGGATTTGAGAGTAAAACATGAAGAAGATTTAATTATTAAACTAAAAGAGGCAGAGGAATTGTTTACTAACAAGATGAAAGCGGTGGAAGAAAAGTATGTAGTAGAAATCGAAGAAGCTCGAGAAGCCTTAAGGTCAGTTAAATTATTACCCTTAATGAACAACTATTCGTTTATAAAATTAGCAGCATTGAATAAATAAATGCATACTAGAACTTTGTAGCCCTGTACTAATAAGCGCTATGATATGCATAATTTCCATCGTTTGCCTAACTATTTCTTCATTCTTAACAACCACTTTTCCGATTTTTAAGATCGCAATTGTAAATATATGTTTAACGAATAATGTCTGAACTCAGGTGCCGCCAAGAGGAGTATACACGGGATTATATCAGGAAAGTGGATGTAGAAAAGAAACTAAATGAAGCTGAACAACTTATGACAGAACTAAATGAATTGAAATCGGTGGTATATTCATATGAAAACACCATTTCCTCCTATAAAGAGAAAGAACTGGAAATTCAGAGCACCATTCAGACACATCGCAATGAAATAGAAACTTTACAATCTCAATTGAAGAATACCAAAATCAGCCACTGCCAACTGGAGAAGGAAAGAGTGAAATTGTGCGAATCAAAGCACGCATTGGAAACAGAGATAGCAAAAACGCATCAAAAAGAACAGCATCTCAGGAATCAACTAACGGATATTCAGAAGAGCCTTAGCGAAGTCACCGAGAAATATGGAGAACAAGTGACAACTTTGCAAAGGCAGAAGAGCAGTTTGGAGTTGAAAATCAGCGAGCTGGAAAGCTGTAATGCTGAATTACGCAATCGGCTAATTAATATCGAATCGACCAAGTTTAGCTTGGGGCTCAATGCCACTTTACCATCCAATGTAGGATCTTCTAGACCCTATTATAGGCGGTAAGTAACTAGTTGCAGTTGAGTCGATAAAAGTTACTAAACAAAAAAATTGTACTTAATAAACTGATAACTGTTTTAGACAATATTCCGATCAAAATACGTACAGCTCGGAAGACAATGGCGAAGAAGAGGGAAGACACTTAGCTTTTAACTCAGACTCTCGGTCAAGATCAGCCATTCAACCTGCTATTGCAGATGGGGAAAGAGCTGAAGCTAATTCTTCACCGGATTTGGGTATTGAAAGTGACCACGGACGGTAAGTTTGCTATAATGTTTTTTTTTAATTTCAAATTGAATATGTACGTTTTTGTTGCAGATTTTCAAGCCTCGAAAACAATGGAAATAATACCACCAGACCTTTACTTCAGACTATAGAAATCACCGCATGTATGAACCGCATATTCGATGAGCAAAATGATGGGCTGCAAGTGAACGATTCAGGTATAATATTTATTATATGTGAGGTAATATTCAATATCAAGTGTAAACACCACAAACATGTGAGAACTAAACAAAAGTGGACAGTGACTGTAAGATTGAAAAATCGGCATGGAAGAAACGGCATAGATATAATTGGTGAACGATTAAAATCAAAATATTCAATTTAAATTTAAAAAATAAGCCAGCTTGGAGTAGAGTTTGGAGTAGAGTTATTAATTTAATTAACGTTTTTGATCTTTTGATTATGCATTTTATTAAAGTGAATAGGCGATCTAATTTTTAATTAATCGAAATTATATACGTAACGTGGAAGTAAGAAGTGTGAACAGCTTAAAAATAAAACATGTAGACCGTAGTTGCACAATTAGCATTTATATAATAAAGTAATTTTCGTAACACTTCAAACACTCCAAACATCGTCATTTTATCAAACTATTTGTTTAGTGTAAAAACAACCATACTTTTCCTTTGTTGTGTTATATAAAATCTATGTATGTGTAGGTAACGAACATTGCTGCCAGAAAGCGATTGAAACGGCACAAGAGAACAATGAGCTAAAGCGAAAACTTTTGCGGATGAAGAGGGCGTTAGAAGAGACAGCCACGCAGCTCAACTTGGCCAATCAAAGGAAGAAACAAGTTGAAAAAACAATTTGCAAACAAATTCACAAGACGAGTCAAGTGTTGCGCAAAGCGAAGGCTAACTTGGATTCTGGGTCTGAGAGTGAAAATTTACGTCCCTAGACACATTATGTGCGAATTCACAATGACTGACCTATCTGTTTTTTTTTTCAAGTGGGTGATTAAGGGAATTTTTGGTAATGGCTGGATTTTCCCTCAATTTAGAGCTATTTGTGATGTAATGGTGAACCGCAACAACAATAACGTGAGTTTAGTGCACGCGCTTCAACAAGAACTATAAATGAAGCTTCATTTATGCGTCAGCTTTCTTACTTGTGGCATCAAGTTTATTGTGTCCCATTCGTGTAAATTTTAGGTTCTAAACGTGTAAAAATATAAATACTGATTTTCTATAAGGACCAATGTGATACTTCGACAGTGACAACATAAAATGCATGAATTTTATGGGATATTTCCAGGGCTCACACTAATTGAACTTTCTTGGACTCATCAATTCAATGTTTAAACTTGTTTAAAAAACTTGAAGGGTATTTCTTAATTTTCGGATCAATTTAAAATTGCATTATGTTGTTACAACAGAATCATTATAATTTCTTATATCAGAAGAAATTATGTGCACATTTGAATAATTTACTAAAATGAAATATGCCAAAACTGGACAACTTTTGTTGGTATTTTCTACATAGAAGGCTATTTTTTTAGTTAGGGTTAGTGAGATTACGATTTACATTTGCTTCTGATCTCAGCCTATTATATTTTGATACTTGCATATCATAAAATGATAATTTTCTGGCTATCTGTAATTAGTATCAGATTCACTTCTCACATGTTATTAGCACGAATTTTATACCATACAATTACTGTTGAAAACCCTGACTTTTTCTGGGGGTTTTAGTTCAATGAAGAAAACAACACGACGATCCTTGTAAAGTTTGTTGTTGCATTTTAAGCTATGTCGATGTCCATAATGCATGTCGTCTTTGTGCCAAGATTTAGAATAAGAAAATGTATGATTCTCATGTGAAAATGAACATTTTATCTGTATATTTTGAGCTCTACAAGTTGATTGTATATATGTTTGAACAGTATTTTGTGATAACGTGAATATTTTTGCAGTTGTCCAAGAGGTTGTATATATATTTAGAAGTACCAATAAAGAACATTTGACTTTTTATCATTTTTCTTGAAAAATCGTTGATATTATTATAGGCTACTCTAATGGTTACAAATCGAATTGTTTTCCCGTATTAAGATTTATGTGGTATAAATATAAATTTACCGTAAAAATTGATCGGTTTTGGAAATACAGGGCGTTAAAGATTTAAATTCTAAAAAAGTATATTTTATTTGATAACTTCAAAAAGCAAATATTCAATTTAAATTAAGAACCTTGACAGAAAACTTGTTTAGATTATCTTGAATGAATGAATTCAAAAGTGAGTGGGCGGTTTAACTTGTAACAAATCGAACTTATTGAAATTATATACATAACGTAGAAATAAGTGTGGACAGATTCAAACTTAAAATCTACGAAAATACATGGCCTTGGTAAAATGCCTGTACAAAATTCAACCACAATTTCCTGGATAAACCCATAATTCAACCTATTTGAAATGTAAAAATCTAAAAAACATATTTTATTGGTAACTCGATTTGGACAAAATGCTCCTACGTATGCCGAGATTTTTTGTAGTATTTTTGATCGTGTGATTAATTTTCAAGAAAAATAGCTGAAATTCTGTAAAACATTCCTTTGCTTTACAACGAAATGTTCTTCAGGCAAATGCATGTGGTTTGTTTTGATACTCAATATTGATATTACGCATGTAGATTCGTCAGAAAATTGTTTCCTCGATTTGGAAACTAGGTTCGTTGGATCTTTGCACAATGCCTTCAGAAATATGTTTGAACATTGTGGATATAATTCATTTTACACCTTTTATTACAGGCAATTTAAACAAATAATCAATATGCACAGCTATTATAGAACACAAAAAAGTTAACATCTGCTAAACACACGGTAATACAGATAACAATGCCTAATATACAGGAGGTGTTGGGCAGCGAATATTAAACAAGTTAGTTTCATTCTCAAATGAACTTTTGAATAGAGGCGTTCCAAAGTAATCCTTGTAATTTGGCTCTAACTCTTCATCGTTAAGTTCCTCTACTGAGGTATCAAGTTCTGCAAGCCTCTTCGGGGATGGGGGTGGTGTTTCTGCATCAAGATAATTGTTGAGAAAAGTAAAAATGTCATTTTCGCTCAAAGGAATGGAGTACAATTCTTCGAATTGCTCGTCATAGTCCGTGTAACAGAAATCTTCTAAGATTTCCGTATCTGTTCGCGTAGGCCGGTGGAGCGATTTAGCATTTTGCTTAGTGGGTATATCGGCATTAGGTTTTTTAAAAGTGGAATTCGGAGCACGACAATTCACCGCTTTATCCTGAAACGGAGTTCTGGTCTGCAGTACACTGGATCCTGCTTTCCGTTGAATATTGCTATGAGCATCTAAAAAAAATTCCAAATTCACACAAAAAACTGAGTGATGTTCCTCAACCACTTACTTTCAGCGTTGAAGGTGCTCCTAGCAGGGGTATGAATAAAATTCATCTTTGTAAACGAAATGAGACACTCAGGAGAATTATACCGATAGCAATTCCTCTAAAACAAGTTTTTCGCAATTCTACCGTTAAACTAAATGTTTTTAATACGTTTCTTTAAATGGATTGAAATCAACTGACATTTATGAATTTAAGACGACAGACGGTAGTTGAATTATGCAGCGTTGCCATTGGTTACCATATTTACGTACTACAGGGACACCATATTAAATTAGACACTACACATTACATAACAAATTAAAAAGCTATTATTCAAATAGTTCCATTAAAAAAATCATCCTAAGTTAAGTTTGAGCAGTTTTATTGAAAACACCGCTACTTTTATATTTATAGTATTTCGAACTTTCATTCAACTGCAAACTGCCTATGGAGAGAACCAAATCACTTGCTAAATTCACATTCGCAAATGAAGAAGCAATATATTTATCGATATCAAAGAGAAATGCAAGATACATTTAATCGGTACGAAGTCTTTTTTGTTTACGGGAAACTAGAGTGACTAAAAGAGAAAAGAAACAATGAACAAGGATTTACGGATATTAAAATAAGAGATGATAGTAGCGCTTTCGACGCAAATCAATTCTCTTTGAAGATGAGGGAAGTTATATAGGACTTTACTGGTATCAAAGAGAGATAGAATGAGACAATTTTATGTAGAACCCAGAACATATTTTTATTAATAAAAGCGCAATATCACTAATATCTTGATTGTAAAAACAACTCGATTGCATGCATTCTGGCATTGCAACATTCTGGCGATAGGATGGTGACGGAAAAATGTGTTTAGGTTTTTCATATATTAATTTTTATCCATATAATCCTTAAATGTTTTTATCTCAAGCTACTGCAATTATTCATTGTGTGGATTAACTGTTTTCCATTAAAAGCATGGCCTTTTCACAAACATAGAATAATATACATATTTGAAAAATAGCGCGAATATATTTTCGAGCAATTGATAAAAAAACTAGCCAAATCTGGCAAACGCGCTATAGTCTTGTTGATCTGACATAACCGATTGTTTACATATAACCTAACTTTTTAGTGAATAATATGTAAGCATTCCCTTTAATTAAATTAATTTTTCACAAATGAAACCCCACAAAAAATCTCGAATAATGATGTGATAACATGTACACCATAAGCCTTCGCTCTATAAAAAAACTAAAAATTATACTATTCCTCATTACATGTTTCTTGGTGCTTCTATTTTTCGGAGCGTTTCACCATGCTTTCGAAAAAGATTTTTTCAGCAACTTTCATTATCCCTACGACGGAGATATCGAACCACTGGTGATACAACTGAAAAACAACCAGACCCCGAATATTCCAACGATAAATAATTATAATTTTTACTACTACAAGAATTGTGATACTAAATGTAGAGGAGTAACAGATCTGAGATTAGTCTATTTAATTAAGTCAAGTGTAGCAAATTTCGATCGAAGAGTGGCCATAAGAAGTTCATGGGGCTTTCAGAAGCGATTTTCAGATGTGGAAATTAGAACACTGTTCCTTATAGGCCTGCAGAGTGATGACAATATGCAGGCCTCATTAAACGAAGAATCTCAAAAATATAAGGATATTATACAAGCGAACTACACTGATTCGTATTTTAACAATACGTATAAAACCATGTCAGGGTTTGAATGGGTAATGAAGTATTGCAAGAATGCAAAGTTTTACATGTTTGTTGATGACGACTACTATGTTTCTACAAAGAATGTATTGCGTTTTCTCAGATTTCCCACAAATTATCCCAATTATTTAAAAGAACCATTGGGGAATATTCATAACTTGATTCAACACAGGCAGCTCTTGCAAGGTGTTGATTTCAGTTTAGATGATGATGTGCGATTATACACAGGATATGCCTTTCAATCTTCACCACACAGACATTATATTAGCAAATGGTAAGTTTCTGTCGGAATACATTATGCTAGCAATATTTTTCATATTCAAATTTTGTTTCAACTTTAATTGCAATAATAACGATCAACTCATTATTCATTAAACACTTGAGAATAAAACTAATCATTTTAATTAGAATTAGGTGGTTTAGAAGTCGAATTAACTAATTGATACAGTGTTTCCTGATGCAATCCACTTGTAAGTCTACATAAATGTAAGTCTACATACCTACCAAAAATTTATTTCAAATATTGACCGTCGAAGTTAAAATTCAGGCTTGGACATAAGAGTCGGATTATAAGAAGTTCTAATATCCAGATGATAGTTAAAAAATGGGGCACCTTCAGTTTTATTCTTTTTATACATTTTTCCGAAAAATCACATTAGAAATAAGAATGTTAATAAAGTAAAAACCACGTTTTTACATTAATACTTAATTAATTTCGTGCTTTGCATTGTTGTCATAAGTCTAAGATTAAGTAGCCTTGCACAAACTACCAAATGCAAATCGGTAAACTGTTTTCTATGACTATCTTGTTTGTTGGGAACCACGGGGTGAATGACAAACTGCGATCATTTGAACTGAGCGGGAAGTAAGCTAAATTTGCAAACAATCGGTTGGAAAACACGCAAATTTATATTCTCTACGCGACTAGAGGCTTTAAAGCTACCATCACTATAATCGCGCACAAACGGTAATAAGAATGGCACAAAAACCGCAATATAAGTTAAGCAAAAACCTCAATATAAATTGCACACTGCACATGCGACCAGCATAAATGTTTGAAAATGGAAACTACAACCCTGGTTGCCATCTACTAATTCCCTGAAATCCCGATTTTTCCTCAAAAAACTCAACGCCATTTAGTGGCTTAAATGTAGATGAACAACCGCTAGTCTGATTATAATCTTGATCTGGCTTGGTACAGCCTGAAGAGATCTGGACGAGCAAACACTGGAATAGTCGAAAGAATCCTGGCCCCTAATATTCCCTATCATGAATCGTTTGGCAGAAATAACATGTTTAGAATGTAAAATTTGTAAAAACAACGCGAGATTTAAATAAGTAGGCCAGCTTCTTAATACACCACGGACGATTTTTAATAATTATCAATTTAATTAAATTAATTAATTTACAGAAAAAACCAACTTTCGAAACAATCCAAGACGTATTGAGAACAGAACATTAAGGCTGTTTTTAAATTTAAATTGACAATGTCCATATCAAAACAGTCTAGTTAGTGGCAAAACCTGACAAAAATTCATTGAACATGATTTAACATTTCCACTCCTATTGAAAAATCCAACCATCCTGTTTAAAGGTTAACGATGTTCGTATTCAACATCGTTTAATTTGGGGCGCAATTCACACAGGAAAAATACCAATAAATAACACAAACTGACCTGAAATAAAAAGTGTAGTTTACAGCAGACTGTAAGAAAATTTTTCATTTCTTTGTAAAGGGTGTGTATAAAAACAAACTACTAAGAAAAAGTTAATTCTTTAACGGATAGCGTTTGACTTAAAATTAATTTTAAAGAAAAAAAAAGTGAAAATTTGAAAACCTCAATCCAGAATCCAGAAACTCCCTCGTTGTTCGTCGTCGAACAATAATTACATGCAACAATATCATAAAATACAAGCTTATCATATAAAGCTAAAGGCGATCTACATGGCAACCAGGGGCAAAGTAATGCCAAACTTACCGAAAGATGCATGATGCACCTGGAAAGAAAGAAAACAATCTTTAGTATATCAGACACCCAGATTATTTCAGATTACTAAAGAAATGGAGAAGAAATAGGAAACCCATACAATTTCAGTTGCTTCTCGCAAAATTTACTCAGTTCAAGAGGAAGATCCTTCTTACCAGCTTTCCGCAAGCTGCCTTATCCTCCATTGTCTAATCGTTAATCCTGTTTTAGATGAACTTTACACTGAACACTTAAACACACTATGAAGGAAATTGCGGCAGATTATCATGTTCGTTATCTGCAGGATTTAGTGCAAGTTTTCAACCTGGTGTAGATCACACCAGGTTGAAAACTTGCACTAAATCCTGCAGATAACGAACATGATAATCTGCCGCAATTTCCTTAGGGACAGAGCACCAAATCACTCAAATATTCCCGACAAGACACAAAAGATCGAGACTTGGTCCCAATCCCTTGGTTGGCCGTAAGAAACTGAATACTTGCTCAGCTTTTCAGAAAACCCCGAGCGATGTCGAAGTTTTTATCACATTCCTGACGGACCGAGCTACAGAACCTACATGATGATATAATCGTTTGCTTCGCTTGGTTGTCCTTTATGATTCCGTTCGATTCCAGTTTTTTTCTTGTTGACAATGTTGTAGAAATTTCCAGTTCGTACGACAATATTTCTAAAGGCAAGTTTTATGTATCAATTTGTTTGGATGGTCGCCGTAAACAAAACAACTTTCTCAGTCAATAATAAACATATCCGATCATTGTGCGCATTATAATTTTTTATGCTAAATTAAATGCCTTGGATCAGTGGTTTTCTGGATTTTTATTAAATTTTCGGCCTTTTTAACTTGATATGCTATGAAGGCGCTGCCTAAATGGCAGCTCCACATTCAAGCCATGCGATGATGTGTGATTTTATTTTAGCTTTGCGCTTTTCCGTCAATTTTACTTAGTTCTTCATTTATCATTAGAAGCTGTAGGTCTTTGCAGATAACGATTCTTTAATTAATTAATTACCTTCTAAACCTTAATTATTGAGACGAACACATAAGCTTGAGAGTGTGAAAGTTAATTTAAATAATACAACAGTTTATACAGTATGGTGCAAATGTTAAACTAATTTAACTTTCTCTTTCTGTATAATAATTAAATGACAATGCTGGTCGCATTCTTTAAATGTTATATTTTCGGCAAATCCATATCCCAACCCAATACAAAACAATGTCACTTAAAAATTACAGGTTTTTCGCGTTTATATTTGGGGAATTACTTATATTGAAGAAGTGTGGAAATTTTCTGCTAATAGGCTTCGGGTTTCTCAAAATAAATAGACTGAAGACTGAAATGGACTTATACACAATTTTATTATTTGCGTCCTAATTCAAAAAAATTAAAACAGTAGAAGAACTTATTTAAATATTTTAGATTTGTGTTTTGTTTTAATGTGCCAATATAATTGTACAAATAATCGTTTGAATATATAAACTCAGCATTTCTTATTTTCTAGGTATGTTTCCCTGGATGAATATCCGTATCATATGTGGCCAGCTTATGTCTCAGGCGGTGCCTACATTTTATCAAACGCTGCCTTAGTAGACATGTATTATGCGAGCTTATACACTAAACACTTTAGATTCGACGACATTTACGTGGGCATTTTGGCCTACAAGGCGAAAATCGAGCCATTTCACTCGGAAGAATTTCACTTTTACAAAAGATCTTATAGCAGAAAAGGATATGATTATGTGGTTGCATCGCACGGATATTCGAATACTCAGGAACTGGTAGCTGTGTGGAATGAGCAGAAAAGTATAGGAAACGCTTGACTAAACATATGTATTGTTTTTTTTTATTACTGTGCACATTTTGCTATGAAATCCATTGTGTAGCGTTGTTCATTTTTGGATTATATGATTTTAATATATAACCATAGCTTGCAAGTTTAAACATAAAATAAAATAAAACAATATTTTAGAGCAACCACATTTATAGTTTTACATCCATTTGAAGTATTTCCTTTTCTCTACTTAAAGTTTAATCTCTCCGAGGCACTTAGAACGACGTATAAACAATACATACCTTTACTGGATATTCTGTGGATTCTCAAGAACCTACACTCTAGATGGGTTCATTTTGACTATTTGTGCTTATATTCAATTTATTCACTTCATGCTGTGCTACTTGAAGTAAGGTTTTACTGGTTTCCAAAATCTGAAAATAAAATTATTAATAGTCACTAGTTTTAATGCGATACGTCGCCCACTTATAGGGATTTTCTATCGAATCCAAGGGGATTTATTAACAATAGAAAATTCGAACGCTGATAATATTACGAATACTGTTTATTGGCGCAAAAATACCGCCAATTTAACTATAACAAATGTTGAGTGTTAAAAGTAAAGGTTTTAATTTGCGTTGCCCTTTGTTGACATTATGAGTATTTAAAGTAAATTGTTCTAATGTTGATTAAGTATATTTATACATTTAGAATTTGTGTTCAAGCGCTTTCCCAAAACATTGTTTTGGTGTGACCAAATGTAAATGTTTAAGTTTGCGTCTCAATACTTTTGAACTTTGTACCTTCTTAAATCCTGTTTCTACTTCCTCAATCACTTTATTGTAATGTTCATATATCGATTTATGTTGCTCTAGACTATCATCACAATGCTTAATCTTATCTTGCAGGTCACTCATAGTCTTTTCCAACTCGGCTTTTGCACATTCCTCTTGATGTATTCTTTCTGCCACTTGGACACGTTTTATTTTTAAAGTTTCTAAGACTAAAATTATAAAATTCTGTATTTTCAGTTTAGTACAAACTTTATTTTGGCTGCTCTGAATAAATTATAATATGCGTTTACATTTTACCAATTCCTGGTTATACGTCTGCATTATAGCTCCGTGGTTGGACATATCGAATTAAAAATTGAAAAACTAAATTGCTTAATATCTTAGCAAAAAAATTAAGAAAATTCGAAATTAAAATTCAGTTGTACTTGAAAACATCACCAAATGTATGGTTAGTTTCACAGCTATGTTAATATCACGTTAATACAATTCTAACACAAGGCGCCACATCTACCGGTTTAATTTCGCATACTTTCATGAGTAACTAGTTTGAAAAGTTAAAGAGCCACAAATTAACGAAATCC
The DNA here is from genome assembly GCF_020466585.1 of Dendroctonus ponderosae. Taxonomy (NCBI): domain Eukaryota; kingdom Metazoa; phylum Arthropoda; class Insecta; order Coleoptera; family Curculionidae; genus Dendroctonus; species Dendroctonus ponderosae. The sequence continues at coordinate 6,102,216 of NW_026018508.1, forward strand.
AGTACGTAGTATTAAAGTGTAAAAAAAACACTGTTTTAAAGTTTAGAATTAATACATATACATACGCATTAAAAAGTCGATTTAGATTGCAAGTGATTATTTACGATACACCAAATCTGCAAAATTTCGTTACATGGCCGTACAAAACACTGGGTGATGTATTACCGATTTTACGAATTAATATAATTTTATGTTGGGCAGAAAAACCGATGGGTCGATAGCCCGTTCTTAAGAAATAAATATTTTTACTACTGCTACTATAACTTTATCATCCGAGTCTGTCCACCGTTCTAGCCAATTATAACATAACATTTCATAAGTTGCCGAACTATTACACGACTATATCTTAGCGTTCAATTTATACAAGAAATGAATCATTATAGTGAGAAATTTATTTTCCATATATACGCGTAAATGCAAAGCTTTTGCATATTTTTATCATATATTTTTTGAAAGCCGTTTGGTATTCCCCTAAAATTTAAATGTTCTTCAACTTTTTAGCGCCATCTCTCGACAATTTTTTAGCTGATTGCGGCTTTATTAAGAAGAGGACTTCAGCAAGAAAACGTCATACTTGACAAAACCGAGTGAATCATTCAATATTTAGAAGTGTTTTTATTGAGTAAACATACACAAATAGAGCAAAAGTTTGGAAAGTAGCCGTCCATAATGTCTAACGAAGTGGAAGAAACTATGAAAAGAATCCAGTCCCACAAAGGAGTTGTGGGTACCATAGTGGTGAACTCTGAAGGTATCCCCATTAAGACAACTTTAGACAATACTACAACGGTTCAATACGCGGGGCTCATTAGTTCTTTAGCTGATAAAGCTAGGAGTGTAGTTAGAGATCTGGACCCCTCCAACGATCTGACATTTCTCCGGATTCGATCCAAGAAGCACGAGATTATGGTAGCCCCCGACAAGGAGTTCATATTGATAGTAGTGCAAAATCCCACTGATTAAACTTTCCACAAAAAGGGCTGTTTCCAATTACGTGTTTTACTAGCTACGAGTGGCGACAACTCAAGACTAGATCACAATTCTGTTTTTTTAACATGCAATGTTTTATTAATATTATAGTTAATTACTGAGCTAATATAATACATTGTTATTTTAGTCGCTTTTTACCTACTCAATGTAAATCTAGTGGCTTGTCAAGGTGTTGCATAAATCTAGATATTTATCTACCATATTCTGTGATTCTTTTTAATATTTGCAATTATAATACATTCTTATACGAACATACCTTTTTCAGATACTCGGTTCCTAGTCACATTTTTATTGGCGCAACAGTCGTAACCCTAAGCCCTTTTTGCACATAGCAGAAGTCTTTTTTAGGGACTTGTTGGCAATTTTCTCGAGTCGTTTTTGACTGTTCCAATACATTTTCTCCATAAGTGTTGGATTTATTTTTCGCTACTGCTTTAATCAAATGATTCTGAAATCGCATTATACTGCTTTTGCTATATGTATTTTCTATATCACCTGGTACGGTCGGTCGGTCTACTTATTTAATTGCACGTGTAATGGTTAATGTTCCAGTACGTACTTAATATTTTTTACTTATTTTAATTAGAAACGTTTTTTCGTTTGAATATACTTTTGGAAACGTGTGTATAATAATTTACACATTCCAAGTAGGATCAGATGAGAGGATGATGAGAAAGACATTTATATATCTGTATACTTTCTGAATTAAGTAGGTATAGAAAAAACTAAAAATATATTTAATTTAGAGAGATTTATTTTCATCTTTTGATGAGAGGTCATGTTATTGAGTTTGAATCATCCTTCTGTATATTGTTTAATGCCAAAGTAAACAAAGCAAAAACCATTAGCTTTCGATTATTTGTTTACTTTTGGAAATGTGCTAAAAGGCATGATCTTTCAGTACTTCGTTTCTTTCTCATGTTCATAAATAGGCTATGTATATTAAAAAAAAATTGTTCAATATCCAGGATGTTTCATAGAAATGTGAGTCTTTTAAGGGCGTGATGAGAAGGTAAGTTTAGGGGAGGCCTAGCCAATAAACTTTTTTGATTAGGGGGTTTTGTCTGGCTTGCCTGTTTGTACCCTTGAAAGAATGAACAGGAATGGATGGCCTTTCTTCTTTCAAAAATAGGGCCTTCCAAAAATTTTCTCAAATGTTATTGGGGATATTAAGAAAACAAGGCAAATTTAAAGGATTTTTTGCCTAGGTATCAAATAATGGGTTTTACAATATTTTTCTATGGAACATATGTTCGTTTTCTTCATTTTCAAGCTATTTACGTAATGTTATTGTAGATTACTTTGAAAACCATTGTTGCCGTCCTTCTGATCAAGTTTTTTGCAAATATCTCAGTTCTTGATAGGCCTGGGTAACTCAGTCAATTTTTAGGAGGTGGCGTGGACTCAACGCACCGGCGCAGTAACTCAACAGATTTATTTTGAGAGCCATTTATTAATAAGATTTTTCCAGTTTTAGTTTTAGTTACTCTTTTTTCTAAACGCTCAATTTTCTAACGTTTCACTTAAAAATACTGACAATCTTTAGATATTTTTCGCGAAAAATTATGAAATAAATTTTGTATCTCGTCTCCTTCGCCGCTTTGTAAAAAGTTTTGATATCCCTTTCTAGCTTCGAACTTGGGACAAAAATCAAATAATTTTCTATGAAAAGATGAACAGAATAAGCGAAAGTTTGTAATAATTTATAAAGACTGTAGAGTTTGTTAAACAATGTGTTTTTTTAGTTTTGACTGAATTTTCAGTACTTTTCTTTCTATTCAAAAACGCTCTATTTTGTACAGTTTCACTTAAAAATACTGACGATCTGCGGGTCTTTTACGCGAAAAATTACAAGATAAATTTATAGCTTTATAAGAATTTTACAACTTTTTTCAGCGTCGAATTCGGGACAAAAGCGAAGCTAGATTTGTCCCGTTTTCCACAAGTCATTAAGGTTTTCTCAAAAACCGATCACAGAACTAAAAGTGTTCAATCAAAAGTGCTAAAAACATTATTTACTGATAATTTTCTTCTTTTTTAGTATAATGTAGTGTTTTCGGCCAAAAATCATAATATTACTTTTGTTAGAAAATTTGCCTCATTGATCGCTTTGCAGGGAACTTTAGAAAACCCTTCTCAGCTTCAAATTTGGCACAAAAACCAAATAATTTTATTCAGTTTTTTCCGACAGTATTTAAAATTATCTTGAAAAAACGATCAGAGCTAAAATTTGCAAAAAATTATTTGGAAACTTCGCCGCCGTGATCCCTCTAAAGATTGTTGAAGTTTTTTTAAAATTTCAGGTCTCCAGTTTTAGTAAAATTTTTATTAAGCAATTATTTCTACGCAAAAAACGCATTAGTTGTAACTTGACTTAAAAATACTGACAATATCCAGGTATTTTGTGTGAAAAATTATAAGATAACTTTTATTGGAACACTTTCCTTCTCAACCGCGTGCAAAAGTTGTTGAAAAACTTTTTGCAGCATCGAATTTTGGACAAAACCCTAATAATTTTTTCTGGGTTTTTTCCAAAAATATTTCCCGAACAGGAAAAGCGAAAGTCTAATCATTTATCTGGAAAACTCTTGGAAACTGGGGTTTATTTACTTTTAGGTCAATATCTCTAAACAGAAAAACCGCGTATTTCTCCAAGAGAACTCGTCGACTTCCTTTGAGCTCTGTTGCTGAGGAAATGTAGATGTTCTTTTTTATAGTTGTTTGGACAAAGTAGTAAAACGTTATTCTCTTCGTTCTTTATTCGTTCTTAAAAAATGTTGATGACCTTTTTTTAGATGTTAAAATTCCGGTCTGGGGTCTCGTAAAGCTTTAATCCGCTTTAATTAATGACTTATAACTCATTAACCGATGAGTTATAACCCGTTAACTCAGAAAGCGGCAACAACTCAACACAGTGTTACCCAGGCCTAGTTCTTGATAACAATTAATTTTGGCCTAAACATTGTAAATTTACGTAATTGGGAAGCTCCTTGGTTCGAAAGCACTCAATCAAATACTTTCTTGCAAAATATTTAAATTTTTGCCCAAAATTTCGGAAGGGTAGAGGTCGATGTTTTCGAAAAAATCAAATCTTTCCAAATGATCCAAACACAGTTAATTTGCATAAATGGAAAGCTTTGTCCTTGTCACGTATCATTCTATCGTTATTTCAAAATTCTACCGTTATTTCAAAAAACGTAATTACTTACGGCAGATGTTTTTTCTTAATTAAAGTTAGGTCAGATGCTAGTCATTTTGATCATTTTCTTACGGGACACGAAAGAAAAGTGTATACACACTGCATAATTTATGCGAACAAAAAATTCAACATTATATTCGAAATCCCAAAATTCGATTTCTTTTGTAATTGATGACCATACCATATGCTTGAGCACGGGTATTTTTTGAAGAATGGTGAAGAGATCTCTTAAACTGAAACAGATGGAAGCAGAATATGTTCTGATGGTTGTTGTTGAAGACACAAGAGCAGCCTTCAGCACCACAAGAAAGGACTTTCTGTTAATCATATTTTAAGTTGTTATTTAAATTTCAGAAGCTTAGCATTTTATGAAAACGTTTTCTCAAAGGCAAGTTATTCCTGCTCCAAATTTGCAACTTTGCCTTAATTTAACCGATGCTTGAGCTCATAAAACGGACACTCGACTGCACAGTACATAACTTGATTGAATAAAACATGCTCGACCAAAATGTATTCCATGTAAGAAAATTATTTTCCAATGAAAATACTAACTGCAACATGATGCTGGAGTCGGATCCCGTCCGGAGCGTTTGGTGATGTTGATTTTCGTAAACTCCTCCGCTAAGGTCGGATGAATACCAACGGTATTTATCAAAGATTCAACAGTCAAGCCACATTTCATGGCGGCGGAGAAGCCCTGGATTATCTCTCCTGCCTGCGGGCCAATAAAGTGCATTCCCAGAACTTTCTGATCTGCGTCCCTCGACGAAACCACTTTCAAGTAGCAGTTGGAAGTGCTCTTCTTCGACACCGAATATTCAGGTGGCTTATAAAAGCTGTGATAAACTTCTATTTCGGAGCCTCCGTATCGCTGGTGAGCCTCTTCTTCACTGTGACCGACAAATCCATATTCCAAAGGAGTAAATATGGTCGTTGGTATGTTTTCGTAATCCACAGTTTCCCTACTGCCTCCAAAGAGTCTTCTGGATAACAAACGCCCGGCTTGAGTTGCAACGGGCGTTTGATCGGGAAAACCGTATAAAACTTCACCAATAGCATAGATATGTGGGACATTAGTTTGTTCATTTTTCGCAATGATTTTTCCATTAGTTAAGTCGGTTTGCACTCCGGCCCTTTCAAGCTGAAGCTCGTTGATAAGACTTCGTCGACCAATAGCAAACAGGATGGTGTCAAACTCTGCAGAAAACTTTTGCTTGGTTTTATTTGAATATAGAATCTGCAATTTTCCAGTATGGTTTTTCTCAATGGACTCTGGCAGGCACTCCAGTAGAAACCGAACTCCTCTGCTCTCCATTTCGGCTTTTACAATTGAGGCCATCTGTTGATCGCATCCTCTTAAAGGTATGGAGTCTTTAAACATTACTGTTGTTTCATAGCCAAGCACGTTCAAAGCACCTGAGCATTCCAATCCAGAACAACCAGCGCCAACTATCAGCGACTTGCCTGGAGGGTGTTTCAAAGTGAAAATATCATCACTAGTGATTCCATAGTCCAGAGCTCCAGGAATGTCGGGATACTTTGGAAACCCCTCTACTGCGATCAGGAAATATTTGGCCGAAAGAGCGACTTCTTCTTGGTTTGTAGCGACTTGCAATATCCGGCTGCTTTCAAACCTAGCATGTCCGCTTATGTAGCTGATGTTTTTATCTCTTAGCTCCTGTTTGTTGGTACTGTTCAATGATTGTAAGTGAGCTTGTAGAGCGCCTGTTAGCTTCTGCCAGCTGTGCTCAGTTTTACCACTAATTTTCCAGCCAAAGCTTTGAGCATCTTGTAGAGCATCCCCAAGAAGGGCAGCTTGGTGCATTAATTTCTTTTGAATGCTTCCTACGTTTGCCCCACTGCCTCTTAAGCCCCAAGAAGCTCCAGCTAGGATGGGAGCCTCATAATCGGCAACTACAACCTTAGCGCCTAAAGAAGCCGCTTCTTTTGCGGCTGCTAATCCCCCTGGGGCGCCTCCAATGACCACAAGATCGTAGTCGAAGACATCGGGATCCCTTAGACTGTTGAAATGCCTGCATATTTGGTGGGCACAGGATTTTGATAGAAGAATTCGCGATTTTAGGTGATTAAATCGAATCATGTTGGAAACGTAATGGATTGATTGCATGGTGACATTTGACAAATATTTTTTTATTGAAAATGTTTTAGCAGCGTTTTTTTGGTAGTTTCGTTCCTTCAAAAGTTTCGTTCTTTCAAAAGTTTCGTTCTTTCAAAAGACTTGGAAAGTTCATTCCCCCAAGGGTTTTCTTAAAATGCCTAGAGATTGAAATAATATTGCGAACAAAATTGTATACATTGTACAGGGTGTTTCTGAATACCGTGCAAATTTTGGGGCTGCTATAATAAGGTGATTTGAACGGAAAGAATCAAATTATTAGAGAGTTTTTAGGCTCCTTAAAATTACGTTGGCCTTAAACCCTAAACGTTATTGTGATCATGCGCAGGGTTAAAAAAAATAAGGTGTTCAGGCAAATAACGTTAGTGCGTTTTTTTAATTTTTGATACCGCGTTTGTTGCATTCTTAATAAAATAAACCTCACTTTATTGTTTTCTTATCCCGTTTTGTTTGGAAAGGTTTCAAAGCTAGTTTAAGTTTGTATTGTCATTAAACAAAAAGTGGTAAAAGAGGAAGCAAGCATTGAAGCTGCCATTATCTAGCTATTTTTAATTTAGAAAATATTAGAACCCAGAGATCATCTTATTATTATCAATTTTAGGTTTCAGAACGAACATATTCCGAACACATTCCGAACACATTAAATAAGAATTCAAAATCAAATAGTTAGGTTATGGGTTAGAAGTTAGAACCTGTTCGTGTGATGCTAGTAGTGTTGCCAAAGTTCAAATTTGCCCAAACAATTTTCACATCAAATCCGTAATTACGCAATAATGGCGTAAATTAATCAATGAAAAAGTCTTATTCAAATTTACAATACATTTCTTATTCTTTTATAGCCGCTTATTTTATTAATAATATTAGAAATAAGTCAAATATGTCAGCACCGTCGTTCTGCTTTTTAACGTGATGCTTATTAACGTTACCGCTACGCGTACGTAAATAAAGGAACACGTTATCCTTTAATAACGTAAACGGTTATTTCTTTAGTAATGCGCATGCTCAGAATAAAGGATAACGTAAAACGTGTTGCAATTAAAGGGCCTAAAAACTAGCCCTATTAACCAACAGGAAAGTCGAGCTTTTAAGGTTTCAAAACAACATTTGAGAAAGTCGGTTTACCAAAACTTAATCGATTAGGATTAAAGGATGTTTCAGAAGATTATTGTAAAAAACATAAACTAATTTAAAAACCGCGTTTTTTTCGGCCTTTTTAAATATACAACTTAAAAGACAAATTTAAGCACTCAAAAATGTTCAACATAATTATTTAATATAATTATTTGCACTCATGGGATTTGGGTAAATTGAGATTTTCATTTTATTAGTTATAATAAATACCACGTTGCGTTTTCCAGACGTAGATGTTCTTGTGTAAGGTTGCATTAATATTTTCGACGTCTGGATTGCTTTCTCACATTGTCTTTTAATGTGTTGAATTACATCATACATTATAGATAGCTGCAAGCTGGCGATTTAGGAGCCATTTTTGCGTTGCTTTATTCCGCTATGCCTTTTTTGTTTTTTCATATTTTTTAGGCTCCTGCAACATAGCTTGACATTGTTTCCTCTATAGATTGTGGTTCTTCAGGGCTTTTTTGCTTCTTTTATGACAATAATTGAAGTTAAATTTGGTGATTGTTGTTGAATTTGTGGGTGTGTGTTTGGAACAGGTGAACATATTTATATTCAAAAGTCTTTGTATTTCAACAAAGTAATCTGAAATCTCAATAGCGAGAGAAAAGAAGTTTTTCATGTGCGCTTATGCACCATTTTCACTTTATAATAAACGCTTGAAATAAAAATAAATTTGAAATAAATCTGCATGGTTCAATCGGAATACAACATGTTGATCTAAAGTAGATCTATTTCGAACTTAAAAAATCTTTATTATAAAATCATAATGCTGCATGAACACACGTTGAACACACATTTTTAAGATTTCAGATTAGTTTGTATTCCACACCTTTCGTATTTAATGTTTTCCCCTAAATTTCAGAATAGAAATTAAAACGGAGTAACCAAAGTTCAATCAATAGCTCTCTACATACTCAATGTGTGTATCTGTGCTATACTAAAATTTAAACATAATAGTCTCTATAACCCTTGACCCGGAAATGTTTTGTTGCGTTTGATATCCACCACTCTGTCCGTCCATCTTATCTAGAAGTTAATTTAGAACATTTTTGGATGTGGGAATTTGAACGAAATTTGGCAGAGAATCGTTCAAAAAAGTAAAACACCGATAACATAAAAGAAAATTAATGACCAATCGTTTACATTTCGCACACGTTTGCAAAGTGCCACTTTAATTCGTCATGTAAACATCGCTAATGACTTTCTCGAACATTTCCCTTTTATCGCTACGTATAAACTAAATTTAGCAAATGGCTTTTAATTAAATAATGACAACAATTCGCTTTGTTGCAAGCCACATTGAGACTGCGATAAAAATTCTATCCTGTTCTGGAGCAACTTGATAAAGTGTTGTTGGCGAGCGTCTAATCAGTTTGAATCATTTTTGAATCATGTTTTGCTCGGAAGATAACTATTTTGACTGCAAGTTAATTATGTACAAGTTGCAAATCATTGCTCCAAATATTTTGTGTTTTGTAGCGTTTCTTAAATAACAAAATAGCCGGATTTTAAAATAAATATTAATAAACTTTATAAACATATACGAAAAGGTACTGAAAAAGCAGATTAAATATAATAGATTAAAAGCAGGTATCCAATTTTTTAGGAATATAATATAAATTGAGTAAACTGTCAATGTATTGGTTAGATAGTTGTGCAATGAATAGGTAATTGTATACACAAAATAAAACAAATGTTGCCGTTTGACCAAGAAAAATTAAATATATTTTCGCTGTACTTTTTTCTCAGGCCCACAAGATACACGGTGTTAAAATTTCAAAAAAAAATTGTATTTTCTCTTTAACTCCTTCAGTTTATGAGATATTTTGTTCAGTATGAGATATGTTTAGACCTTTTACCCGTAAGGCGACTGGCTGTGAAAATCTACAACGTCTTGTTTTCTCTAGAGGCATACCCCCTTTTACCTCCCCCCGAACTTTTTGTTGTGCGCCACTGACTTCGACCGAACACATTTTTGAATTTGTTGCTCAATTTAAGAATTTTTCGATCTCTTGCGGTATTTTTGTATCTGTCTTTGTTTTCGAGTTATTTGCAAAAATATAAGTCTATGTAGGGTTTCTCGGTGATTTCTTATACATTTTTTTATACATTTTTTTGGGTCCTTTTGTTCACATTTTTCTGTGAAAGCTTCAAGTGCAAGAAGTTAAAATAGGGATGGCTGACAAACTGTAAACTTTAAATTGTATTTTTCTTACTTTTATTTAATTTACAATAATTGAAGTTTATCGGCTGCAAGCTAATCCAAATAATATCATACAACGTAACAAATATTTCAATTTATTATAAAATTTCTTTCACAAAAAAATGTGAACAAAAGGACTCAAAAAGCGTATTAGTTTATAAGAAAATTTATGGAAAATCACTCAGATACATGGATTTTTGCAAATAACTCGAAAACGAAGGCAGATATAAAAAAACTACGAGAGATCGGAAAATTCTTGAATTGAACAGCAAATTGAAAAATTTGCTTTCTAGAAGTCAGTGGCGCACCACAAAAAAGTTTGGGGGGGTAAAGAGGGGTATGCCTCTAGAAAAAAGAACACCCTGTAAATTTGCACAACTAGTCGCCTAACCTACGAGTAAAGGGTCTAAACATTAGCCTACGTTAAAAATTTGAGCAAAATATCTCATAAACTGTAGGAGTTAAAAAGAAAATACCAATTTTTTAAAAACTTTGATACCCTGTATCTCGTTAACCATGGACCTGAGAAAAAAACTTAAATAGAAATTCGACTTGTTTTGAATCCATAAGGTTATGAACCATCTTTTTCCGCCACATTTACGATTTCTAATACTTTTAAGAAAAATAAGTAGCAAATCATATGTACATATATCTATAATTTTTTAAATTTTTTGTCTGTTTTCCTACATGTTAATATGAAGAATTATAACAAGAAAAGGCCACTTTTCTCTAAAACAAGCGACATTTGGCCTTTTAGAGCACAATAACTGCATTTAATCGCAAAATATACGCTTAAACTTATTTAAAAATTGTGAAGTTTCTAAAAGCAATTAGTTCAATTGATGACCATTTAATGCAAATTGAGCAAAGTTTATTATTCTACATATTTGGTAGAAATGACTTTTAAATAATCTTAAAACGCGAAACTTTTGCATCTTCAGTTCATGCATCACACAAAGAAAAAATATCGTCGTTCAGATTGCAGATTTTTCTAAAACTCACTTTTCACTTATGAATTCACAACTCTCTGTGTTTCATTTTATTTTTTATGTTGTTGACGATATTTGTTCCAAAATATATTGTTTACAAATGTATATACAAAAATAAACAATAAACAATAAACGCTGTTTTTTTAGAACAATTTTTCCATAATTCAAAAAACCTTCTTTGGCCCTCAAAATAAAAAACTGGCCCTCAAAATAGAAAAATAGATGCTTTCCTGCTTGCTTAATTAAAAAATAATTATGACCGAGATTCGATTTCTGATCTAAAAGATACAACTTACTGTATTTAATATATTTTCGTTTTAAGTAGTTAATTTTATTATTCATTACGTATGTAATTTAGAAAAATCTTTAATTAATTTACAATTGAAAATAACATTAGAAAAACGTATACCAAGCGTTTCAAAAACATTTCCTTTGTTTCAGTCTTAACAGTAGATCAGAAATTTCATTGTGCAAACATTAATAAAAGCTTTAAAAATATGTTTGGGAATGTATTTTTAAACATAGTATTAAACAAATATAATAAAAATTTCAGCAAAACCCTTACAATGAATTTAAAAAAACTTTTCTATTTTATGAAGTATTAGTTTATAACTTCATTTACTTAATCAGAACAGACATTCGGATCAAAACCATTAAGAAAATTATGAGCAGTTTATCGGTAAATTGTTAGTTACTATTTATGCTTGTTGTGTAAAAAACTGCTAATGGAAAGCTCCTAAAATACGATATTGTCCTCTTTATTTAGAAATCTTTGAAACTGACATTAAAGTAGAACTTTTGAAGTTTCTGAAGCTGTTTCTTCATTTTCGGTTAAGACTGCGGCAAATTTTCAACTCGCAAATAAATTTTTTTTTTTTAAAGATGGTTTTTTTAAAAAGTTGGCACTGAACTTACAAAAATTGTTTTCTTCGGCACATCAAATATTTTTAAACTTATTCTTCAAAGCAAACATCAACACGTTAATTGTTATCCTGATAATTAATGTATGTATTTCACAAGGGATTATTTTAAAACTTGATGCAAAATCCCAAAAATATTACACAGTGACTATCTAGATTTGTAGTAGCTGCAAATGTGTGTTTCGTTTTCAGTAATTTTATAGCCGCGCTAAATGCGTCTTTACTTTCAATATACTTTAGTGAACTTTCTGTTCGGTTTCAAATGTTTAATAAAAAACGGTCAAATTTGAAAAACCCAGCTTGAATAACCGGTTTTCTCTCCCATGTTTGCTAGAAATTTCAGCCAATAATAAGTTTCTTTTTGGCTATTGGGTTAAATTAAAAATAAAAACGTACAAGAGAAATTGGCAAGATGATATCGTGATGACGTCTTCACTATTCGAGGTACTACCGGTACCATCTGAAACCTCATTGGACGCTTCGGACTACTCTAAAGTAATAAACTGAAAGGTACTTACAAGAAATGACGCTGCAGGCAATGCGAATAACGGTTGTGTTGGATGCAACCAGCGGCGTCAAGCTCTTCTGAAGCTGATTTGTCTGAAACAGAAAGAATAAAAAAATCATATTCCCAGAAACTTCTAGAAAACGTTGGCGAACTTTAAACTTTGTTTCTAATTTGTAATTTTGTTACTTAATATAAATATTTTAACTGCTCTCGCCTCTCTCATCCTACTTATTCCCTTATTCGCTTTCTCCTATCTTGTTTCTTTATTATGGTGGTTCTGAGTATTTGCTTATTTTATATATGTGTCAGCGCTTATTGCTAGAAATCGAACGTTTAAAAACCCTATGACTTACTTTCATTTATGTATATATCTAAATTTTGATCATATGCGGTTTTTTATTTATTAGATTACATTCATTTATATATAATTAAACTTTTTGTGGTCCATTTCATATTATCTGCTTTTTAAGATTGCTGGGACAAGCCGGTGTTGGGCCGAAGATGGGTTTCATTTTCTATATTAAAACCTTTTGTATTTTGAGGAATCTTCTTCTCCACAATTTTGAAACCACTGTTGCATATTTAGTTTAATTATATACAATTAACTTTAGAAATGAAATGTTTAACACTAATAAAGATACACGAAATATTATATTGTCATTTTTTAAAGTGAAGCTGAAGCAGCTTCCATTTTCAGATTCAAAAATAGCTTTCTGCAGATTGGCAAAGTAATATATATCTGGACAAACAATAAAGACAGCAAAGAAGAAAAAATCAATTGTATAGATATTAACAAATACTTTCTATTAAGTTGCTGTTACTGATAGTTCTGTAACTAAATAAATAATATTTTGTTACTTATTACAAGATTTATGGCACGCAAACCGTGATAACTTGGTCCTTCAACTAACTGAAGATAATTGTGGTAATTTTCCAGGCAATTTAAAGAAACTTCTGGAAAGAAAATCGCTTATGTACCCGACACTGCCAATTAGAACCCCCTTCCTCGGTTCAGTGTCGCGCGTTTATAAATACAGGCGAAGAGCCGGTCATTCTAGCTAGAGTCAATTGTTTAAAACGCGCATTAACAGTTTCGTATAAGCCAAGAAAAGACATTTTTAGTACCAATCAGCGCAAAAATGCTGAGGCGAGCGTTTTTGTTTTGTGTATTGTTAGTTCTGAGTGCTCAGGCCGATCTGTTCAAGTAAGTTAATATGGAGAAAGTAGCTTCTTAGGCTCATTTGAATGATCGTTGATTAATTGAAATTTATTTAAACATTTTTTTTGTTATTGATGGGTTCAATTGTATTTTTTTGTCAAATTTTCAGTTGAAGATCGGAAAATGCTTCGTTTAAAAGTTTATTTAAGAAAATTAGGATTTCAATTTCTGTTTCATGTAATTGTTTTCCTATTAGTATTAGAGGAGTTCTTTTGTCTCTGATTGTAAATAAGTATGTAAATATTGATGCTACATAAATAAAAACATAATAAAAAATGAAATTTTCATATATTTCACCAACTGTTAAATTTACCAAGTTATTAAACTTTGCCTTCACATGAGCTTATTTTCATTTATTGCTACCTACATTTCATGACTTTTCTAATACCTAGAACTGCTATTCGACTGGCTACCTGCTAACAGCAGTGTGATGTGCAATAATTCGAAATTATAATATGTGTTAATTAGTTTATTAAATAATTTATCACATAAACTAATTTTTTTGCTTTGATGCAGTCGTGGAAAAGAATCTCGACAAACAAACCACTTTTGAAGGCGCAAGTCACTCGTGCTGCCGAAACAAAGAATAAACTTTTAAAAAAAGAATAAAACCCTTTTTGAATAATTTTTGTAAAAAGTTGAAGAACGGCATATTTTCAAGATATAAAGAAATGTGCAAATAGCTAAACCTTTGAGCATGAAATTCCGGATATTTTCTGGATAATATTAAAGAATTTTGTTATTTTACTTAGTTGACCTACTAGGATTTAGTGAGTGTTAAATCAGAATAATAAACACAAATTCATTAAAAATTCGAAAATTCGTTTTTATTTTTTATATGTTATTGTCTTCACATAATTTTTCAGCTTCTCCAAAACTCTCTTTCACTTCACTTCTCAGAGGAAAATTTGTGCTAACTTTATAATTTCTAATACACTTTGTTTCAAATATGTATATGTTAAATTTTATTAGTATTTGTCTATTTTCTGATTCATTTTGTGGAATGGCTTCTGTACTCTGTTCTCATTGTTGTATTCTCTTCTGCCAGCCATCACTTATACATTAGGTAAAAACGGCAATTTTGGTATGTAACCTTTATTTTTTTTTTATTATTTATTACGACTACATGCACAAAAAATAAGTGAGTACCTAATTAATAATTCCGCTCTCATTTGAGTAAGTTATATCAAACGTTTTTGCGAAACTCACATTAACGTTGAAGAAAAAAGTTGGAAATAGAATAAGCTCGTGCCTTTAAATAATTTTTATATTTTATTTTGTCATTTTTTCTAATAATTTTGATTTTATTTTTGCGGTTAAGCACATTGGAATTAATTAGAGACTGAAACCGACAGTTTTGGATTTGAATTTCGGTCATCATCACATATTTTAAACTACGATGTGTGATTTGCAGAAAATTAGAAGTAAAACAAATTGACACAAAAAAAATTAATTTGACTAAAGGACACTGCGTAAAACGTTAAAAGAAGCAAATGGCTGTAGCAAACAAGTAGACACCACAAAACAATTTAACAGAAACAGGAAGTAGTATTAAACTGGCGAAAAAGGCGGATCAGAAAATTAAGAAACCTCGCAACGCCTTAAATTTATGTTCTTTTATGGTCTAAATTATCGATCGCAATTTATTGCGATTAGATTATGCGATGGAAGCAGCAAACGTAAGTAGCATTTATTTTCGTTCTTGCAACCTATTTGTTTTGTCTCCATAAGTGGTAGAAAACGGAAAATGCTCAACAATGCAAAAAGTTCAACGTTCCAGTTTTGTAAGCCGAATTTCGAAATACGTTTGATTTTGGCATTATATGAAATATGTTTTATTCGTTCAATTGGAACCAACCACTGAGCCCACAARTAGCATATAAAATGCAGCATGTAGCATGAAAATTTCATTCATTATAGAAACAAGAATTATGGCAATAACCAAAGCTCCATATTATTTATATCGAAKAATAAAGATAATATGMCAGTTTGTCTGCTGTTGCATTCTGGAAATTTGAGTGGAATTATTTTTGATAATAAAACGAATACACATTTTTATTTTTATATTTACGTCACCGAAAACCCTACATTTTTAACATATTTTGTTTAAAAATAAAACTGTCCTCAATATTAAACTGCGGTCAATGAATATTTCTAGTTTGTAATTTCTACTAATCTGCTATATTTACTTATTTTTATCAGATTTTCTTCAATCTTTGAAAAATATTCTCAAAAGAAAATTATGCGTATTTTGTGTTTTTTGAACAGGGATTATCTATTTTATATGGATGATAATGTTAACAACCTGTGTCGCAATTATTTACTGACCGCCTTTTATAAAGTGCACTTAGAAATGATAAGTAACAGGGCTTTTAAGCAACGTTAAAAAACCAGGCAGAAGTACAAAACAAATAATGAATTTTAAATCGAATACTTTCAACGTTCAATGGAAAATCACGCTGGATACTTAAAAGGTTTATTATAATTACATTAAGTTTATTATTATGGTGTTAGTGGATATACAGAAAATCAGATACACCGCGGTCTTCATGACAATTCGTTTCTTTAATAAATGTACCTCCATTTTTCAATGCTTTCTCTACTATAATACGTAATAATAAATATAAAGCAAGAACTCTTTTTGCTTCACAGTCCACCTCACATTGCAGAGATGAAAATACGCTTGTCATATTAGGAATTATCTAAATCATAGCATCAGCCCGATTGCTGTTTCAACAGGTTTATCAACCGTTATTTAAACATGAAATAAATCTTGTCTTCAAAAATACATCATAATAACGTATTGTTCAACCGTTCGTTGATTCAACCGAACTGAAACAGCGTCATAAAAACATCCTATTCGGGTTCTTTAAAAGTGTCTTCAGTTTGCTTAGTCATCATTTTTTGGATAAAAATATAATAATTCTTTAACATTGATATTGTTACAAAAAATTAATAAATGCTAATAAACAAGCGATAATCCAAAATCATGCTCGAGCAGGCTCTTGGCATCTCTCATATCTACCAAGGCAATAGCTGAATATTTTGCTTGATACAATTGTATATAAAATCCAATATAATTAAACAAAAAGCGTGTAAAATAATCAGTAATTTAATTTGTAACCACCCTAACGCTGAAATCATCTGGTATAATCACACACTTTGATATGGTCGCCCACGCATTCACATTTAATTTATCAATTAAAACCCACCCATTCGTGAAATTGCCACTAAATGTAAATTCGTTTGAAATTAATCATCTCCAATCAATTCAAAGTGAGATTATTTTGCAGCCGTTTTCTAGAACGCGTCTTCCATTGACCGGAACGATAACAACAACTGAGTTCAAGTTTATCGTTGTCCTTTTATATTTTCCTGGTAATTATGCAGTTGGCTATCTACAGTTTACTGTTAGCAACTAACGTTATTTACCATAATTAATTTGCGATCTGACTTAACTCGTTTAAGGGTTGTGGTTTTGTCGTTATTTCCTTGTTTGCTTTGTAAGGACGGCCGAGGAGAAATGACGAAGAAAGAAGATGAAATATTTGTAAAATATTAATTATCTAAATTTAGCAGGAGAAAATGCAAAATTTCAGCAGCTTATTTACAATTCAACAATAAGCAATAACATTTTTAAATTTTCAGACTTTCAGTCGTTTAAAATCACAGGAACTTATTATTACAAATACCTGAAAGTAAAGGAACTGGTATCATATAAAGCTTCAATTTAAAAAAAATTGAACGCTCTGTTTATTAGATACTATTTATATGTGGCTTTTGATATAATTTTTCTAGTATATACTGAAAAAAGTGTTCATTTTTTTTTCGAAAGAAAATTGATGCACGATTAATAGTGAATATTTCCTTAACAAGAGAAAATCAAAGGGTTTCTGTACCGTAAAACAAGTTTTACAACCATAACGTTTTTGACGTTGAAAGATGATGGTACGAATTTCTTTTATATAATTTTCTGTATTTTACATTGTCATTAGGTAGAAGACATCATGTTCTATAAGCTTAAATGAACATCTTATTAATTAAGCCTAAAATTAACCAAGTAATTATATTTTACTCAAATATTAATCTTTTTTCTGTCGTTAGTTTTTATTTTAGTACTTCGAAAAGTATTGTACCTTTGTCTTTTTCTTGCTTATGCAGTTGCGGCATAATCAGAATGGGAAAGAAAATTATGACTCTAAGAATATATTTTAAAAACTATTTCAAATTAAAATTAATAATTTTTAAATTAATTTKATTTAAAGGTCCACATTTTGGAATGTRACACAGTTCTAGAAAACTTGCAAATATGGAACGAGTACCTGCTTACATTTTTTTTTTAATTTGTGGTTCTGATTTTTTTATGTTTTGTAGGCCAATAAATGCTGATATTTTTGTTAATTCGATTAATTTTTCGTGTTTATTCAAATGATCAAATGTCTACGTTAAATATTTTTGAAAGCAATTGTTGCATTAAAGCTTTTTTCGACTTTCAGGCAGTTTTTTGTTAACTTTGCATTTGTAATGTTTGGTCGAAATTAAATTCGTAAATTTGCTTTACAAACATAAATTAACAATTTTTGGATACAACCCTTATCGGTGATCTACGGCAAATTCTTAAAACTGTTCTTTCAGAAAATAGTGAATTATGAAGAGATCTTTCTTTATTTTGGCAAAGGTATAAATTGGTACGCCCTATTTAAACTTGATAAATTTACACATTCATTTTTATTATTAAGTTTAGTGATTATGAGAAAAAGGGGAGTTTTCTAGCAAAATCTCTGAGAATATCAGCTACTGAAGCTGACGAGACGTCGAAAAAATTTTGGATTTATTTGGATTTATCAACATAAAATCACAAATTACAAATAATAGAGTAGAAATAAAAAATATAAAGTTTTAGAAAAGCTTMATTTTCTTTCAATTTCTTCCATTTTTAAGACTATTCTGATTWTTTATTTCCTTCACAGTTTTGAAGAATTGYCTTTCGATCATTAACAGAAGTCGCTCTATTTTATGTTTATTTGTGAATGAAGTATTTACTTTTCATCAACAWTKTTTCGCTTTTGTGTTCAAAATGTTTGCTATTTCAAGGGACTGATRAAATAGTGTGGCTTTTTCTAAGTTTTATAATMTGGAMAATACAGGGTAGTWTAAAGTTAGTGCTAAAAGTTGTGATAAATGSTACAAAAAARTAATATGAGKTTTTCGCCTTCAAAGRTTTMATTCAAAATTGCCTCGGAGAGTTTTGAAACAATTTCTTTAACAACTGCGATATTCTGGTGATAAAAATARTTCATTGGCATTCTTAAAAGAGAATCATGCAATTAAAAAWTTRTTTCAGTTTCAATTTAAAAAAAWWTTGTGCMGGATTGTSACAAATTTATTTTGTGTCTAAAATTTACATTTTTCTASAGTTCGATTCYTTGTTCTATTCGCAATTTATTTCAGATATCCCTACCGCATTYATATTAASRTCCTGGTATTGATCGGATCAAACATGTACTTTTCAATCAGTCCAAAAGCTTTGGTTTGGCTTTTCMGCTAGTCTTGAGTTTTTTGCAAATATTAAAAATGTTTCTCGAGTTATGTAGGCAAATGTTACATGACGAAAAAATGAAGCGTTTTGTTGTAAAAAATAATCTTATTCAACATCAACTTTATAACTGTATAAAAGCGAATGCTAAATTAGGTCACACAGATATAATAAACAATATTAAATGGTTTAATTTTGGAAATATTAACAGTAAAAAGTGGCATTTATCACCAACATTTCGTGATTTTCAAAGTAACGGTGAACAATCCCATTAAATAGGAAAAAAGAAATATCCTACTTTCCTGTATGCTTTCAGTAAAACTAGTACACTTCGCTGCATGTACTAAGTAACATTAATAATGAATAAATAATATACGTGTATCTAGCAAGCAAACACATATTTCTTGGTAAACCATCTAAAACACCTGTAATTAAAATAATTACGGTACGTCCATTCCATTCTAACACAAACAAACGCATTAGACTTTGATTTTTATCATTCTTTTAAAATCAATCAATAGATCCTTGATAAAGTTTCCTGTCTAAACTGAGATCGAAAAGTAAGGAACTTTCCTATTCTTGGAAGGAGCACACATGAAGGTCAGCTCCTAATAGACAAACATTGAAAACAATGGCTAAATTGGAGTGATTCATATGTTGTCTAATTATACGCTGGAACTATTGTCATCAACTTGAATAGATTGTTTTTTATCGAAGAAAAAATGTTTAATTCTAGCGACTTGAGTTTGTTTGGAGGGGCCCCTTTGTTTCAAATATCCGAATGGGATCGTCCGAACTTCAATGCAAGGAATGCAGCTGGCACATCTGAGTCTTTGGAAAAAGATCGCGAACCTTTGGGACCTGACTACAAAGACCCCAATCCTGCCGGCACCGAAGACAAACCGGTAGTGGCAGGTTTGTAAAATTTGCTCTTTAAGAACGATTATATAAACATTAACATATTGTTTTCGTTTTGCTTGCAGCTCCTCCTCAAGAGAAGGACAAACCAGTCCTGATCCCTAAGAAGGAGAACCAAGGCCCAAAGCAGCCAGCTAACATTCCAGCGGTTGGTATGGGAGGAGGAATTGTTGACATTAATGCTAATCCAGGAGGTTTCCCATCGTTCGCAAGTCCTTTTGGACCGGACTTTGAATTTCCGCCCTTGCCTTTGCCTAGCTTAGAACGACCTGCCGGTTCATTTGGAATCGGTGGATTGTTTGGAATTGATGAAGGAAGCAAATGGTGGAAAGGGTAAGTGTTTAATATTTTTCTTTGGGAATTCGAACCCGAGTGGGCTCGAATTAGTTTTATTTTGTTTAATTTCAACTTTTAAAGAAATACACTTTTCTCCATTTAAATAATTCTTGTCGTTTCTCGATTGTTGTTGCATCAAACAGTATCACTTTACAACATTTTACAACAATCAGTTTTTCCAAAACTCAAACATGCTCAACGGGAATAGTTGTTAAATAACATAGGGTTAGCAGTGTTTTAGAGTTGGCAAAATATGAGTTGAAATATGGAAGTGCAAAAATTTAATTTTTATAAATTTTTGTAATAATACATAGATACTCGTTCATAAGAACCTTTTTGCCAGCAAGAAAAAATAGATTTGAGGCAATACAACTCAGTTACCGGCATCGTTTCATTGAGGCCCAGTTATTTTACGCCTAATATTAATATACCAGACATTAAATAAATTAAAAATAAAACATTTTTATACAGGGTGTCCCGTAAGCTCATGATCAAAAGGGTACTGCGATATTCTTTGGACTAAAAGAAGAGGATCTGACCTAACTTTTATTAACAAAAAATGTCCTCTGCAATTGAGGGTCAAAGTTCTTAAAAAAAWTTATCTTTTTCGAAATATCGGGCGAATGGTACGATGTATTWTAGTGAAACTCGCTGTGAATTTATTCTTATGTAAGACTCATATTTTGATGAAACAATCAAGTTCAGCCGTTTTGGACAAGTGGTGAATTCTTGAGTGTCGTGGTACAAAAACTRCCAGAACTTTTTAGTTGGTGGATGACATCAACTCATCTTTTTTATGTTGATACACTAATAATTTCTTCACAATTTTGTGCTCTTTGTAAAATCTTGTAGCATTCATAGTTTTTGCAAAAAAAAATACTTCTGTTTCCTTGCCACTTAACAATGTTAGACATTAACTGCAACTATCGTGATACAAGGCATCAAATCATTCTCAATCTATCTCACAAATTCGTTTTGAAAGACCTTTTCTAATGAAGAACTGACCGACATGGTCAAAGTAGTAGGGTTTTGCGAAGACAATTTGCGGGAAAGCGTACGCGTTTACGCGACGCACATTTGCAGTAAATGTCTAGCAGTGCTAAGTGACTAGAAAACAGACATATTTTTTACGCAAAAACTATGAATGCTTTTGATTTTACAAAGAGCACAAAATTGTGAACAAATGATTAGTGCATCAACATAAAAAAGATGAGTTGATGTCATCCACCAACTAAAAAGTTCTGGTAGTTTTTGTACCACGACACTCGAGAATTCACCACTTGTCCAAAACGGCTGATCTCCATTGTTTCATCAAAATATGAGTCTTACATAAGAACAAATTCACAGCGAGTTTCACTAAAATACATCGTACCATTCTCCCGAAATTTCGAAAAAGACAAATTTTTGGAAGAACTTTGACCATCAATAGCAGAGGAACCAGACAATTTTTGTTAATAAAAGTTAGGTCAGATCGTCTTCTTTTGGTCCAAAGAATATCACAGTACCCTTTTGATCATGAGCTTACGGGACGCTCTGTATAACAAATAATTTGCAAATCCTAAACTGTGCAAATGACAAATCCTAAACTGAAAAAATTAGAAATGTTATATTGATGAAGAAAATCAATATTAATTTTACTTCTAACTGAATAATGCAGAAATAATGCCGTGCTTTTGAGAGCAAAGCCGTCCCATAACTCGTTTGTTCCAGACATTATAAGTATTAAACCTTATTGTACTCATGCTAAATGCACTAAGTAGTTTTAAAGATATAAATAATTCATTTTACAATAATCCCACTACGGAGCTCTTAGCAACAGATTTGAGTGAGTAATATAATTTTAATAACATTAACATCATTTTATGTTATTTTTCTATGTATTTTTAATAAATTATCCCACTTTTCCATCTTTTATCTTACGGAAAACTTYATATTACTTCGGTTGGTGACACAAGTTAAGCTAATCGTGAATAACAGAAATCAAATATTCCAATGCTATTGGAATATTTGATATTTGAATTTCAAATATATCATTTTAAAATTGATTAAAAAAATTCTTCATAACGGCAAGAAATTTTGCAAATTTTTTCCTTGTTCCGGATCAAAGTTGCTCTAAATTYCCGAGTTTTCAATCSAAATATTAATTGACRAAACAGTCAGAATTTCGATMTWACTTAAAAAAYTRAAATAAAAAAAAACCCAAAGAAGAGCTACTAAAATTTGAAAAAGCGTTTTAACCGTYCATTCATTTCTTTTTTTGGTTTATGAGGATTGGAAACTGCTCTCTTACGTTGGGAAATCTAATGCTGTAAAATTGTTTTTTACTTTCATTCTGTTAGAAACTATTTTCGAATGAGCTCCAAAGTATTGCAAAAAAACTCAATTAAATTGTTGCGTTTATTTGAAGAATTATGCTTTAATTTGCAGTAGAAGTCGATTGGTACGGGAAAAATGAGACACTCAATGAAAGTGGCAGGATTATAAACGACTTTTTCAGTTAATGAATAAGCTAAATTAATAAAACAATTAAATATTAACGTCTAATAAAGCAGGATCATGAATCAAATCTGAAAAAAGGCATATACCAACTAGCAAACAAGTGTAGATGTTGAGATGTTTTAATCTCAAGCACCTGCAGAATCGGTTTCGAGCCTATTAGCTCTCATCAGCTAGGTTTAGTCTAAGAATAGTACTCGCTAAATATGCATTTTATTTTACCAAAGCTTTTTGGTCCAAAATAATCCAAGTTCAAATCGGTCCTGGATAAAGTTTTATTGTTTTTCTAAGCTGAAAACCTTTGATAATCTCAAGAAACAGCTTCTTTTGGATAATACTTACGTATCGTGATCAAAACGTAATGTAAAAAAATTCAGGAGAAGAAACGAAACTTCATCTAGCAACAATAAACTTGGAAAGAAACAGAGGTAACCATCTAAAAAACCCGAACAAGGAAATGTCTTTAACATCACTTTAGATCTACAAGGTTACCGGAAGCGAAACAAAAATTGTCCAAAATACCAGAGGAAGTTTATATTAACAAATGGCAAAGC
Organism: Dendroctonus ponderosae; assembly: GCF_020466585.1. Classification (NCBI taxonomy): domain Eukaryota; kingdom Metazoa; phylum Arthropoda; class Insecta; order Coleoptera; family Curculionidae; genus Dendroctonus; species Dendroctonus ponderosae. The sequence goes on from NW_026018508.1 coordinate 6,125,358, forward strand.
AATAAAACAAGCAGAACCTCGATTTCAAAGGTGGAAATCTAAATTAATAAACGAGAAAACACTAGACTCTCAGATGAAAATAAGGAAATTAAAGCCAGTAAAGCAATAGAGCAATTGTCTCCACCAAAAAGATCACTATCCATACAGTGATCGAACACCTCGAATGGAACCAAACAAAAACTATTATTTTACTCAATAAAAAACAGCAATATATAAGACTTAAAAAGTCACCACTTCAGTGAAAAACTTAAATTAAAAAGCTGAAAGAACCGATAAGAAGATTTTCAGGAAAAGGATGAAGAGGACGAGTGGGAGTACATTGGCGTTTTAAGTAGATACGAGTATTTGTACACAATCAACTACAAGGATTTTCGATCAGAAGAAACAAAAAGTATACAAAAATAACATAAAAAAGTTGAAATATCGGTTTAAATGAAATTGAAAACTCTCTCAGTCCTAGACAAAAGCAGACAGACAGTTCAAAAAAGTACTTTTGCATATAAGTTTTTATTTAACCAAACATATACAGGGTGATTCACAACCTTATGGACACAGAGCAGGGGCGTGTAGAGGACCTCAAAACAAGTCGAATTTCCATTTAAGTTTTTTTTACAGGTCCATGGTTAACGAGATACAGGGTGTGAAACTTTCAAAAAAATTTTGGTATTTTCTCTTTAACTCCTACAGTTTACGAGATATTTTGCTCAAATTTTTAATGTTGGCTAATGTTTAGACTCTGTAAGGCGACTGGTTGTGAAAATCTGCAGGGTATTCTTTCTTCTAGAGGCATACCCCCTTTTACCCCCCAGAATTTTTTTTCTGCGCCACTGACTTCTGGCAAACAAATTTTTGAATTTGTTGTTCAATTTAAGAATTTTCTGATCTCTTATATATAAGTCCATGTAGGGTTCCTGGGTGATTTTCCATGAATTTTCTTATAATTCTTTTGAGTCCTTTTGTTCACATTTTTTCGTGAAAGAAATTAATTTTATAATAAATGGAAATATTTGATACATTTTTTTGACCGAACGACTTTTTGAATTTATTGCTTAACTGATGGATTTTCTGATCTCTTGCAGTTTTTTCGTATCTGTCTTCGTTTTCGAGTTATTTGCACAAATATAAGTCCAAGAAAGAAAAATTAGTAGCAAATCAGCATGCATTATGAATTTATTATGTTACTGTACATTTGAAAGCCGTTAAAAATGTTTGCAATTTGTAACGTTTAGTTCGTACAGTTTTTATCAATGCTTCTTAATATTAGTGTATTTACACTTTATTTTCCCGATTATTCCAATTTTACGTGTTTGATGTGACATGATATTCATTTATTCAATATTAAATTTGCTTGCAATACTTGGCTAATTGAAATCCGTTAATGTTTTTAATTCTTAACATTAACTTAAGATTAACAATGATGGTTAGTAATAATACTCAATCAATAATTGACTTCTAGCCGTAATTGCTTTATGAACTTGCATGAATTTAATAGCTATTTTTAATTAAAAAAAAAATACTTGAAAAATATTAGTATAACAGGTTGAACATGTTCAAGGGAATGAAAGAAGTCATCATTCCAGGTAGTTAATTATACATGGTGGTCCTAACTAAGTGTACCAACGGAAAACGGTAGATTCTTGCTGAAGAAACACTTTTTTTCTCAGGTACAGGGACGTCAATTTTTAACTTTATAGCTTTTATTGGAAATATGATAGGAACCGTTTCAACTACAGGACTGAGAGGTTGTGCCCCAGTGGAAAAGATTTTAATGTTTCGTATGAGTCTCGAAAATGGTAAAAAGCAATTTTCTCAAAAATGGACAACTTTATAGTAATAAACCAAGAAAACTCTTTTTGGAACAATTTTTCACTTTGGTCACTTCAATATTTGCTACCAAAATGCGAATTTTACCAGTGACGTATAAGTCAGGAGGAAAATCACATACGATACTTAAAAATGTATTGTTAAAGTAAATAAATTTATTATTATTATATAAAAATTGTTTCTAACATACTACTGGTACAAAATAACTATAAATTAAATTTTCAACAACCTGTATCTCGAAGACAAAAACACGGACAGAAAAATAAAAGAGAAAAAGTGCGTCTTTTCATGAAAATTCTATAACTCTGCTTTGCGAGAATTAGTTTATTTGATTTTGTAAACCAATACAATTTAGACTGCGTTTAAAAGATGTTGCAAAAAACATTTTACAATTTTTTTATATTTATCAGTTAGTTTTGTACATATTTGACTAAAACCTTCAAAATTAATTTAAAAAAAAGAGTTCACTTTAAAGTCGACTTATAAAACACACAGTATAATCAGCAGGTTTTTTTGTAAAAATGTTAATGTAGGCTAAATAGCACAAACACATACCCATTTTTCTTACATTAACACTGTTCCAAGATGCTGGGGATATTAACCAAATGCTTCTAAACGCATATGAATGATAAGATCGCTAAAAAGCGAAACAAACAAATCAATTCCAAGAATATTTTAGCAATTCAAATAACTAAACAAACATGATTCATCGAATTTGTTATTGGCAGTACACAGACCTACATATTGAATATATGAAAGCTAGAAACCCAAGTTCAACCACCTACATACATATATAATTTTGCACTGTTGTTGTATTTGTTTGTTTCTAATAACCATCGCGTGTGCTTCCTGATAAGCGGCATTTTTCTGTCATCAAATCTAGAGAAAGTTAATGAGTTTCTTGTGGGCGTTTGTTTTCAGCTTAAGAACCCGTTAAATAGAAAGTGTTTAAAAAATATTTTTTTGCAATAATTCCTATAAAAAATTGTTAAAGTCACAAACATTGAATTATTTTTTATTTGGGCAGTTACTGCCGGAAGTGATTAAGTGTTTAAACAGTGCCAAGCTGTAAAGTTGCCGAGTAGAATTCTACATTTTTCAATAGATTTATTGAGCTAGATTAACTTGTGCCGTGAATCCGACGGATGAAGATCGGGCATTTAATTAGTTCATCCCAGTAAAAATATAAATAAAAAGCCGATATTAACTTTCACAACTGTACTTCTTGTTCAAAGTTCATTAACCAGGCTGCCGGGTATTGCCTAGGCGTGCTAATTGCAATTGCTGACTCTCAGGTGTAAAATGACATACTTACATCTTGGTCTGCATGTATGAAGTCACTTTAAAATTACTTCTAAATTCTAACTGATAATTAAAGGCTCTTTATATAACTAAGTGTTTCACACCTTTTCAGTGTAGCCTTTTAGCTTTAATTCGTTTCCATATAGCGCGAGTCAGAGCACTGTTAATCACTATAAAGACGCTAAGATTGATTAATTTTTGAAAAACTTTAGGGACACATTGAAACGGACATACGGAGCGAATATACAGGGTGATTTGTTGAAAATGGGAAATCTAGAAACTGAAGATACTACACGAGAAATGGTGTCCATTGACGCATATTTTTGAAAAATAAAATAAATATTTTCTATAAACATATGGGAAAGGAACTTCAAATTTGGTGACGTTAATAACTTTGCATCCTGTATACGAAATTGAAAGCTTCCAAGAGCCATAATTTCTCCATACATTAAGTATTCTTGTATCTTATCGATATTTTGGTTCGTTCTTGAGAAAAATGGACTTACAAACGCCAGACGAGTTTAAAACAGCCTATTGGGATTGCCCCTGATTTCGTCGAGAGCGACATGTATTTTTCGATTATTTGGAAACTTTTGGTTCGATGTAAACTCTCATTCCATAAAATAAAACAGAGGATTGAAGTCCGGACTTTCGGGTGACCAAAGAATAACTAGGCCAATCTAACGATCTGGCAAAGTTCCAGCCGAAAAAAATGTGGAGGAGCTCCATTTTGCATAAACCACAATTCTCTCCTTAAATCAAGTGGAAGTTCGCCAAGCATCTCGGCTAGATTTTGTTGAATAAATTGTAAATATTTAATTTGGCATCAAGTTGAAAAAGCCAAGCAGGGAAATTGCCAAATAATGGCGCATTAAACATTAATTTTAAATTAATGTTGATAGTGCATTGTCTTGCATTCAAAGCATGAGGATTCTCAGAATACGACAAATGATTATTTTGTCAGTTAAAACTTCTTCTTTTTTCATATTTCTTAAAGGAGAACTAGTGGCTAGAGCGATCTACTAATGCTCCAGTTTCACTGTGAGACGCTTTTGAAAATTTGTCTAAAAGTTCAAGAAAATTACTCAAAAATTACCTGAGAGAGAAATGGATTTGATTTTTTGCGCAAAATCGTYTATTTCGACTAGGTTTGCTTTGAAAAACTTTGGAAGATRARCAAAAAAAAATTWGCCGAATTTGTGACSGCGTAAARTGACGACACSAAGTTGATGTTTTCTGCATCTATCGAGAAGACTTTTCTCTTAAAGAATAGCTGATCGGAAAATTTCTAACTGGTGCAGTTCTSTGGGGAGAAGCCCTTGAAAATAGACTTGAAAATCTACGATATTATCATAAGAAAGGCCCACAAAGATGATCTGTGTGAACACATTTGATGTCTCCTGCATCTATAGAGAAAAAGCTAGTGTTCGTTTGTCTATGGGAAGGACTTGGGAGCTAAATGACTCATAAAGTCAAGTAAAAATTGAAATTTTCTCAAAAATTACGTGGAGRTGAGATGGATTTGAGTTTTGGCGCATGAGTTTTGTAGGCAAAGCCTTGCTCTTYASAATTGTGAGCAAGAAAACCCTCTACTTCTTCTAGTTTTTCTTTAACAAAATTGAGAARGTGGGACAGAAAAAACCTGCCAAATTTGCATTGAAAACAGAGAGAAAGATTGGGAAGTAAGGRAAGCAACCGAATAATAGGTTGGGTAGACTTCTTTAAAACTCTTCAAATAAAGCTACGAATTTGATGTTTTCCTCATCAATAGAGCASCGTGAAAAGATTTTGAAAATTATTGGCTCAAACCAACTAAATTTAAAGCCAGATGAGCCATAAAGTTGCYATTTGAAAATTTCCCAAAAATYACYTGAAGGAGAGATGGAATTGATTTTTMGAACATCTATAGGCGAAGGTTTGCTATATAGAACTAACGGGCAGGAAATCTTCTATTTCGCCTAATTTTGCTTTGGGAAAATTTGAAAGATGATCCAGGCAAAATCTCCCGATTTTGCCATCAAGTAAATTTTTAAAATTTTACAAAACTTATAACGTTATAACGTATTGCACAAAGTTGATGTTTTCTGTGTCTACCAAGACGACTCTTCTATTTAAGACTAGCTGATCGGAAAAATCTTAAATGTTTGACTTATCTGGTTAGAAGCTCTTGAAAATAGGCTTGAAAACTTGCAAAGAATTATGAAAACTTTTTAGGATAATACGCACATTTGAGCCTTCACACAGAATACTTTTCGCGTAAATAGTTCATATCGTCAATGTCCTAACTGGTCTAGATTTCGTTTGGAAAGTATGGAAGGAAATCTACAGAATATTTGATTTTTGGTGCAGCTTCACGGCAAATATACTCCATATTTGCTGTACAGACTAGCAGGTAGGAAATATCCGTTGGCACCTAGTTTAACTTTGAGAAAATTTAGGAGTTGGGTCAGAAGAAATCTGGCAAGTTTACAGTGAAAAGCGTCAAGGTGATTTCCAATTTTTGCAAAGTGATCGCACGAAGTTTCTGTTTTCTGCATATATCGAGAAAACTTTTCACTTTACGACTAACGGGCAATCTCCTAACAGGTCCAGTTCTATGGGTAAAAACCCTTAAAAATAGGCTTGAAAACCTGCCATATTCTGCCACAGAAGACCAAAAAAACATTTTTAGAAATTCTTAAAACTCATCAGGAGAGGACACATATTTGCTGTTTCCTGCACCGATAGAGAATACTTTACGCGTAAAATTTTTGGAAAATTTCGTTTCAATTTCGTTTGGAAAGTATGGAAGGAAACCTACTGAAAACGGTGCATGGAACTATAAACTCGATGTTTGAAATTTTGTTCAATCCCTTAAAATAATGACAATAACTTTTACTATTCAGAACTGCATGGCCAATTTCATTTTATTCAGATCAAGAGTCAACAGATTTAGTACTTTTGCTTTCACCAATTTTTGAAGCTACTTTATTTTGATGCTGCTTAAACAAGGATTTTTATGTGGAACTGTAATTTACATTTGTTGTTTATCTTTGGACTATCCGACAGTATTTTAAATATATTCAGTTTCTCTTTAATAGGCCTGTCAGCCTGTTTTGGATTTATTAATCAACCAATCGAGAAACTAAAAATTAACGAGTTTTTATAACACAATTTTAAAATTGGAAGCAAAAATTATTATCTTTTTTAGCGACTTTTCTTTGAGTATGCATGCAATTGAAGAATACATATACTTCCTCTCGTTTTGCAAAGGTAAGAGAAGAACAGTGCAAAAACAAACAACAAAAATAAAGGAAAAAAATCAGGAGAAATATGATTTCTGAATCAACTTAACGCTTTAACTACTTCTATTGAAATCACTTGTAAACCGTTTATTTAATAACTGGAAACACCGTCTTCACTGTTATTTAGTTAATTTAATAGGCATACTTAAGCAGTGAGTTAAAGAACAATTATTGAATTCAGTTCAATGCCATAAATTAACCGATTGAGTATTGCTGAAGAACAATTATTAACAGCCTTATAATAATTTTCCGTTGCAATCATATTATTACAATTTATTATTGCTAAACCCACCTATTTAATGGGACATTTAACGCCAACAATAAAGCAAATAATTTAGTTATCAGTCTGTAGTGCAGACTTTTTGCAAATTTTTTGTGAAAATGCTATGTTTCATCTTTTTCTTAAGTTTACGTTGATTCATACTTCCTGGCCTGATCTAATTACCTGAATAATTATTTTAAGTCTGAAATGATTTGTAATTATGCACGATTCGATTGCAATTAATAATAATATCAAAGAAGCTTTCGCAATTGTATTTTACTGAAAATACTTGAATGTTTATTATTTATCAATTGCTGACTGATCTAATTAGCTTGATGTTGCAATAAATACTTAGAACAATGACTATTTAACATGCTTAATCATGAAATTAATTGTTTCAGAAAAAACGTTTGTATTGAACGCGAAGAAAGTACCGACGATGACACGGATGATGGTAAAAAAGATGAGGACGGCAAAAACAAAACAGAAAGCAGTGAAGAACCGAATTTCTTTGCTACGTCTATTCGACTCTCCAATTGTTTCGAGACTGAAAACAAATACGAATGTGTTACCAGGTAAGCAATAATGTTGTTTAAAAAATTGAGTCCAAAGCAAAAATATTGGGGTGAAAACCCAAGTTAGTTTAGTTGATAAGAGTTTTTCCCTAAATTTTCCTAAGAATCGAATTTTTCGCTAATTTGACTTTCTCATAAAAAACTTTCAAAAAATCCAAGAAACGCCTGATTTTTCTATTATTCTGTAGAAAAAAATCACGTCACCCAAATCGACACACCTTTAAATGAATAATTTTATTAATATCACATTCTAATTTTTTATTAAATATTATTTTCGCCAAATGTGGTTCCGCTTGTGCAAATTGCTGCAAATTTGATCCCATCGACCCACATGTCTGTTGACGTAGTTCCTCTTTGCATTATTCATTTGTTATTTAGATCGTTAGCGGTATTTTATTAACAATTAGTTGGAATTTCTTCTCTGCATCAAATTATACTATTTTTTTTCGACTGGCTGAAAAGGAATTAGCTACTTTCTTGTTGGCGTTAATTATCAATTATTTAATTACGAAGGAGTTAAAGTGTAGGAGCAAATGGCGGTTTTAACTGTATCAAATATCCGCATATTCGAATATTCAACCGACAAAGTTTGGCAAACAAGTTTTTATAAGTTTCAAATGCTGCCAAGGTTTTAGTTTATTTTTGGTTTCCATATGTTTTTTCAAAAATTATTCGATGTTCATATACGGTTTATGTCTAATGATGATCAGAAACATAGTACATTCAAAATCGCCAAGTTATAGCTTGATTTTACTCCACAATTTCGTACGTTTTCTCAAAAAAGTACTTTCAACAATCAATATTGTTTTTTATTAGTTTTTTGTCTGATTCTGTTGAATTGCAATCGGATTTTTCAATTTGTTTCTATGGTTTCATGTGCTTTTTTGCATTTGATATCGACTTGCTATTCCCGTTGTTGCATGTAGAACAACAATTGTTGGAAATCTGAATAGAAAATAACAATAATTGATCGACCTTTTCATGATTTATCTCCTAAAATCTAATAAACATTTTCTTATTATTAGTCTTGTATATTTTGTTCACTAAAATCTTCAAACTATCGTTATTACGTGTAAATGTAATTTTATTCGTGTTTTCTCAATACATTTTTAGTTACCAAATACATATAAATTTCAAAGTAAGTGGTCTAATAGTAATAGTAAGTAAGTTATTTAATATTAATATTTATAAAAGCATTAACAAAAAAACGTTTACATGGTTTACATGACTATTATGCTCTAGAGTACTGAAGATCTTAAACATCTTAAAGATTGCTTTGTGCATTCAGAAAATCTCTACGGCTGGTTACAATTTTTTCAATAATGACTTTTCATTCAATACTTTATTATTGCTTATTTAGTTCACAACTTTATTCCTATGAAAATAGGGCATCGGCTAATCGCACTTTCAGGCCATATGAGCCTATTCTTAAGAATATTAAATATTTTATGATATTTTACAGTAACAGTTTTGCACTGACGAAAAAATTGAAGAAGTTCTAGCTAGTGTACAGTATAATAATTAGTACAATTTTAATTGATTCACTTTATAAACTTTGGACGGCTTTCATTTGAATGGTAATAATTCAGAAAGGAAATAAAACCAAGTTAAATCTTAAGCAATCAGTACCTTGAACAATTTTGACTAGCATACTCAAATTTCATCATTAGCTAATGCATTAACAATAATTCTTGATTATTAGTTGCTGGTTTAGTTTTTACTTTTTGCCTACATTATTTTTCTCTAAAAATAATAAGTGCATTATTTCTCTATTAACCCATTTTTGTATCAGAACAAAGTCATTTATTTAGCAATTAAAATCACATCTATACTTTCGGAATTTTTATGCCACGAATCAATTGTATTTTTTTTAATTGAAATGAAAGCGAGTGGCATTCAGTCCAACAAAAATCTGTAATTCTGACATGGTTATAGCAAATTATTTTTTTTCAAATTTGGTAAAACTTTGATGAACATGATCTAATTATCAACATTAAGCAGCATCTAGTTTTCACTTTTCGTGTAAAAAAAAACGAAATTGAAACAAAAAAAATATTAAAATAAAATCTGGGGTGGGCAAATTTTAAAGTCAAAATTTCTCTAAGAAAAGATTTTTTCTCTTTCAAAAATGTGTTTGTTCACTGTTTCGGAGATTATGTTTAAAACATGTCAACTCAAAAAGCGTCCTACATTTTTTATGAAATTTTAAAAGTCAAAACGCTAAAATCTAGAGAATTTTAGTAGCGTTCAAATGAATCGTCGATAGTTCCGATAGCACTAGAATTAAAAAGGAAATTTCGCTTTTCAAAATATTTTTCGGAAGCTAAATTGTCTGATTCGTTTTAAGTAATGTTTAATTCTTAAAAAAATGGAATAATTTCCTGGAAAACTCATATACTCAGAAAAATTACAATGGTCGCTTTAAAGAATGTTTATTTAATATTATCCGCAAAATAATCTACTACGCTAAACCACAATCCACTCGACAATTCCACTTAGTTCCACTAGTTCTTTGGGTTGATTTTGGACACCATTCTTAAATAATAATTACTTATACCGGCCACTCTAACTGATACGTAAAAACTGCGAAACTGGCATTATCCATTACCGAAAAATATTACAACTGTTTAACGTAATCTTCTAAAGTGACTTTTTATCATCCCGCATTCCTTCAGTTCTGTTGAGAAGATTTATTATTTTCGTTGAATACAGGACTGGCATAAAATACGTGCTTGATTTGATATGGGCGATTATACAGACAAGTTAATTGAGATATATTCACACTGGATTTATTTAATTTATATTTTTTTCTGCCAAACTGTAAATGAAACACTTTACTAATTGCTCTTTTTCAGCCAGCTCAACCATATAATTCGTCAATTTGAAAGCAGGCATGAAAGTAGCCAATTAACTCGCAAATCTAATAACTTAATTAAGGGGTTTTTGATTGCTTCTTATATCTTTTTAATAGCTTTGATTTGGATCACCCTGTTCACAGATCCAGTTAGAAGTTTTCAAAACCATACCGTTCCGACGACGGTTAAGTTCATTAGTTTTTTAATCGATATGGAAATAAAACTTTGAATGATTAATGGAATGAATGTGGCTTTTTCAGGATTAACAACCATGGCGTAGTGAAAACCTTCACGGTCCGCTACAAGTGCTGTTACGGGTTCAAGAGAACGTCCGACGGATGTACTAAACAGGTAAGACATGCCAACCAACCTTAATTTCTTCGTTTGTTTATTTAATGGCTAAACTAGTCGATAAAATTGCCAATATATCTGGTAACACATAAATATTTAAAATGCACTGTGACTTACACAAAAAAATAAAAAAAAAGCGGTTTGAAAATCGAAATTTAACATGCGTTTAAATCATTCATTGACAATGTATACAAATTAAACTTAATTAAAATCTTGAATTTTGCGAGAGCAAGAAATTTACCGATTTTTCTCATGAACATTTTTTAATAAATCTACGAGTTTGAAGAACGAGACGATATTCTGACATGTACTTAGACAAATTGTGAAAATACTCCGTTCCGGTGAAATTTGCTGCATTTGGTTCCTTTATTGGGTTTTAAAAGCGTTAAAAAATTAACGATAAAAGTAAGAAAATGACTGGGTAAAATAAATCTGAAACTTCTATACAGGGTGGCCATTTTCTGAATCTTTGTATGGGTAACTTCTACATTTTTAAAGATAGAGAATCCGTTAACTGGGCAAAATTGGGCAGAATTCAAATGCCCATTCATTACCGTTTTAAAAATTTAGGTACCCGACTTTGGTTCCTGAAATATCATGAAAAGACAAGAAATCAACACTTTTTTAATTATCATATAATTCGTAAACAGCTTAACTTAGAAAAAAAGTTAAAATTGTCTTTTGTGGAACTTTTTGCGTTGAATTCAATAAACTGGGACTCGTTGTCATAGTCAACTTGATTTACGAAATAAAAAATAAATTTATGTTTTTTTAAATGGTAATCATAGTTGGCTGTGGGCCTTTTAAAATCCTTATTTTTTTCAGAATTTAACTATATTGTATGTTTTTCTCCTTCTGTTGCCGTAAAACTTCAAAAGATAAAAAATGTGTAGTAGACTATGGAAACAAGAACTACATTATCACACAAAGCAGAAAACAAAAATTAAATAATTAACAGACACAATCATGTTTACTGGGCTAATGAAAATCATCATCTAATTGAAAATAGACGAGATCAACGTGTTTTTTTTCGTGAATGTCTGGTGAGGCATTTTTAATGATAAAATTATTGGTCTATTCTTTTATAATCACAATTTAAATATGGGACCATATTTACACTTTTTACCAAATGAACTTGAAGACATGTTGAATAGTTTTCCGTTAGTATCGAATAGAAAATTTGCATATTTTCAACATGATAGTGCACCTTCACACAACTCACGAGTTGAATGTGAAGATGCCAAAAAATACCTGGACGTAAACGGAAGTCAATTTGAACATTTAGTTTAAACGATTTATTATTTCATTTTTGTTTAGTGCTTTGTGTGATAATATAGTTCTTGTTTCCACAGCCTACAACACATTTTTTATCTTCTTTTGAAGTTTTACGGCTACAAAGGGAGAAAATCATACAAACAATTATATCGTTAAATTCAGAAAAAAATAAGGATTTTAATAGGCCCACAGCCAACTATGATTACCATTTAAAATACCAAAAGTTTATTTTTTATCTCGAAAATCAAGTTGACTATGATAACGAGTACTAGTTTATTGGATTCAACTCAAAAAGTTTTACTAAGAGCAGTTTTAACTTTAACTTTAACTAAGTTAAGCAGTTTACGTAATAAGTGATAATTAAAAAAGTGTTGATTTCTTGTCTTTTCAGAATATTTCAGGAACCAAGTTGGGTACCTAAATTTTGAAAACGGTAATGAATAGGCAATCTTTAAACATGTAGAAGTTACCCATACAAAGATTCAGAAAATGGCCACGTATGAGGAGTTGTGAGTAAGTGAGTCTAACAGTAACACAAATAATAAATTAAGCACCTTGTGGATATTCTAAAATATTATCAGAACAGAAGTGTTTGAAGAAAAGTCCAATAAAAGGTCATTAATGATTAAGTTAAATTCAGATCCTTCGTAGGCTTTACAAAAGCGATAATTTACAAAATATGAATTTGATAACATTCATCAGTAATGAAAATTGCAAAACTTGATAAAATTGGAAGTGAAAAGTACGTATCAATTATGTATCCATCAACTTGCAGCAAAGTCATTAAATGAATAAAAAAAATGTTTTTTTATTACTTGTACCTTTTCGGTACCTTCAGAGATTTGCGAGCCAAATTTTAGACTTTAATTGAGAATTTTTTTTTTAAATTGCCTTTGGACAGTCAAAAATGCTCCAGAAAATACTGAAAATTGCATTGAAGCACCCTCAGGTTATGTCATTAAATATTTTCCTCCAACTCAATTTTTAGACCAAAAATTGGTAAAATTAGATCTGTAAAATCGAATCGAAATCGAACAGAAAAGAATGCACTTTTTAGTCAGCTACGACGTCTTCCTGGTTGAAATCTAAGATAAAAATCGATTATTCGAACCAGCACATTTTATTAGTTTTATTCATGATTTTCAATTTCAACATCGGCAAATAATAACAAAAAGAAATCTGTTAACTCATTTTGCAACAACTACGTTCCCTCGCTTATCCATTTAATATTTACAACTAATTCGATTATTATATAATCAGTTTTAAATGAAATAAGTGTATTTTCTCGACAGGTTGACCTCAAACCCGTCCTTCAAACCCTGGATGATTTGAAATTGGATGAATTCCGAGGACTGATTAAATCAAGCGGATTGGATGGCAACTTTGAAGCCAGCAACTTTACCATCTTCGTACCGAGCGATATTGCTATTCATGAATACAATGAGAGACTCAATGATATGGTGAGTAGTAAATAAATACACTTGAACCGAAAAGTGCTTATTAACTGTTAGAGGAAGAAACGTTTTAAAATTGCAATTGCAGCTTCTGCATAAGACAAAAATTCGTAATGTTTCAACTGTATATTTGCTTTCACAAGTAGGGTTCTCAAGTAAATAGCGCTCATATTGCTATTGAAAATCACAGTGAATTTTGTAACAATTAAGGGTAAAGGTTCACACTTACTGACTATGTATTTTAATGCAAATTAATTTCTTAAATGAGAAAATATATTTAAAAACCATTTTACAGAATCGAGTAGACCCAGCTAGACGACGAAGGGCATTAAATGCACTTTCCTCCAAAGACCTTGTTTTAAGTCACACAGTTGATGGGTTTGTGGAACTAGCTGATCTTGAAAATGAAGCGACTTTAGAAAGGTAAGAAGCTATTGCGCGTTCATAATTTATTTACAGGTTTCACTATCTTCAAAGCTTTAATGACGCGTTATATCAAAACATTTTTATTCAATTAAAATTCAATTAAAAGTCCATTGCCAAATAGTACAAAATAATGGAAAATCAATAAATGAGGAACCATGGGAATAAGGAAGACAAGCTTTGTAAAAAAGTTCATAGTTCGAAGAGCAGAAACGTGAGGAATATAATATGACTAAACATTAATCATAGCAGTGTCTATAGAAATTAGCACATCAGGACAAACATTCAATTGCATATAAGTAGTTACAAAATAATAATAAAATCACTCTCATCTTTCGGCCGTATTATTAATTTGCATTGTTAAAAAATCCTTCAATTGGCACTTCGGTGTGCAAATTCGGCAATTTTGGAAGAAATATGCTTTTGTAACATTGCAATAAAAATTCTAATTTTTTAGTGAGGATAATAAGAAGTCAACAATTCGCATAAACGTCTACCCAACACATTCTTATGAAAAAATGTTGACTGCTAACTGTGCCCGATTGAGGAAGGGCAACATCTTGGCTGAAAATGGAATTATCCATATTGTGGATCGCGTGATTACACCAGCTTCAGAACGCATAGAAGAAATCGTGAAGAATAATCCGAAACTTACAAGTTTAGCTAAAGGTAGGCTTTGAACAACATTTTTTTAGTTTGGAATAGTGCTATTGAAATTCATTTTGAAATCGCATGCAAATGTATTCAAATTGGAGTAGTATTAGTGATTTTATGGGACCTAAATATATGAGAAAACTAAATTGTTTATTCTATCTAATAGAATGGTATCTTCTAAATAGAAAAATAGTCAGAAAAGTTAGAAGAAAAAGTTTTTTCTCTGTTTATATTTCAGGCAATATTTTATTTTAAATTCAATTTAACTAGTAAACTCGCAAACAATGCAACTTTTTTTTAGCAAAATTATACATTTTTAATGACAAGAGTCGATTATTCGGTTGTTCGACTTGCTTGAAATTTGACTAGCTATTTCTCATCTAATAGACGAGAACGCTTTTCGTCGAAAATATTTTTCATTTGAAAGCAGTTTCCAAAAATTTTCGCAAATGGTATGAAAATTTACCTGCAACTTCTAAACATCTAACTTTTAATTCACTATATGTTATACAAGTTTTAGTAGTGGGTTGAAATTTTTCGAAATTCAATGTTTTTGAAAGTTTTTCTTTTAAAGTCTTTGAAGTTCAAATTTAGTCCGAAATAAAATGCAGTTCAAACTAAAACCTATCTAATTAGTAGTTAAAATAAAGATCACTATTTCAGATTCTTCAGAATATTTGTGAAAAACCTTCAAAATTTTACCCAAAAAATAACTCAATGATGACCTTAAAAGTTGCAATATCTCGAGTAAATGCTATTCTTTATTTTATTACTGCTTGTTCACATTTCAGCTCTGGAAAATAGCGACATACTCAAACATCTGAAAGCTGATGGACATTACACCATCTTTGCCCCAACTGATGAAGCGTTTAGTAAGCTGGACGAAACCCAAAGACAGAAGCTGCTCAATGGAGGAAGTTGTGCATCGAGTAAGTATTCTAATAAAGTAATTAATTTATCAATTTTCTTGGTTCTTTGCTTACGAATAAATGTAGTCAAGACATCTGTGATTTTAGCGGCAATAAAAAATGATTTTAGCACCATATTTACGGTTTTTTTCAAAGGGATACATAACGAGTTACTTAAGAAGTTATTTTTTGTTTTTATTTCAGATATATTAAAACACCACATTGTGGCTCACACCGTTTGTTCTTCGGCTATAATTGGAAACGCCACCACTCATAACGTGGACGGAGTTGTTCTCAACATGGAAAGAACCGTGGATGATGAACTCACTTTTGAGGGCAAAGCGAAAATAACTCAAGCAGACCTTATTGGAACCAATGGAGTTATCCATTTGATTGACTCGTTAGTTATTCCTGAATCAGGTAAATCTGGGAACAATGCAGCAACATTTTGTGTTTTCACTTTTTCTGTTCAACTTAATTTGACTCTTGTTCTTTCTTCTACTTTGTGCGTTTATTCATTTTGAAGAAAATTCTCACTCTAAATTGTTATTATACAGGCCAATACATTGGAAATGTGATCAAGACCCACAACTACACCAAATTCCAAGAACTGGTGGAAAAAGCTGGCCTAACTGAAGAGCTGAATAACTTCGACAATGCCACAGTTTTCATACCATCCGATCAAGCATTTGAAAATCCTGAAACTATTAAGCTTTTGGAAGGAATTGGCAATGATCAGTCGAAACTACAACAGTTGGTCAGATACCATGTTATTGATGGAGAAGTTGAATCTACTGATATGTCGAATGATATGAAAATTCCCACTAAAGATGCCGGAAAAGAGTTGCGAGTTAATTTATATTCAACCGTAAGTTTTGAAAGCTTTTTAAATTTTATGTTCTTGTTTTTAATGTTTGTATTAATTTTAGTTACCTCTATTTACCAACGTAATTAACAGGGCCACTATTAACTGCGCCCGACTCACAGGGTTTGATGAGAAAGTTTGCGGCTCAATTGTCCATGAAGTAAACAGAGTATTAGCGCCTCCAACCAAAAATATTCTTGAAATTATCCAGGATAATGAGAAGTACTCAACGTTACGGGAACTTCTTAATGGAACAGAGGTAAGTAACGATATCACGGTTATCGTTGCTATTACAGCTCAAATTATTGAGGACGTTTTTATAGAATGATTTAAAATTGAGAGTATCGCGTTTAAGGGGACTTTTCTTGAAATGAAAGTGCTTTTAAAATGGTGAATAATAATTGTTACTTAAAAATTAAGTAACGCAGCAATGGAAAGTTCTGAATTTTCAAATCGTTTAATATAAGTTTCTACAAAAACATTGCAAGTTTTGCTGGGTGTTTCTTAAATTGGCTTAGATCATTTCACTATTAGTTAAATTTGACTTGAAAATTTTAATATTTAGACTCATTTAAATGAATAAAAACCGACCTTGTCGTCCTCCTTTAAACGGCTGAATCGAAAAAACTAAATAAGCTGGAACTAAACTTGAAATGAAATATTTCCCAATTTTGTGTCATTCCAGTTTTAAATCACTCCGAATAGAAATATTCGAAAATTGTTTAATTGCCGTAAATATGCTAAAAAAATTTTATACGCGGATGTGCTGATTGAAAAACTATAACAAAACATGACGCCACCTTTTTGCTCAGATCTGAGAAACAACTGGAGCCAGCGCGCTCATTTTTACACTATTGAATAGAGTAGTAAAGAGCAGCTTTATGAAGTAAAATATTGCCAGTTTGCATACAAAAAAAAACGAATTTTACAGATCGTCTTGTTTTTCATATAACGAAAACCCTTCAACCCACAGCGTTCGTTCTCTTACCATCGACTAGAGGAGTAAAACTACATTTGCGAAATTAAACATTAGGTAGAAAATATCGACAGTTGTTCACACACAAGACGAACAACACTTGTCTTACATCATTCATTCAAACGTGAATATTTACAAAACAGCTGCAGATAGTATCGACAATAGAAGTTAGTATAGAGTTTCGCCAAGAAAAATAAAACAGAGCAAAACAAAGAAAATAAACAAAAACACTTTATGCCAGCAAAATAATTTTTGAGGCACACTAGAGATATTTCACAAATTATGAAAAAAGCGCCATTTAAAAACCAGTTTGCAACATTAAGTTTAAAAAAATAGTTCTTGCAATAATTATCATCCTGAAAAAGAATGCTGATTGCAACCAGGCCACTTGAAACCACCAAGAAAAAGTCAAATTAACCATAAAAAAACTCAAATTTCAAGACAATTTATATACAAAATTTAAACAAAAACTAATGCAGCTATCATTGCTTATAATGATTTTGTTAGGTTTTGTATGTATGTTTTACATATAATTTAGGTTAATTGGTTTATTCGTTCGATTTTGTTTCAGGTTGAGAAAGTTTTGCAGCAAAATAACAGATCGATCACTTTCCTAGCCCCCACAGATGAAACCTTCGCCTTATTAGAAGACAAAGATCTTAAAATGCTGAAAGAAAATAAAGAGAAAGCGGAAGAAGTCCTGAGGAACCATGTACTGACTGGTAAGGCCTTGTTATATTATCTGATTATACCAAAAAATATATGGAGAAAAGAGATATAGACAAAAAATCATACTTTATTTTCCATGAAGATCATACATTCATATTAACTGAGTTCATGTTAATCAATTCATTGAAATGAAGCAGATCGCCACTAGCGCATTCATTATGGAGTAGCCAAATGCAGTAAATTTTATGAATTACCTGAATTATTCTGTTTGCATTCTACATTTTTCAATTGTGTATTAAAATTTGTTTCGTGTAAGTGTTAGATGGTACCAGTAAAATTTTAAATAAAAATGAAGCACCATCAATGTAAACATTGATAAGTTGTGTTACTCATACTTAATAATGCCGAATTTTTTTTCTGGTACATAGAATTCTAATTCTTGTAAAATATTAATACTTTGTGGAGAATTACGTACATTTTGAAAAGCGCAACGCA